>NW_005841905.1:1427040-1460924 GCF_000455745.1 Alligator sinensis
GATCCAGGACCTGCAGCACTTGCTCCAGCCAGTCTGGGACAGCATTGCATGTGGCATCTGCTCTAGCCAGATTGGGCTGTGAGCCATATATGGTGTAAGCTACAGCCAGCCTGGTGCAGACATCGGTGCAGCATGGGTTCTGGAGTGGGTGGCACTGTCTGAGACAAATGCTGGATCTGGCATGCAGGAAACCCATGGAGCCCCCTACCAAATGCCAGATCTAGTACCACCTCTGGCTGCAGTCCTCCTGAAAGGAAGGAGCTCTTTCCAGCATCCCACGCCGTCTGCCAAAGAGAGGCCCCATGGCACTGTTCCAGCCTCAGTGCTGAGTAGTCTGCGTAGGACTTCTTGCCTCCCACTGTTTGGGGAGTCGCTTAGTAATTCGTACACATTTGCTGTGCAGTGGGGCTTCTGGCATGGCAGAGGTGCGCATAGCCCATGTGAATTCTCCAGATCTTGTCCCACCTCTGAACAGCAAAACCTCACAGGTTCTAGTCTAGTATAAGACTACTCCCTACAGCTCAGAATTTGCCAGTGCATTTTCAGCTGTGGTGCCTTTTAGTAACAACACTGCTGGTAGCAGTTGCTGGTACTCTTAGGTAAAGATACCATGGCACACTTTTATACTGAAGGAAAGAGCTGCCAGATATTGGAGAAGTGGATTAGGTCCAGTGTTTTGTCTCTGTGACCTGCCAGGTGCAAAAAGGCTGGGCTTTCACTTTTTCACCTTGGGACCATATGTGAATTTCAGTATAAAGATGATGATTATCTTGCACACAGGCAGCTGGAAAATGAAATTGAAAATTGAATCTAGCAGTGCCTGTAGCACGGAGCATTGCCACCTTAGGTTTTAAATCAGGATGGTGATGCTGTGAATAAAGGAAGAGGCCTGACAAGCTGGGAACAGCTGAACACTAGAGGTAGGAGAGGTCCAGAAGGTGTCTGCAGTCAGTGAAGTAGAAGTTGCACCGTCACTTTTCACCCACACCCTGGAGGCAGAGGCAATTGCATTTCCCAGAGCATGAATGCTTTGTCCATCCTGCCTCCTCGTGGACACTCTCTTTTTTTTCCATAGCTTTCATAAAGCTGTTCTTTCACTAGAATAGGTGAGAAGCCAGATTTGTAATCTAGGAATATTAACAAACGTAACCAAATGCTTTGGGGTCCAGCATAGATATTGACCAATATGCTGCATTTAATAATGAAAACAACACACAACATCATTGAAATAGGAAGTACTTTCCTTTTGCACGTGGCCCACTATTGTCATAACCTCTTGCAGCAGTGGAAAGACGTGCTGTTTCCAAAATTACACAACATGAATCTAAGCAACATCTAAGTGAGGAACTCCTAGGGGTGCGGTGTTTTATATCGGTTACACTTTTCGAGAGTGTGAAGGTACAGTAGGGTTCTTTGTGCACCAGTAGCTCAGTTGTTTTGTGGGCCTGTGTATTTGAGCTGATTTGTGTCAAAGTCTGTAATAACATTTGATGTGTGTTTATCTGTGTAAGATTGCTCATCTTATTTGGTTAAGCAACCAGATTTGAGCTGCATTGCAAAGGGCATGAAGAGTTCATCTGGGATATCCCATTTATCCTGCCCTATATTCAGGGTTCCATTTTTAAGCTACATAAGTAGTCTTCACTGCAGCTAATTACTGCCTCGTGGGAGAGATCAGGGTGTTCCAATTTGGAGGTAACTTGAGTAATGGAAGGGCTCTTCTGTTTCTTATGCAGCAGCTTCATGATTACACTGTTGTGTTTTCTTGTACTACACATTTCCCCACATTAGTGCAGACTCCAGTGCTGCTTCTATTAGGAGTGAGAAGTAGAAGTTTGCTGGACAAAAAGATTAGATTTTAAGCATTTTCATATTAGTGTGGCTTACAAGGGTGTAACTAAGCCATATCAGGATCAGTTTACAAATTGTACCCGCTGGTATAATTGGCCATTCCTTTTCCAGTTTTAGAAGAGAAATGACCATGCATTGTTAATGCTTTCCACTGAGCTTTGTTAGAGTGATAGCACTACCTAGTGTTCATCTACAGCAATAACATGTTTCTGCATGAATGTTTTATTTAAGAAAATGCTGATTGATTGATTGATTGATTGATTTTAATTTTGAGCTTGAGGAACTTAAAATTGAAAATGGCAAAATGTAACAGTGGATGCATGAACCCAGAACTTGGAAGTTTTTTGTAGTAACTTCAGGGCTAAATGTAGAGTACAACACTGCCCAGAAAATGCAGAGTCCCAGTCTAGTGTCATTTTTCCCTCCTGGCTCTTGATAATCTCATATTTCCTCACAGCTTCTCAGTCTTTGCTGTCTCCATTAGCCCTTTCTGAGAAAAGAGAAGACCAGCCCTGTCTTCACTTCCCACATCCCTCTCTGGGTACCCTTGGCCCAGCCTTCTTGCCTGAATAGAGGGTTCTCTGAGTGCAGGGAGACTGTAGGGTCCTGGGCTTGGGGTTTATTTTTAAGCAGCTGCTGTTTTTCTCCTCTTGTATTTTGCTAACAGTAGGGAGCCAATTCTGTGCAGCACACCAATGGATTAAGGACAGTGAGAGTATCAAGGGGACTGCAGGAGAAGATGATGGAAAAGGGAAAGGAGGACAGAAAGGAAGGAGGTGAAATACAGCATTAGATGGGAAGACAGATGCATCCCATTCCAGAGATGAGGCTGCTTATCAGTCATGGGTGCAAACCAGTTTCCCCAGGAAAGACATGCTTGGTATCAGGGAGCAAGAGTATGACCGAGTCACCAGACTCACAGGGGGAGAGAGGCAGACAGAATTGATCCTCACTTTTTGAATGTTCCTGCCCTGTGATCATTGGAAGACAGGTTAGATCTGACTTGAGAATGACAAACAACAAAGTGCCTTATGCTTCTAAAGCCTGATTTGCGGCTGCCATCTCTCTTGATTCCAAAATCACACCAGTCATGGACTTGCTGGTGAAGTTAGTTGTTTTATGCTATCCCTCGATGCGAGGATGATGTCTGCCAGGGGGATGTGGGGATTATTGGTGAGTTCTAAAATGGCTGACGGGTCCAATCTGTGCTCTGCGAGTTTTTCCACAGATATGACAGGTGGTGTCTTGGTACACAGCTGTTGGCCAGGATGTTGTACACTTTCCTTCCTTCCTTCTCTGCCATTTCTCGGCTTCCTGAGCAAGACTGTTCTCTTCAAAGTGTGCTGTAGTTTGATTGTGCAATGTAGTGCCATTGAGACCTGTTAGCAGCCAGCACTTCCCAATTTGTAAGGTTAAGGCCACCCTTAAGGTATTCTTTCAGGGTGTGCTTGTAGTGCTTCCTGTGTCCTTTGCGGGTCCTCTTACCATGACCGAGTTGAGAGAAGAGGACTTGTTCTGGGAGGCAAGCATCAGCCATCCACACAGTGGCCAGCCCAGCGGAGCAAATGTTTCATGATCTTTGCCTCAATGCTGATTGCTAGTTGCAGAGAGGATATGGCATTAGTGCTGTGGTCTTCCCATCTAATGGGAAGGATCTTTCTGAGGCAACGCTGATGGAAATTTTCCAGGCACTTAAGATGGCTTCAATATGTCACCTTCATCTCGCCCATAGAGGAGTGTGGGGATAACCACTGCATTGTAGACCAGGACCTTAGTTTCCATCTGCAGATCTCGATCAGTAAAGACATGGCAAAGCAGCTTGCCAAAGGATATGCTGACGCAGCAAATCCTATGTTCAATTTCTACATCAAGACTGACTAACTGGGAGAGGTGACTGCCAAGATATGGGAAATGCTCACAGTTTTCCAGGAGTTTTCCACCAGTGATCATTTTGGGGGCAGGGGAGCAACTTGTGCTAGGGCAGCCTGATGGAGCAACTTGGTCTTCCCAATATTAAGGGAGAGTCCCAGGCTATGAGATGCACTTGAAAGTGAGGTCAGGGGTGGACTGCAGATCAGTCTCAGTGTGTGCAAAGTAACACAGTTGACAGTGTACTGAAGGTCAGTGATGCGCCCCCAGGTAACTTTTGTTTTGCTGCGAAGGCACTGGAGAATGAAAAGCTGACCATCCATTCCATGAGAGAGGTGGTCACAGATGAGAATCAAAATGACGGCATGATAGATGGAAAAAGGGTTGGGGTGATGACGCAGCCTTGCTTGACACCGATACAGGTGGTAAGTGGGTCTGTCTGATTCATTGCAAAGGACTGTGCCTGTCATCCCATCATGGAGTAGCCTGAAGATGCTGACGAACTTCAGTAGACAATCAAACCTAGCCAGCACCTTCCATAAGGCTTCACAATTGGAGTCGAAGGCCTGCTTTGTTGGGTCAATGAATGCTGTAAGTAGCTCCTGGTGTTGCTCCCTAAGTTTCTCCTGGATCTGTCAAGCAACAGAAATCATGTCAGTGGTACTCTATGATTGTATAAAGCCACACTGGGATTCTAGAAGAACATCTTCAGCAAGGGGGAGGGGGAAATTCGGAAGGATGCAAGTAAGAATAAAGTGAAGTTGGTACATGTACTGTGGATATTAAAATCTGTTTACTTGATTAAAATATCTCCTTTCACTCTTTTTTTAAACTCTTCAAAGAAGCTCTGAATTACCTGCTTCCCTGCCTTAATGCCCCACCCCCGCCACTCCCTCTAATGCTGTAGTCTCCCTCACTGCGTGACCGGTCTTCTTTTCCACTCCATTTTCTCAACTGTGCTTCATCCTCATTGAAGTCCTTTGGGGAGAAAGCTCTGAAAGTTTTGGTCCCTGTGGCAGTGCACCAGGTAGCTGATTGCGGCGGCCATTTTCAAATGCAGGCCCACTATATAAAGAGGGCAGTTGGCTGCTAGCAAGGGAGGCAGCAACATCAGCTGGTTAAGCTCCTGCTTGGGGACCTGGAGGTATGGTAGGGAGGTTGGGGAGGTTGAGGCTCCTCTTGTCCTGGCTAAGATGTGAAACTACCCTGCTGGGAAAGGTTGGCCTGGTGGGGCTCCTAGTGGTGTGGGAGCCCCCAGGAAATGCCAGGCCAGTTACCTCACTGGTGAAAGGCAGGAAGGGGCACCTTATAATCCCAGCCCCACATCCATTGTGTTCCAGCAGAGCAGAGGGAGCCCAGGCTAGTTAGGAGCCCTGAGACAGAGTCCAGGCAGGAGGAGGGACCTGGAGCCACTCCCAGGCAGCAGAGTAAAGCCTGGGTGTGCAAGTAGAGACCCTGAGAGAGAGGGGTGATGGATAGAAAGGCCTGGCAAGCGAGCAGGGGCCCAGCGGGGGGCCAGGAGCGAAGTAGGCTAACAGTTGTAGAGTTGCTCAGTAAATGTTCAGGTCAGAGCAGTGGCAGATGCCCAACAGACTGCGCCGGGGCTGACTGAGGCATGGAGAGACAAGCCCGAAGCCTGAAAGGCTGGGTGGTACAAATGTGGCCCAGGAAAGAAGGCAGCATGAAAGAGGCCAGGTGAGAGCCAGTGGAGTGAATGGGAACCCAGTAAGAGAGGGGTGGCATGAGTGGCCCTCCAGGGTAGTATGATAGAGCTACAACTGTGTGCCCAGTTTGCTCCGGTCCTAGGCCGGAGAGGTAACACACAGTGGAATATCTGTGAGGCATGGGGCATGTACAGGGGTGGGCAGTGTGCACTTATTACCCTAGTCACCAGGGCATACAAAAGGTAGTCTCCCACTCAAGTAACAGCTAAACTTTATTTTTATCAAGGCATGGCAGGCGAGTGGAGTGGGCGGACTGCCCAGAGACAGGGGAAGACTGGAGGCGGAGACCTGGCCGGGAAGGTAACCCTGTTACAGTCCCATTAATGACCTCTCTGGACTCGTATGGTGCAACTCTACATATTATGTATCTGTTGCTCCTTGCCTTTAGGGTTGGTTTATGGTTGCAATTAGTGGTGTGTTAATGTATCAGTTGCATATTGGATCAGCACTGATAACAGGAAAATTAACATTTATTTGCTTTTTTTGGCTGATAGTTGCCAATAAATGATGTGTGCATATGCTCAGCCGCCATGCACCTGGCCAGGAGAGCAGCATCCTGCCAGTAAGTCTGGAGGAGGAAAGTGGTGTGGAGGTGCAAATTGATGCCCCCACAGTGAGGGGAGGGAGTGGGGCTGGGCCACGGACAGGCACTGCCCAGCTAGGGTGGTGAATACGACCCCAGGGCCAGGAATAGGGTGGAGACAAAAACGCTCATCCAGGGGGCATGGGGGAGGGGGTGGCTCCCTGCCACTGCACCCCCCCCCCCCCCAGAAGAGGCATGGGTGGCATGTAACCCCTGGATTTCTGCATGGATGCAAGGCAGGCTGCCTGCTGAGGGATTGGGGCCATGGACTGCGCCAGCCTCTTCCTGGTGGCAGGGCTGGGCTCTTGAGTGGGCAGGAGTGGGGTGGGCTCATCTGTGTGGGGGTGAATGGCGATGGCGCCAGGATGGGGGGCTACTGGGAATTTTGGGGTGGCCATAGCCACCCAAGCTCCTCCTAGCACCACCTCTGCTCAGGGCACTCTGCTCTGCTGCCTTTCCCTCAGGAACCCTGGTGCCCTGAGCAGGGGCGGTGCTAGGGGGAGGCTTGGGGGGGCTGTGGCCACCCCAAAATTCCCTGTAGCCCCCCTGTAGTCATCCCTCCCAGTGCTGCCACCACGTGCCCTGTGCAGCTGAGCCTTCCTCACTCCTGCCTGCTCAGAGCCTAGCCTCCGTGCCAGGAAGAGGCTGGTGCAGCCCCTGGCACTGAGACTTCAGTGGGCAGCCTTCCCTTACCCTGTGCACAAATCTGGGGGGGGTACATGCCTCCCCTTGCCTTCCCTGGGGCTGCAGGGGTCTGCACAGCGGTGGAGAGCTGCCTTCCCCCCGTGCATCCTCCCCTCCCGCAGACTTACTGGCAGGATGCTGCTCTCCAAGCTGCTCTGCTGCATTCCTGTAAATCAGCTGTCGGATTGGTATCGGCCGATATGGCTGGTTAATAATCAGCTATCAGTATCAGCCAAGAAAATGTTAATTGGTGCACTCCTAGTTTCAGTGAACCCTAGTGCCAAGTATGGGCTTTGCTACTTCTTTATTAAAAGCTGCTTCAATAGATGTCTAGGACTATTGTTCATCCTGAACACTTGCAGGTGTTGCTTTGGAGAAGGAGAAACCTGTGAGACCAGTAATCTATAGACCAAGAGTTGACAGGCCACAAGGTGAGAGATGCTGATACAGGGAATTGTCTCTAAAATACAGGGGATTATACTAGACAGCCCAAGTTCTTTCTTATCGCGTGACTACGTAAAAATGGGCAGTCCTTAATCCCTCGTAGTGTTTCTTGCAGATTTACTCTGAGGCTGCTATCTTCCTTGCAGGCTCTCCAGTTAAATACTACATTTTAAAACAAAAGTGTTTGTAAATCAACTCTCAGTACCAAAAGTGATCTTGTGTTGCATTTTCTGCCTTATGTCAGGACTTCTTGTGCACAAGGGAGCAGAAGAAGAGGTAATCAAGATCTAGTATTCTTGCCCTCCACATCTTATAAACTAAATCCCTTTGCCTCTTCCATATAGGATATATGGAATCCATGGCTGAGCGTTTTGCTTCTTTCGTTAGAAATGAAAGAAATAGAAGTAAAGTTCTGTGGGAGTGGAGTTGAGGAGGAAAAATGGTTGGAAGAGTATCATTCTTCAGTTGTCACCTGGCAGCTAAACTTCCTTTAGGACAGTGGTCTCCAACCTTTTTAAGTAGGAGATTACCTTTGGCATTTAAAAGCAGTCCAAGATCTACTGTGCACCACCACCACCTCCCTTCTCCCAACTGCCTCCCCCTCCCCCCCGGGTAAGTCTGTGTGGGGGGAGGGAAGGGGGTGGCAGAGGGAGAAAAAATTATTTGGGGGTGCACCTCCCCAGCAGGTAAGTCCCACCCGGCCAGGACCCCACTCAACTTATCTTTGCTCCTGCCTCTGCGGCACTATCCCTCATGCGGGGACCTTGATCTAGTCCCTGCCCCTTCCCTCCCCGACAGACTGACCTGCTGGGCTGGGGCATTCGCATGTGTGCACGTGGGCACTCAGCCCTGCGCGTGCCCCCCCCACCTGCCTCAGATCGACTCCAAGAGACTCTGAGAACTACCGCAAGTGGCTCCAAGATTGAGATCCACTGGTTGGTGACCATTGCTTCAGGACACGGTAGCCATACTGCCTCCTCCTCGGTACTCTGTTAGGAGCAGGCTCACCAAATTGTTGGTCTTGTGATTGCTCCTGCAGCTCTGGTCTTGCATGCTAGCAGATGCCTCTGGATGAACCTTCCAGCTTCCCAGGACTATCTGGCTACTCGGTTCATTGAAAGGCTTCTGCTGCCAGTGCTGAAGTGGTAAAATACCTTCTGACATCATTCCTTGGGGCTGGTAGGGAGAAGAGGCACTTCACATCTTTTTATACTATGACTTATTGACAAGTTTCAGGTTCAACCATTGGCCACCACAAAACTTGTGCCTCCAACACTGTTCAGGCTGAGGCAGGTTTTTACAGCTTAGAGCAGGGATTGGCCCTCAGCTCCATTGGATCCAGTCTGCAGCCGTGGGGCTTCAGCAGCAGGTGCTCCACGTGAGGACACGTGGTGATGGTGGTGACTGGTCATAGCGCCTACACATCCACCCTCCTCTGACTTGGGTTGGCCTAGAACTGACTTAGAGTATTCTTAGGGTTCGTGGTCTGTCTCATCCTGTGGTAACTCTGGGGCTGAGTGGGGAAAACAACAATCTGCTGAAAAATATAAGTATCTAGTTAAGTTTTCAGGTAGATTGTAGAGTCCCTGTCAACTTGAATTCCCTCCGTGTATTAGTCCCAGAACCTTGATTGTTGAAGTAATAAGACGGTCTTATCAAACAACTGTGGTCTCTTAGCTTTATAACTCTACTGGTGCTACCACCCTACTGTAATAATCGGGACTTCCAACAATACATTTATGACTACCATTTTCTTCCAGATCCAGCTGTTTTTCTACTACAGATTCAGAAAAAACCTCTAGGCTCTGGTACTTTTCTTAGGGGTTAGTGCTTCTGCTCTCCGTGGCTCTTCAAGAGAAAGTTTGAGACAAGGTTTATAGAGCTGCAGAACATCTGTTAATTTATTTGACTAGATAACTGATAGCTAATTGAAGTCTGCAAGGCAGTTATCACACATTGTGCAATTATATGCATGGGGGTGGCTTATGCTTTCATGAGGAATGTCATTAGCATTAGCTGTTATCAGAGACAGGAGAAGCGCTTGCCAGAAAGGACAGAGGCCTGACTTTTTGGCCTTCTTGGCTTGTGGCCTCTCCAATGGGTCAATCTTACCTGAGGAATTGTGAAGAATTTCTTAGACTTTCAAGTTGAGTATGTGCCTGTCAGAGGTAATGTTTTCTCTCATTCCTGCCTTCTGTCTTCTATGGTGGATTATTTTATTTCCCAGATCTGTCTCGTCTCACCTTCTTTTCCCCCACTTCTTATCTTGGTAATGGTGTCTCGGAGAATAATCCTGTAGAAAAATATGACCTTCATTGTGAGCTCATGCATATCTTTTCTTCTGCTTACCTCTTACCAGTTTAGCCAGTTTTCACTCGCAGGTATTTTTTAATGGTGGTCTGTGTGCGAAATGTCTCTTGCACAAAGATTCCTTCTTCAAGTGGGAGGCTTGCCAGTCCTGAATGTATTATTGTCCTGTCCTGAATCTATCCATGTAGGCCAGAAGGAAAAAATTAACATTTTTTTGGTGTGCGTTTAATTTTGCCTGTGATGCATTTGCTGCCCTCATCCATTCATTAATGCACATGGTCATTATTAAAGCAAAAGTCAGCATGTTTGTTCATTTCAGTGTGTTTTCTGAAGAGAACAAGCACAGTGGAAAGAGCGTTATTTCTGCGTAAAACAGTATCGGGTGGGTAAGTAAAGGCCTCTCTCTTTTATAGCATCATTCAGGTCAGGTTTTTTCTGGTGAAACTATTGTAGCACACTCTTCTGCTACAAAAAAATATCCTTCGTAAAATCAGTAGGGCGATGTGAAAAGAATCCCGCAAGTTTTTTAAAACTGCTGTTGATATCTGCAAAGTATTGGGTGTGCAAGGAGGTTACATTGTAGGTATGCTTTGGGAAACGCAAATTGGCATTGAGACTATACTATAGGATAACAGCGGGTCTTATAAAGATAGTACTCCAAGGGCTGATTCAAAAAGAGAAGAAACAACGTGAATGCTTGATAAGGTACATTAAAGGAAGTACACTTGTTACAGAGAGAGACTGATAATTTTGAAAAGCTTACTAAAGAATTCTGTACAAGTGGGTGATCTGATTGTTCAAAGAGCATGCTGAAAATAACAGCTCTTGGATATGGTTATTTCAAGTTCACCTTGGAGTGGACATTTGACTGCATTGTGTATGTATATACAACACGAGTAAATCTGAAAAAGGTTAATTTTGCTATTAACAATTTGCTTTAACCGTGGAAATATCAGCTCTCAAAAATCTTTCAAGTGGATATATAGCTAAGGCTAGCAAACCAAATATTGCAGCAGTGTAAGATATTTAGAATTAACTTGTTATATGTATTTTCCTAGCACGTGTATGTGGAATCCCAAAAGCAGACGCTGGTGAAGTAAGTCTTCAGGATTATATCTTGTTCAAAATTGGGGGATTCCAAACTGTCACACTTGATAATAGCTTAAGGCCAGATTTTGCATTTCTTTATTTGCAAAAATCCTGTTTTATTTGTTTTGTTGCTAATAACGTCAACAAGAGTGGATACAGCCTGAAGTTGCATGTCACCCATCTCAAATGTCTGGGAGGTCATGCAGTAGGTGTATTAGCATTTACCTACCAAGACTTCAGCTGCAATGCAGTTCAGTTTGTAAGTAAAAATTTAATTTATCCTTTTCTCTCATGAATGTTAAAGTACATTCCCAAACCATGGTGCAGTGTGGTAAAACTCCTCAGTGATGGATATTCCCTTCAGACTTCAGGCTCAAACAACAAAGTGTACTAGTAGTACTTTATGTGAACACCTGCACTAGGCCTGGCTCTCGCAGTCTTCCCATCACTCTTAGATTTATTGCTTCTTGAGCATAGTTTTGGTTTCAGAAGTGCTGAACTTAAGTATATAGCAACCAAAAACCAAACTGAGTTTTAACATTTCATGTAGCATGCCACTAAGGGATTTTCAGGTAACAATATGAAAAAGCCCTGAATAATACAAATTCAAGGCGAACTTGCACCATTTTTACTGCCACAGTAGTTTGGGTGCAGTAATACTAAGTTTTTGTTCAAACTGTATATTTTAGTAAAAAGTCCATCACACAAAATTATCCTTTGTTTTGCAATCTTCAGTTTTACATTGCCAGTTAGTCTTCAGACTGTCTCAGTAGCTGATATACAACCGCATGCAAAAGTGTGTCAGTATTGTGACAGAGAAAATGAAAAGAAGCAATGCGACTATAAGTTTTATTAGCATTGGAATTCACTTTTGAAAAAGTCATACCCAGCTGCAGATGATCACAAAACGATCTGGATGTATTGGAATTAATTGGCCTATTGGAATTAAAGGGTTTGAAGTCCATAATTAATTTCAGATATAATGTATGGTTGTTTTGAGAACAAGTAACATTTTTATCTGAGAATAACATGGGGAAATTAAATCACGACACTAGTATAAAACTGTAGTGATGTGTGCGGAGAAGTAAAAAGCAAAATACTAAGAAAACTGAATACTTGAAAAATTAAATTAAAGAAAATTAAGTACTTGAAATTCACACCTGACTGAAGGGAGTGTAATTTCCATTAAAATTCAGTTGGAAATATTTTCACTTGAATTTCCACAGCTATGCATATTTACAGCTGAAATGTATTATCTGTTTTCATACTTGCCTCTCTGGAAACTAGTACTTGTCTCCTAAAGCAACAATTATCTTGACAAAGTAATTTAAAAGTTAAAAAAAATAGATTGTATTTGCATTAAGAAATAAATTAAACTGTATAATATAAGAGAGTTTTTTAAACTTCCTTATTTGTTAACATAATTTTTCTGGTTGATTAGTTTATACCCTCTCAAGATGGCTTTATTTAGTCAGATTTTATTTCTTTAATTTAATTGGAGGCAATTTTCTCCTTATTTTACCGTGAAAAGGAGATGAGGGAGTAAGCTTGTTGAATAATAGCTTTTTGGCTTGGTGCATTTCAAGGATATTTGTGGAATGATAAGTCAGTAGTTATTTTAAAAATGTACAATAGCTAAATATGGCTTCTTTTTTTTCCCCTCAATTGGCTGGACAGGAGACGGAAGCTTAAAGCATTGAGGGGATGTTCTGCAGTAGTTGAAACAGAAACTCCTAACATTGTTGTGAGGATCATTTATTAGCAAAAAAGGCTGAAGATGGTTCAGGAAAGGGGAGAGAGCCGCAAGTAGCAGGAGAACTTTTGGAGCAGCCAACGAGCTATATCTATCCCTGTGTTCCCTGTGAGCTTCTGTTGGCTCAGACTGGGCTTCGTGTTCCCTTCAGTGAGCTGAGCGTATTTTTCCTGTGTTAAAGTGTCATGTTTTGTTGGGGGTGGCACTGGAACAGGGTTTGTTTTCTCTTGATTCTGTTATGGTATTTGCTTTATGACCCTTTATTTCATCCAGTTGTAACTCTCTAACGAATCTTGGCGCACCCTCTTATCTCGTATCTGAGAACAATTGACAAATTCTAAAAGTACATTTTGCAAAAATGTTCTGTTAGTCTGGATAAAAACGTGTTGGGAAAATGCACTTCTATTAGATACTGTTCTGTAAATTGTAATACAGGCTGCAATAAGGGGACAAAAACAGAAGCTGTAGCAGCTGCCCCATCCAGTTCAGTGGGGATGCTGTTATAGAAGACCTGAGTTTTTTCAGGTTCTCCCTCTGATGTATCATGGTTTCCTGTATGTAAAATGGGGTGATGGTACTTTCCATTCTTATGCAGTGTTGTACTGATTAAAAATGGTATCTGTGTAAGTGCTGAGTGTTAATATTTGGGAAGGTACCTTCTTCCCTGGGAGCTGGCAAACTGCTAAAATGCAACAATTCAGTAAAGGGTTTATTATTTTTGTGATAGACTTTACGAAAACGGTACATACCGAAAAGCTGGTGCTGGCCAAATTTATTAGACCATCTTTTTGGGAGAAAGAACACAGCGATGTTTTAAAACGCACCTGGGGGCTGATCTAATAAAGATTTATGCTCAGAAATGTTTGCAGCTGTCAGTGTTCCATTTGTTCTGTACTAGAGTAAAAGTCTCTAACGCCCACATGACTGGTAGGAGAGGCATGGGGGGGGCACGTGTCCCCCCTGAGATTGGACCCTGACTCGGCACACCTCAGGACGGGACAGTTTTTTTTGTTTTTTGTTTTTGTCACGCAGGCCAGGGGGCGTGGGGGTACTATGCCGCGGCACAGAAGTATAGCAGTGGATATGGGGCTTTTGGCCCATCCGCGGGCCCACCCACAAATTGTGCCCTCCCAGACTCGGGAGGCTAATGCTTTCCTGTTAGGTATGTGAGCCACGCTACAAAGCTCCAGTATGAATTTGCAAACATGAAGATGGTCAGTTTCTATCACTTTTTTTGTGTTTCAGCTTTGCTTTACATTGTTTTGGCCTGCGCAAAATAGCTGTAAATGGTCAGGAGTCTTAATTTTGCTTTTAAGGGGTAGTTTTCTGCTATATTTTTACATCATTTTAAAAATGTTGCAAATCTGCCTGAGTGGATTTTCAAAAACATTATTCAACAAAGCAGTACAAATTCGTACAAGAACATACAGTAAATATATGTCCGTGCGGATATGGTTGCTGTCAATAGTAACATAGGCTCCTGACAGATGTCAATGGCTCTGTACCAGAAGAGGCAGTGCGTTAGTTCAACCCGGCTCCCCAGTGTGTGTAGTCTGTATAGATTCAGTGCCTCAGCGGGGCTTTTTTGGCACCTTTATCTAAAGCCAATTCAATCAGCTACTACAGAGGTTTTCAATCTTTTTTTAATAAGTGTAGCCCCGGGGGTGGGGGGGTGTCGGGCACACGGCTGAATGTGGAACAGTGGCAACGCAGGGTGGTGAGTGGCAGCAACAGACACCACATGTAAGCTCTTCCCTCCCCTTGCATCCGGCTGGCCGGACGGCACCTGTGCAGCCTGCAGAGAGATACCACTGCCCTCACCCTCCCCACCTTTCCACCCCCCGGCCCTGGGAGCAGCAACTCAGGGTGGTAGGTGGTGGCGCTCTGTCCCCGAGTGCCTGTGTGTACCCCCTAGGGCCTTCCCAAGTACCCCTGAACTACTAGATAAAAGCTCAGAAGAAGCCCCACTGAAGCACCTGATCTACACAGATTTTGGGTGAGCCGGGTCAAACTGATATGATGCCTCTTCTGGGCATGCGCTGAAATCGGCACAGGGATGTGCCGAGTTTAAAGTAAAGCACTGTTTTTGTGAGGGATTCATTTTTGTTTTCTTATAGAAAACACTTTGTTACTGTATTCAGACCCCAAACTGAAAAGAAGGTAGCAGGAATCTCGGCATGCAACATGATCTGTTGGTAGTGTTCTGTAGCACTGAAGCTCACGTTGGGTGGCTGGAAATCCTTATAGTGGTTTGTCAGCATTTTCCGCTTAGTGCCTTCACCTGGCATTGTGTATCAGCACCAGCCTCCTGTGTTCCTTATGCCAGACCTGGAGAAGACACTGTCTGTTTGCCCATCTTCTCTTCCTTATCACTGTCATGTTTCCACCTTTATCTCATTTTGTTTCACTTGTCTTTTTCTGGGCTTATCTTCTATTTTCTCTCCAGTTTTCTCCCTACCTTCTGCCTCCTTTCTCCACCTCTTCCATATTCCTCCTTTTGCTCACCTGCATTTCTAACCCAACTCCCCCCCCCCCCCCCCCCCCCCCCGACTACATTAACACATGTTTTACTGTTATTCCTTAAACGGTAAACTGCACCAGCAAAGCCATACTTTGTACTGATACAGTAAAGACTTGTCCTTCATATGCCTGTGGTACTGGTGTAACTGCTGGTATAACCTGGAGCTTCTGCTGGCTTGGTCACCTCCTCTTCATGCTCCTGACCAGTGCAGCTATGCCACAGGAAGCCAGTAACATAGCCCTTGCTATCACCTCACTTCTCCTTTTCCTTCCAGGACTCTTCTTCTGGGATGCTATCCTTGCTGTTTTCTGTTCTCAATACTCATTTGAATCCTCCTGTGCTTTGAAATATTGTGCTGTGTATTCCTCATCCTTCTCCCTCCCTGTTACTGCAGCTACACCTGGTGCTCCCTCCCGGAATACAGTGGCACTGTATAGTACCACACAGTGAATGGGAAGACAGGGAGCAGTGGTGTCCCAGAGCATCTGGCGTGTCAGGTTGGGGGCCCCTGCACAAACCAATCTTTCCTTTTAAAATCCTTGCAGTACACCCTGATGTGACAAATGTAACTTTCTTCTGCTGCCTGTGTAGTAGGGACATCTGTCTTGCCTCTTCAGGGATGCTTTTTGCTGCAGCAGTATGCTGCATGTACTGTACCAACGGCCATAAAATTAAGGTGTGTAGCTGAGGCATGTTAGAAAAAATGCTTGTGCTATGCAATGCAGACCCTCTCTTGGCAATGTAAGGGGAGAAGGGATGGGGAGACGGATCCTCTTTCCTCCGATTTCCTTTTCTCTGTGTTCTCTTGCCCTGTCTTCCTGACTGGTGCTCTGTTCCACATCACGTCTTAGCATTTCACTGACAGTGTTGCAGTTGAAAGAGGAATGCATTGAAGGGCATTAGCAGGTGAGGCCCAATAAATAGTTTTTTCCTTCTCCCTTCAGACACAATTCTAGTCACTTGGGAGTTGCATTTAAGTAACCTTCAGTAAGGTTTAGGTCAGTTTTTAGCTTCATCAATACTATGTTGTTGTATAATCAGAGAAAAAGAGCTTAGTTGAAATATTTGCGGGGAGTATGAGTAACTTTTTTGGAAAATGTAAATAGTACAAGATTGCAACAGAAGTCGCTGACTGGTAAACTATATTAATTTTTTCACTGCTATGAAATAGTACATCGGTAGTAAATTTTTGCTGAGTCCTAACAGGTCCTTTACTCCACACTGGACTACTGATGGATGACAATTACTGTATTTACTTGAACACAAGACGAGAGTTTCTCTCTCGCTAATCGGCATGGGGGAAAAAAAAGTTCCTTGTCTTACATTCACACACAAAGAAACCTCATTAAATGCATTGTCTATCATTAAACTGCTGCCAAAAGCAGCATGTGCTCAATGATGGAAACCACCTATGAAGCTGATTAATTGCAGCCAACACTGAGCATGACTATAAAACACACGGCCCATAATAGGCGAACATACTGATGGGAACCTTTTTTTCTTTCCCCCTTTAAAAAAAACAAACAAACCACAGGTAGGTGCTCCAGTATCAGGCTGGCACCGGGAGGGCCAGAGTCAGCCCTGACATACTCCTGTTGGTGCCAGAAACACTACATTTGATACCACGAGGGCAGGTTAGTGCAGCCTATCTGAACGAAATATCTGATGGTGTGCATTGCACTCAATTCCCCTAAGCAACAACTCCTAAGTCATGATGTGCCCCTACGTTGCATACACTTTTACTTCCTCTTCACTCCCACAGCTGAGCTGCACTTTTTTCCCATTTCCAATTATTCCTGTTTCTTCACCATCCTTAAATGTCTGGCAAACATCACCAAATGAGTCTCCAAAGAGTTTACCCAGAATCCCTTTGTTGCCCCATCTCTCAGCCTGTCACATATGGTTCGTGTGCCTGCCCTCCATGAGGTGGAGCTGGATCAGGTTGCCCTGAATCTCATCTGCATATATATTTTTTTTTTGGAGGATCCCAGGGTGCATAACAAGAATATTTGGTTCCAGTCATGAGTGAGGCTAACTAGTATGTGGATCCTTGGCGGGGTGGGGGGGTCTGGAGTACACACAGATACTGAGCAGTGCTGAGCTATGCATAGCTCACCATGGTTTGAAATGTCGTTGACTCTTCTGGGACCCAGCCCAGTAAACTACATGGTAAGTCATGAGCCTTTTGGTTTTGGACTAATATCATGCATAGTTTTACCTGGCAGGGGAAATATGACCATGAAGGGGGCAAGTACCCTGACCTAGTAGGTAGTTTAAAAACAGCTTTGTGTAGTAGAGGGTGTACCCTATGAGCACCTCATAGTTAGCTTCCCACTGGTCAGCTTCCAGCGAGAAGATTTCAGCTACATGACAGAAATGCAAGACTCCTCCCTTGCTTGCTCCTGCATCCGTATGGCTGAGGGCAAGTGAAACTTGGGGACATCCGAACCCCAAGTCACCAGGCTTGGGCTTGCACATAGGATGCCTGCCAAAGAATTTGGAAGTATCTGAAGTCCCAGGCTGAAAAGTCTTGGGTGGAGGATACTTGCCAGTATAGGGCCAAATGAGGTTTTTGAGTGATTCAGAGGATTTGGAACTGATCTGGCTAATTTGACCTGGGATACAAAAAATTGCCCTGGGAGGAGGAGTTTGTAGTAGGTACAGAAAAATGTGTTTACAGCGTGCCTATGCTAAAACATGCAGCAGTTTCAAAGAAGGTAAAATGTATCAGTTCTGGATGAGCTAAGTCTATGGGTACCCACAGTACCAAGTAAGTGTTTTCAAATTTGCTTCTCACTTCCATGTGCTCAGGGAGAGCAGGGTCTGATGGTAAGTAGCAGAGAGAGGTTGGCAATGGGCAAGGTAGCCACCTGACTGCCCCAGATTTATTTTTCCTGCTCTAGCAGTGGAAGGAGGACAAATTCAAGGCAGACCTCCAATAATTAGATTCTGTACCTGGATAATTATAACAAAGTTGTAAATATTCCAGAGATAGAATTGAATTATTGGGGGGAATCATCTTATATTCTGGGTTTTTGTATATTCAAGTAAATACGGTATTCACATCCTGCCCAAACTTTATAATTTCAAATTAGTGAGAGAGAATTAATGATGCAAAAACTCCCCACCACCCCAGGAAATATTCTGCAAGTGCTACCATACCACATGGCTAAGGAAGTGTATGTCACTAACAAATAGACCTAATTAGCAATTTTTTGTCAGTGCTTCCTGGAGGGAAACAAGAGAATATTCTCTGGCCCCTCAAGGTGAAATGTTGGGTGCTTTCTACCAGTGATTCCCTTTTGTGAAAGCTGGCGTGTCCTTCACATTGAAAACTTTAATATTAAAAGCTATGCAGTAAATTTCAGTAAAGCTCCAAGACATGTAATAAACAAGGGCATGCAGAAGGCACGTTGACCTACATTTCATCTCCATGGGGGCACGTTTCACGTTTGGCTCTGCACTGTGGATGCCTCCTTTCCATTAGATAGCTCCTGCCCTGTAGTTCTAGCTGTGCTAGTGCCATCCTCACTCCTGGAGGCAGCAGCAGGAAACTTTTAGGAAGCTTTGTTAGTTTTACAGTGCGATTAACATCGAGAGAGTAATCTGCAGAGTAAACTGAGTGGGAACTAAAAAGTGAACTAAAATAACTGTTTTCACTGATACTAGGGCACACACTTATTGATCTGGAAGTTAAAGGGGTCCCAATGCTAGCGCAATTTACATTGATAGAGCAGTCTAAGGGTGAGGAGTGGCCTTAGTGGGAAGAAGAACTGAGCCCATCAAGGCTGTTTAGCTATAGTCTGGACACATCTACATGAGACATTTACTAGTTATAGTCTGGACATGTTTACACTTACTGTGGAGTTGCCCTATTACGCCACAGAAAACTAATAAACTGCAGCAGGTTAATACTTGTAAACACAAGTATTACCCTGCTGCAGAGGTTTTTTGTGAGCAGCAATGCGCACACGGTAACGGGGCTGGCTGGGGCATGAGGGTGCTTCAGCGTGGGCTGACCCTGTAGTAGAGCACCCTCGTGCCTCAGACAGCTCTTCCACAGCATGTTGAGCCAGGGCTGCTTTGACCTGGCTTAACGTGCTGTGGTCCTGGGCACACATTTAAAGGCATGCCCGGGAGCAATAAACTGGCGCAATTTGCTGGAGTTTATTGCTGTGAATTAATTGCACATGTAGCTGTGCCTTCTGTGGACTAGATCAAGAACCGAACTTAGTATTTCACTGTATAAGTCAAAGTTTGAAGCCAAACTATTTACCCTTAAAGTTCCACCTCGACTTTTATACAACATATCAATACTTTGAAGTAGAAAAATACTTTGTTTCAAAGTTCCTTTGTCTTAAGCCAGACCCTACCCTGCTGCATCCAGCCCGCAGGGAGGCATCCAGGGGCATGCCAGGGAGCATGCTGGCATTTAGGGGCTTCCCTGGCATTGACTGATGCCAAACCAGGCTCCGCTCCCCACCCTCCCCTCAACAGCCCAGAGTCAGGCTAGGCGGCCAAACCCTGCACCCTTCAAGTGTGGCCCGGAGACACATACCCATGTGGCATTTGAGTACTCTCAGCTCAATCCAGTCAGCCACTGCTTGGCACTGGAGACAAACTCAGTTTTCTAGTTCATGTTTTTAGGCATTTGAGAGGCTTTAGAATTGCCCTTCTTCATGTAGACAACTGTGTCAGTGTTGGCAGGGATTAGCAGCTTCATACCTAGTTCACACCAAAGCCCAATAGGGATCTAGAAACTAGGTGTTTCTCTTCCTGCATCCCCCAAGAGGCTTGGACATCCTCCTAGCATGCCAACCACACACCAGCAGAGCTGCAAAATGTTGTTGTGAATACTTGATTTTAAAAGAGCTGCTGGAAGTGAAGAAAGTGGTCTACCTTTTATATGCTGTATTCTTTTTTGCACCACAATTCAGCTTGTATAGGAGAGGTGAAGAGACCCTCAGAACTCTAGCTGGATGGTTAGGGCACGTTTCTGGGATGTGAGTTGCATGGGTTTGAGCCCCCTCATCCAAAGGAGAGCACTGAATCTGGATCTGGCACTTTCTGGATGAGTACACTAACCACAGGCTGTTACATAAATGTGCATCTGTGCTTTCCTCTATTCAAACATAAGTGTCATTGTTTTACTGTCACTTTTGGTGTTCAATTTTGATTTGTAAGATTGAGAAAACGTATTTTTAAGGATGGTATATAAACTGCAACTGTATAACTGTGATTGTGTACAACCTGCAAAATATGACAAATGTAGTAGCGTGTGAAAGGGAACCGTACAAGGAAAGCATCGTTTGTTTGCATACATAGCATACACGTATATGGACAGTAGGGTTTTGTTTTAAAGTTGTTTTTTTAATGTTCATGAAACACAGAACTCTTTAAGTGAAAAATATTTTCTTATGAATGAACCATAAAGCAGGTTACCTAAATGTTAAAAGAAGAAAAAGTAATAGCCTTACCTCATTAGTGGCAGCATGTTATCATTAAAAAGTTTGTCATGAAATTTGCCCCTAACCATTCAGTGAAGTTCTGACACTTATTTTGCATGCATTTTATCTGAGCAAAACCTTCAGCAGAAATACATGCACAGACTTATACTCAGCTTCTGGGACAGAGGCAACACCCCCCCCCCCCCCCCCCCCCCCCCCCCCCCCCCCCCCCAAAAAAAAAAAATGGTCCGCTGTAAAGGCAGGGCTTTGATTTCTGTGAAGTTCCAAGAATCATGGTCCATCCTGAAAATGGAGCTGTGAACCAGTAGTGTAACTGGGGGATGGTGACTGAAGGAGGGGCACTGCTGACAGCAGAGTTGCTGGCACGGTCTCATACACTGGCCAGGCCACGGGGCTGCTCTGAGCCTCTGCTCTGGACTTGATCATGTGTAATCGAGGACTGCTTCAAGATGAACTCAGTGTAATACTGTGGTTTAAAGGGTTAATACAAGCATAAAAAAGTGACTTTCAGGTAGAGGTAGAGTAGTGATCTTGCCTCTGTAAACAGCATTGGTAAGACTACTGCTCCCATACCGTGGGTATGGATGCACAGGGCACGTCCCCATGAGTGGGAATGTGCGTTTCCCCACGGACAGCTAGCAGTTAGCATATATTTGTGCTGCTGCTAGTGGTCCTGGGGCATGCCCCTGCACATGCACTCTAGTGCACGGCAGATTGCTCCAGGTGGGGTGGGGGAGGCCAGGGCCAGCACCTGGGCTGGCCCCAGCAACCTTACCTGGGGGCCTCCCAGGGCAGCAGCAGTGGTGATCCGGCCTGGCTAGCAGCTGGAGCGTGGCTCTGGTTTTGGGCACCCCGCCTTTTTCTGCTGTGGCTTTTTTTTTATACCTGGATTTCCCGATATCTAATTTTCCTGCCACACTGCAAATATGCAGTGCGGTGAATGAAATCGGGAGCGCCACATGTCTCGTGGCCCCTCGGAAGACTTTGAGGTGCCACAAACTACATGTTCCCACTCATGGGGACTCTGCCACAATGCCTTTATTCTGGAGTATTCTCAATTTATTCTGAAATAAACTTACACTGGGGAAAGTTACTCTGGTGAATGAGTTGCGTTATCTGGTACCTTTTGGGAGTATCCATTTACTCAGTGTAAATTGATTCTCTGCCACCCAGTGGCCATGTGCAGTAATCGTGCCTATTTTGGCTGTCAGTGTGAGCAAGCTGATCATGCATATACTCTGTTACAGAATAAAATAATCGTGGAATAAAATGTGCAGCGTGCTACTTAAGAGTAAATGTGTCGTGTCGTACTCTGTCCAGTTCTGGTATTTACGTCTGAAAATATGGAAATACTAGAAAGAGTTCAAAGGAGCAGGGACAGGACATGCGTGATCCCAGCACTTTGGGGAAGTGAGCTTTACAAGGTGAGGCTAAGAAACGCAATCTAGTAAGTCTGCGAAAAAGAAAGGTAAAAAGTGACTTGATTTCTGTGTTTAGGTGCATTCCTGTGGGTAAGAATCTAAGAATGGGGTTTTCTCAGCCATGAGGATAATTAAACATTGGAACAGTTTAGAGGAGGTGGTGAACTAGCTTGGAGTCTATAAATATCAGCTTTAATTGGGCTTCAGGGAAAAATTCTGTGGGCTGCATATACAGGATATCAGGTTAGAAGATCGTTGGAGTCCCTCCTGGCCATAGCCTCTATAAAAGGGTTTTTGTTTTGTTTTGTGTGTTAAGACATTTTTCCATTTAATATTTTTTTTAATTTAATATTAATGAAAAAAAATTTTAAGAATAATCCAACATTAAACATATCAATGAAAGTAAGTTTTTTCCCTTCAAGTATTCATTCCTGTAAAACAAATAAGTCTACTAGAATTAGTGCTGCTTTAATTTAAAGGAAAGGAAAAATGTTAACATAACACTCACTGTACAGCAGTATCTCCCTGAAGTCCTTGAATGCCAGAGATAGCAGGAGAGCAACTTGCAGGTACCGCACAATAGCTGAGGCAGCACCTGCCTGGTCAGAGATCAAGTGAGGAAGCAGCCATTCGGAACGGGGTTATAAGTCACTGTAGTAGTGGCAACCAATCTTTTGGTTTTGTCACTTTATTATTCAAAAGAGAGAAGCAGATTTTAGTATGTCTGGCTATAAGGAAGTGCAAGAGCCACTTTTTGGAGATGCTGTATTTGGCTTCTCTGAGATGAGGTGATAATTCTGCAAAATTGCAAATGGCAACACACAACGGTGAGCTGTGATCTTAGCCATATTACACACTTGACAATACCAGAAAGCGTGTTCAGTGCTTTGTAAAAACCAGGAAGGGTGCAGTCTTAATTTAGATGGGATCTAGCAATAATACAGAGGAAAAACAACTTTATATTAGTAAGATTATATGTTGTTTCTATTTTGCCTCCTGCATATCTTGATAGTGGTGGTGTATATTCCAGGATTTATGGCTGAATGTGTTAAAATGTATGGTGTGTATGTTGTTAAAATGGAGTGGAAGACTTGAATTCAGTGATCAAGGTACAGGACCTGAAGTTGAGATGTAGACTTTGTGCCTTTCTCTGTCCCTGATGCTTCCATGGAATCAATGGAGACCCTGTGTATTCATGGATACTCCCAATGAAGATCGTTTCATAGTTGGTAGGGTCGGAAGGGACCTGAGCAGATCATCAAGTCCGACCCCCTGCCAGGATAGTAAGGCTCTGTGTTTTTGCCGTGCTTTACCCAGACAAATCACATTGAAGGAGTCGGGCTCTAACCTTAAGTCACTTAGCCACTCGCTACTTCATTTTTCCCATTAGCGCAGATGTTAGTTAGAACTCCTACAATCTCTACATCTTCCTTGGAAATGTCTTGCAGTGATCCCGACTTGATCCGTCGTGACAAGCCACAAATGGAACCAAATGAACTGTAATTTTATCTATGTCCTGTGAAAAGCTATACTAACAGTCTACTTCCCTTTTGTGAGCCTACAAGCATTTCTCAAGAGAAAAATGGCGAGCTTCCTATGACTGCTGTGCAACTGAAACCTGTAATAAGTCGTGTCTTTTTTTTCCCTTGTAGAGTTTACAGATGCTTCCTCAGCAACGGAAAGCCATAGCGAAATTCAAGGAGCCAGCGCATGCATTAGCATTTCAACAGAAATTCCACAGGTAAATAATTAACCCCTGCCTTATTCTTTTGTTTCCCCTCTTTAAAAAAAAAAAAAAAAAAAAAGAAGCTTGTATTGCAGTCTCTTATAAAAAGGTTTGTCTTAATCCAGTCAGACACTTTTTACTACTGACCTCCATCGTCCTGTTTTCTGTCCATGGATGGTAGTGTAAGTTTGTCTAACAAATTGAAACTATTTTCTTTAACGTTTTGCAGGCATATGATAGATCTGTCCCATATTAATGTGGCACTGATAGTTGAGTGATAGCTGCTGAGAATATAATCTGTGAACAAATGAAGTCTACTGTGGAGCTACACAGGAAGATTCAGTGGCAAAACTATCAGGATCTGAAATCTTTTCAGTTTACTGTCTTTCATTAACTGGCCTGTGGAACTACAGAAGGAAACAAGATGTCTTCAAGAAAAGGTGAACTTGAGAGGATCTAGCGCCATGGAGATTTTGTGTTCAGTTTCTTCACATTCTGTTGTAACCACATGGAACTGTAGATTTTTTCAGCGTGCTTACATTGCATGTAGACACTATTCTTCAGGATGCTACTGTGTGATCACAGTGACTTGAGTTGAGAGAGAACATTTACATCGAGAAATTTAAAAACTCACTTTACAGCAAAGAATATTTGATAATGGTTGCTCTTATCTTCAGTGCAAGGTATTTAAATGAAAACTCACTTTTCTAAACCAAACACATAAGTCTGTATCGCCAAGAAGATAAAAGGTGTGTTCTTATATAGATTAAAACATGGTCTATTTAACCGATCGGTAGTATGCCAAGAAGATTTGGAGGTGACATGGGAAGGTTGGAGTTTCTCTTTTTGTAAATATGTTAAATCTTTCTTGGCATCTTCTAGTCCAGTACAGTCTTTCCGCCTTTTCCCTTCTCTCCTGCTCATAAGTAAAACACTGTGTAGAAATGTCATTGCTACATTTCCCCCTTGGGTTTAAAAGAAAGATCTTAATCTTCACCCTCCAGTAGCATCATGAAATAGTTAACTCTTAGTGGTATTGATTACAGTTTAGATTGTTTTAAATGGGAATGCAAGGTACAAGTTAAAACTAAAGCACTTAGGTGCTTGTTTTAAAAAAAATTGGCATAGAAAAAATAGTATATTTCCCAATAATTACTTTGTACCAGAGTTACCTTAAAATTATTTTTATTAAGATATTTTTTCTTTGGCATTTATTTTGTGATTAATGCTCAAACATAAAAAAAAAAAAAAATTCCCATAATAGCAGAAGCATTTCTTTTGTGATATGGTGTTCCTAATTGAGTTGGCATTATGGGGATGTTATGCTGCTGCTGAAATTAGCAGTTCCAAAAATTATGTGCAAAGATTAAGGACATTTACACTAAATAAAATCAACCATACTTCCTTTGGGTTGGCACTGTCTAGACAGAATTTCCAAAGGAACAAGTTTTCAGTTACTTCTTGGATATGGTTAGTAAAATGCCATCACTTAGATCTGATCTCAGGTTTACTGAAACATTTCCTCCATTCTTAGATTTGGGGGTGTGGGGGTGTTGTTAGATCCTTTAAGTACTTGACCTGCATTTTGAACTTGGGTACCTATGGGGTCTTTGTAGGTTTATTGAGACCCAAGTAACAAACAGAAAAACAGTGACAGAGTGCAGTGAATTTTACAGTAGTATAAAAGCTGAAACCTAAAATAAATGCCAGAACATGGACGAATGGGTGTGTGAAGCAAATTAGTTGCTATTAACCTTAGCATTTGTGGAAGATTTAGTACTAACAAAGTTCTTATAGGCCTTCTAATTGGCTTTCTCGCCAATTTTCTTTTTTTTACTGACTTGCCAATTAAATAGAAGTTACTAAAAATTAATGATTGAGCAGTAAATATTGTCAGAAGTCTCCCAGACAAAGCTGCTTTCTTTTTCCACTGAAATAATGCAGGGATAAGGTTGTATATTACAACTATTACACTGGAAAATGGAAAAAAAAAAAGAAAGAGAGAGTTATTTAGAAATCCATTTAGGACCCTAGCAAAGTATGCTACTTTAACAGATCACAGCAGCATTGTTGGAGCGCTCCCAGAAATGGGAGTTTTATACTCACCTAGCTCACTCTGGCTTTTTGCAGAAGTCTGAATCCTGACACTTAGCATCTTTCAGCACAGCTGGTATTCTTTGCTCAGGACAGTTGCAAGACTGGACCAGTAGATGTGTCACAGGCAGAAGTGCACTGGCAACTGGCAAAGCCGTATGTGTAAGTTAGCATGATGCCTGACTTCACAGAGCCTGGCCCAGTCCAGAGCTCTCTATCTCTTCTCTTCCATGAGCACTACAGCCTCCGCTCCCTCCCCCCCACGCCACACAGTTTCGGTTGTTATTTTTAAAAGGAATGCCTACATCTATACAGGTCATTGATCCCACTGTGGAAGAACAACTCTGAAATGAGGTGATCAGAAAAAACATGCAAAAAAAATGAAACGATAGGGGTATCTTCCTATGGACGTACGGACTGGATGCAACTAGAATGAAGTCGTGTAGCTGAGTTCAGCAGTGGGCATGTCTGCAGCTGATCAGCTGTCCTGTTTACAAGCAGATGGCCGATCAAGGGCTTTTTTAGAGCCTAAGGAATAAGGGGCCTGATCCAATGTTCAGAGAAGTCAGTGGAAGGTCTCCATTGACATCAGCGGGTTTTGAATCAGTCCCTTTCAGCCAGCTGAGCAGGTTTTAAAAATTTTTATTCAAGGCGCTTTTTTTTGCTTTTTCTTTTTTTTTTTCTTTTTTTTTTAACAAGAAAAACAAAACAAAACTTGTCCACTGCTATAGTGTGGCTTGAAAATAACATGAACAATGTCTTCTAATTTAAGTAGATTTGAGGCTGTGTAAGCATTGTTTAATACATGTATATATCCCCCTTAAAACATAATAGATTACTGCTTGTGCATAGGTAGAGTGCAGACATATTTGATAGTGATTTTAGCTGTTTACTGCAATAGCTGGGTATCATATACTGATAAGTGTGCTATATGTGTGTATGTCTATATGCATATAATTATACACATACATACATCCTGTATATTCCCATATCTTTTTAACATGATCTAAACAGTACAGTAGTAAAAAAAAATAAAACAACTATTAGGTTAGCCATTCATCCAAAGTGTTTCAGTAAAACATATCTTCAGTAATAGTCTCCTAAGTTACAGTTGGATTTGTTGGTTGTAACCTATTTGAATGATAGCTCCACTTTTAGTTGCATTTGTTGTGGCTCCTCCCAAAGAAAGCAAAGGAAGAAGAGGTAAAACTAGAAGGCCATGTAATTTCCATGATCTCTTACAGCACTTAGTTAAATCTGGTCATCCTAACTCAACTTTCTTCGAAGATCTGTTGCAACCATTATCTTGTTCTTTCTTTATCATGCATTTAAAATAAGACGCAGAATGCAAAAATTGCATTTAATGTAGTATGTAAATATGGAACTTTTAAAATTAAAAAATGTTATTCAAAGTGCTTATAGTTCAACCACATCTTAGCTACTTGTTAGGTTTTTTTTTTTGTGTTGTCTTATCTAAGTTTAATGGATACAGTTCCATAATGTTGATGTGTTTTGTGTATACCTTCAAATTTTTATAAAGATGCCAGTAAGTCAATACATATATTTTGATCTGTGTATTATTTGTTCACAATTAGCTTAAATTTAGCAGTCATATTTTAAGAGGTAAATATATTGTAGGTGATTATGTGGAGCCATTTTTTTTTCTTTTTGAGTTACCTTGTTTTGATCTTGTGGCATTTGGAAGTTCCCTTTTTATATCATACTGCATCTTGAGTAATAGACTGCTCTGGCCAAACTGTGTAAAATTTTAGAAAAATGTTCTAATTTATTTTTAAGAAGTCTCTGTCCTTAAAGGTTGAGTGGGCTACAAAGTACCCTGTCTTTACTTTCTCATGTCAGGCTGAGGTTTGGGTTTTGGGAAGGTTCATTCTTATTGTATTGCTCTCAAAGTTTGGGAGGTGGGGTTGTTATTTTTTATTCCACACACAGTTCAAGTTGGTCATGCTAAATTTTAGTCTCAACACAATATCAGTGATTGGTATGGTGTTTTGTACAGCCAAAAAAAAAGGAAATATTTAGAAAGAGTTCAGTGCACGTGTGTAGCTAGGCAGGAGTTCAGAACTATAAAATCTTTATAGGAATTATAACACACATTTTATAACCTCTAGGGGCAGAAGTTAATCTTAGCAAGTTGATGTGAGCCAAGAATGACCAAATTATCTCCAATATAACTGAACAAAAAGTAGGATGGCAATGAGAAACTGCAGCTAAACTTGCAAAATCTAGGGCAGAAACAGATCTTTAAATTGGTAGTTCTAGACCCCATTTGGAAAACTCATGCCTCTACATATAGGAGCTTTTAGTTGTTAAACTACTAGATATACTGAGCATCTTAATTCCTTTCACAGTAGGATTCTGTTACAAAGGTTTAGCCTGAAGAACTTTTACAACTGTAGGTGAACTCAGGTTGCTTGTGTGTTGCTACATTTATTGCCTTGGGTGCATGATAGCAACTAATTATAACTACTTTGGAGAATAAGAGCATTTTATTTGGTGCTGATAGTTTTTAATATATATACAGTTTAGTATCTTCAATTTGGTCAGCATTCAGAGCTCTGCAGTTTCCAAGAAGTTGCCGTGTGCACTTCCTAGAATTGGATAAAGTAGCTGTGAATCTTGCCTTTTGTCGTGCTTCTCTGGACATGTTCTACATTTGCTTTCCACCACGGTTCTGTATGTGTGCACTGTCCAACCCATTTAGCCTGGTGTACGTCCTCTGACTGTTTCTGCTCAAAAGATACAATTCTGGCTTCAGATACTCGCTGTTAGACAGGGGGTTTTTTGTGTGTGTTTTAGTCACCTTGGCATCAGGTTTGTTTTGGGGTTTTTTAATTATTTCTAGTACTTCTTAATTTTTCTAGCAGCAGTATTGGAGAAAAAAATAAATGGGCGGGGAGATACTAGACAGATTGCCGAAGGTCCAGCTAGATTTTAAAGAGCATGTAGGGGCATTCAAGGCTCTTGTTTTGGTGTTGCATTTCAACTGACTTTGATTATTAAATGTCATTATTTAACATCCTTCTTTAAACACTAATTAAAAGTATTTACTAGAAGCATTATTTCAAATTAGTATTGAATCCTAAGGATTTTGTGTAAGGTTTTTGTAACCTAATTAATTTTTATTATTATAATGCCTACATTTTTAACTTATTATCCACATGAGCGCAGGGTCTTGTGTACGAAAACACTGATTCATATTGGATCCTCACGTATACCATGTTCTGGTATAATATGGTTGGGAAGGATCATTTTGTTTTGTTCTAGAGCACTGCCTTTTGCAGGGTATTTTTTTAAAATCTTCTGTTTCTTTTTCTATGCTTAATTTGGTGGGAACATGTTATATCTTTCATACTATGAAACGTCAATGGGCAGGTTAATTTCACTGGGTCCTTAAGCACTTGTATTGCTTTTTCACCTCTTGGTTGAACACATTTTTCCAACTCTAAATGGGAAAGGGTCTGTATATATACTTAATTTCTCAACAGGTGTACATCAAGGGTTTTTAACTTTAAACTATTCCAGTTGATGAATTTTAAAATCTTTTAAACCTTATTACAAATTACGTATGTATTTGAGAGCAGTTCTGTGTAAAGTTACTTAAACACGTTTTTGGTTGTGCGCGCTTATTTGGAAGATGGCTGTTAATTGGAACGTTTGTGACCATTTTTACGTCGTTATATAATTAATGGTTCAGTTTTTTCTTTACAGGCGGTAATTTTTTGAGCATCTGACGCATTTACTTTGCATGAATAGATATAAAACACTAATTTTCAATAACAGTAGCTTTTTCCAGGATTCTTTTTTTCAGGAGATGGGACTTTTTCATTAATTTATCTTTCAGATTAATATATATTATCATTTACAGGCACTGCAAAGACATTAACCCTGATTTTTCCACAGCTGATCATCTGCGTCTGTTGTTCATCTTGTCAACCAGGCTAGTGATAAAGCTTCGCCATTAAAACAAATTATGCCACTTTATTTTATCGGATAGTCTCAGCTCAGCCTGTTCCTTCACTCTTCCCTTGCCCCTATTCTATCTCCCCTTATTCCTAATTTGCTTGCAATTCCTGCTTTACGGCTTTTTCTGCCTTCGATACATCACATCTGTGTCTGCATGTATACATGCCCTCATGTATGTCTGCTGAGATACCTATCCCTCTAAAGCATTCTCTGTTCTGTTTCGTTAACCAACTGGTTTGGGATATCAGTCTGTGTTGGAAGGAAGTTGCACTGCATCTTTCCACTTTAGTTATATATATATCTGCCACCTCAGGGACAGGCTGTTTTTACAGGTTCTTCACTTTTGGAGATGATACTGATTCCAAAGCACTGGAAAAATAATATTTAACTCTAACAATTTTGCTTCACAGCTTATCCACATAGAGAAGTGACAGCACTTTATGTACTTGCTCTAAAAATCTTGGCGTACCAGGAGATACAGGATTAATGACTAACTTTTTCCTTTCCTTTCTTTTTTCAGGAGTTCTGTTCTTGAATTCAGTGATAGTAATAGTACTTTGTTACTGCCACTTAGAAATAATGAGCACCTGTCAACACACTTCTTCCTCTATTACTATTACTGAATGTGATCCTTCCTAACCTGTAACTTTTAAATGTTGTATATATTTGGGTATATTGAAACTATCATTTAAACTGTGTTGCTCTAATCTGGATTATTAAGTTTGTTTATTGGCAGTTCAGAATAAAAATTCAAGAGGCGACTGTATCATGATACTGACTCCACTGTGGTTTCACCTGCTGCATGTTTTCTACAGCATCATCTACACAAGTTATTTTACATCTCATTTCTTAGATGTAATCTTTCCCAATTATATCAATTTTTTCCACTTGCATAAAATATTCTGTGGAACATGTTCAACAGTGAATGTAAGAATGAAAATACAGAAATAATCACTGTACCAGTTTCTTTTATATTGTGATTCCATGCTCCAAATATCAATATGTAATTAAGCGTGTTTATTGTAACTAAAACGTGTAAATAAAATATTTTCACTTTTTATGGTGTATTTCCTCAGTATCTTGTGTTAATGCACAACATGAACTTCAGCTCGTCATACAAAATAAAAAGCAAATACTTTTGCTTCTGTAGCACTTGGAGGCCCCCACTCAGAAACCATCGCTTCATTTTCTAGGTGCGGTAGACATGTAGAACAAAGACGAACCCTACTTTAGAGAGGCTTTAGCTTAGATTTATTTTAAGAAGGCACAGATGGATCAACAGGCAAATAGGATGGAGGCCAGGGAACAGTAAGGAGATGGTTGTGTTATGCATGTCAGAAATCAAAGTGGCCACTAACCTAGCCAGTGGCAGACAGTGTACTTGATAATTCAGGACATGATACGAAGGTGTAAATGACCCCACTATAAATCACTGTGGACTGTCTTCTAAACAGTAATATCCATGTTGATGGAGAATAACTGAACCAATTTAAATGCAGCAATGTCAGTGAGGTTAGGTCTCCTGCCCAGAGTGCATTTCTTGCATTATGTAGTGTGAGTTTTTTCAATACATAATTTATGTTAAAATTGTAAATAATTTATTTAAAAGCAATCAATACAAAGAGGGCCCTACTAATTTAGCAGCAGAAAATCAGTTTTGAGATTGAAACTGCTACATGTTAAAAAGAGAGTTTTAAAAACTTACACTAAGTGTATTTATTTTAAAAGAGTGTATTTTATGCTTCTCGAGCATTCACCAAGAGAGAATATCCCATCATGTTGGAACAATTAAATTCCCAAAGTATTTCAGTTTCTTCACTGGGCACTTAATGAACAATGCTGCATCAGTTGCAGAAGACTAGTTAAGTAAGGTGGGGGGGAAGGGGGGTGCACGCGCACACACATGTGAAATGACTTGGATGTACTGAGTCGTGTACTGAAATGGACAGGAATGTTCTGCTTCTGAATAAAGTCTTTTTTAACTTTATCCAAAATAAAACCAATTAAGAAATTGCAGGCCAAGATTTATCAAGACCCCATTCAATTTCTAAATCATGTATGCACAATGCCTGCAGCAGGGCTTGGTGAAATTACAAACCCACCTGTGATTCTTAAATGCTTATATATGTCAACATGTTCCTTTCATTCTAAAAGCTACTTTAAAATAATATGTTTATCTACCCTTTCTGAATGCACAAAGGTGTTCATATGGCAAGTTTAGCAGAAGCTGAGTTTCCATTCACATTGATTTGCAAGCAGAAGTGATTTTAAAGATACAAAGGCCCCACTCGTGTCTGTTAAGATACTGCTGAAAGGATCATTTTTCTAGCACATCGTGTTAATCTCCCTGTGCAGTCATCCCTTCATTGTCTCTTCCTTTTCTACCACATCAGATGTATGCTGTGTCTTTGCTTTTAACGCCTTTCATAGTCTCTTCCATTCCCTTATTCTCCCTCATTCAGCATCAAAATGTCAACAGCTGCCTTCCACAGCCAAAAAGCAGGAGCCTCCATTGCCCGCTTGGCAGTGGGCAGAATGCTCTCACATTCCCTATAAATACCCACAAAGCTACCCTAGGTCTTGCACTTGCTCTCACTTGCACAGATGCCTACAAAAAATCTTGAAAATAGCTAGGGGAATGTTCCTGCGTATAACTGATCAATATTGTCTCGTCCTTGCATCTACCAATCTCTATCCATCAGTTATCTCTTGGCTTGTACGTTACAGCAGGGATTGCATTTTTGTTTGGTATTTAAACAGCACCAAGAACTACAGATTCTGGTCCAGGACTGGCTTGTAGGTACTCTACAATGCAACGAATAAATGCTACGTGCATGAGCTCGAGGACAGCACAGAGAGGAACTGACCAATTCCCTTTAAAGGGAACATCGGTTAGGACAAGAAGTAACATTTTGTATTTTTTGAAAAAGGTTAAGATGCACCACAAGTGGAAACATTATTGAGCACTGTTAAGCAGAACATGCAGGTATGTGTCCTCTAACATCCCTAAGTCAATGATGGGTGTTGCCACAGAGGGCAGGCCAGGACGAATTACTCTAGAGCAGGGCTGTGCAACTTTGGTGTGACTGAAAGTTGCATGCGATATGCCAGGCAGTGAGAGGGGCAGCTGCAGGGGCCCACTGTTGGACAGCCCTGCTCTACAACTTCTACAGCATCTACAATTTGCTACTGTGTAAGATAGGATACTGGGCTAGATGGACCGTTGGTCTGACTCCTATGCTACTGGTTATGTTCTTGTATTTGTAAATAAGTAGTCTTATTTGTATGTTGCCAAAGCAACAAAATGTGCTCATCCATGAGCATTAGAAAGTTGAGCTTCCTGGTTCTACAGTCAAAGCTGATTGTACTGCAAATTAACCAATATGTTGATTTATTTTTAAGAATGAATCAGTCTAACATGATGATGCTGTTCAAGGTGAACTTTTAAAAGTGTATTTTGAGTAAACTAATGGAGTTGCTCAAAAGACGGTCTTGAAACTGAGCTTTAATATCCTCTTAGTGACTTGGACATACCAAAGGGAGGGCTAATGACATTTGTTGGGACAGTGTGTTGAGATGCTCAATACAGAGGAGGATGGGTATTGTACAAAAGGAGCCACATGACCTTGAAACCTGGAGTAATAAAAATGGGACTATGCTGAATACCATGAAGTATGTTCTGCCAGTGTGAGAGAATACTGGCTTGGGACCTGTGGTCTGACCCGGTATAACACCTATGTGTTTAAACCATGGGTTCATGCATGTGAGGACTAATGCAAAGAGAGCTTGCTCTGTGCCTGTCCTTTCATGGCATCTGATGAAGTGAGCTCTTGCTTACATCTCCAATTCTGTTAGTCTATAAGGTACATCTCTACCCTGTCTTCTGCCTAACTAATAAAAATTTCTGCAATAAGCTAAGGATTTAGTAGGGAAGCAAAAAGGAATAGAAAGACTTGAGTGCATTAGTTGATTACAGGATGACTGAGCCACCAATGAGATGCAACTGTGAAAAAGGCACATGTGCTCCTCAGTTAGATTGGGAAAAGCACTTCCAGCAGACAGAAGTACAGGGCACTAATAAGACCTCCTCTGGAATAGTGTGTACTCCTCTGGGCACCCATTTGCAAAGAGATAATGTCAAGCTGAAAAGACACAGACAAAGGTCTATTCAGATAAGGGAAACAAGTTTATATTGGAGGACACTAAAAGCTGATTTAAATTGGCGAAATGAAAGACTGAAAGAGACGATTTATCTCTCAATACACTGAGGGAAGGACAAAGTTGGGCTGAAAATTAAATAGAAGGTACCTAAGCATCTGAGGACAGTGGTTCTGGAACAGCTTTCATTGGAGTAGTGTAGGGA
>NW_005841905.1:1460955-1470373 GCF_000455745.1 Alligator sinensis
AAAACTAATTAGCATTCAGATTGGCCTTGACGAATTCATGAACAAATTTCTGTGACATGGTTGCATGGAACAGCAGGGGGCTGGACTCCATGACCCAAGAAGCCTCTTTGAGTTGCATTTTCACGTGCCCAAAGGTTGTTGAGCCAGTCAGCTCATTCTGTCATTCTTCCCTGTTTCTGCTATTCATAGGAGCTGATGTATTAACCTGAGTCAGAGACGTGCACTCAGATACCCTGATTTCAGAACAAAGTTTTTCAACTTGCAGTCCAAGCAAAATAGAGTTGTCTGAGGGAAGGATAAGGAAAGGTAGAAAAAATGTTAATGAAAGTTTTTTCTTAACCATTATCATCCCCATCCTTTTAAAACTTTACCTCTGCTCTAAGGTTTGGAAAACTTTGGGTCTTCACTCTTCTCAGCAACCTTTATTTGAGCCCATTTGGTCTAACCAGGAGCCCAGGCAGTAGTCCTTAACCCAGGAGTGGGCAAAATGTGGCCCATGGGCTGGATCCGGCCTGCCAGGCCATTCTATCTAGCCTGTGGGGCCCCTAAAAAATTGAGAAAATATTCATCTTCCCCTGGCTCCTGTCAGTAGGACCCAGGGGCAGTAGGACCCAGGGGAAGTCACAGCAGGGTCCTGAAACAGCAGGGTCTGCCCTGCCCCACTTCTGCCCAGCAGGAAGTCCCTGCCTAGCAGGGGCTTCTGGCTTGGGACCATGGAGCTGTTCGTGCCTGCGCTGGAGCAGGAAATTCAGGTAAGCAGGAGGTAGATGAGGACCTAGGGCGATTGCCCCAGTCCTCTGGGCCGGGCCAGATCCTGCTGTGTCCCATGGTCTGGACATGCAGCCAAGAGCCACGTGGTCTAGAGCAGCCGGTGCATGGGCAGAAAATTGGGAAAAGCAGCAGTGGGGACAGGGAGAGTGGAAGTGAGCAGAGCGTGGGGCCTGCATTGGTGTCCTAGGGCCAGCACCAGCGGGGCCCAGAGCAGGGCGGCAGGAATGTGGGGCGTGGGCTGGCAGGGGTCCATGGAGCCAGGCTGGCCTGCCAGCAGGGAGAGTGAGGACCTGGCCAACGGCTTAGAGGCTTTAGGCTGACTGTAGTGCGCCTTGGCCTCCTGTTCCTACCACGCAAGGCAGAGCGGCCCTTGTGGTGCCCCTCAGGGCCACCAGTGTGGTTGTGGCAGCCATGGGGCTTGGCGGACGTGGCAGAGGAGGAGGATGACGAGGTGTGTTCTGCTGTCACCGCCTTCTTGTCACCGCGCTTGTGATGCCATTTCAAGGAGTGGCTGCTACTGCCGCAGTGCTCCTGCTGACCCGCTGCTGTGCTCCGCCTCCCCACACCCACCCCAATGCCCCTTTCAAAAAAACACATTTCTTTTCTTTCTCTCTTGGACTGTTCTGCTACTGAGGATGTTCAGTATGTTGTGTCTACATGCCCTACCTTTTAAAGGCTGGGACTTAAGTTCAATGAGAGATCACAAGGTGCTGATGTTATATTCCATTAAAAGGTAGCTAAACCTGCACTAAATATTTTCTTGCCACCTTTCCAAGTTGGCTGGCATCCTTATATTAACACGTGGTCTGTCTTGTGAAAAGTGCTGATAATCCTTGGGACAGTGAATATTTCAGTTCCTCCTGGTTCTTGCCGTACCTTCCACTGATCATGTACTTGTTGACTACTCTTTCTTGCAGTTCCCTGGCAAAAACATGTTGGCTACATGAAGACATACAAAACACTAGAACTCTTGGTTCCAAAATAATACCTTTGATTAGACCAACTGGAAAATGGCAAGAAAATTGTCCTTTTCTGCAAGCTTTCAGGATCAAAGTCCCTTCGTCAGGCTCTGGGAAAAGTGTAGATGGTACAAGATGGTAAAAAGTCCCCATAGGTAGGAAATAAACTTCATTTTTGCACAGAGGGCGCTGAAGATGGAAGGCTGTCCCTCTGGGTCCATGAGAGTAGTTAGTTAGTTACGTGAACATTTTCTGTGGTGATTTTATACAAATTCTACTTTATGGAGAGGTATCAAGGTTTTATCAGTACAAGATTATGATTCTTCCAAGTCACCTTTACATCATGCTGCAACTGCAGGTATTTTCTGCTACTGTTTTTTCAAATATCTGGGGGGCTCCTTCATGTATGGGGTCTACCTGTAAACCAGGTGCCTTAGTTACTGTGATTCTAACTATTCAGGACAAGGAGAGCATAGAATTGAAACCTGGATGAGTGAATTTACCCATCCTGGGCTTCTGGCAGGTTCATTCATTTTCTAAAGAGCACCTTGAAGCATTTTGAGGATTTGGAATATTAAACGCCCCGGAGAGAAGGCTTAAGCTTTGTCCGCATTTAAAAACTTTCCCTGTGTAGTCATATCAACAGTACCCTCCTAGAGTGATATGCCAGGACTGTCTGGCTACCTGTGAGCTGCATGCCCCCAGCATCCTATCGGCCACCTCTCCATCCCTCTAGCTGCAGGATCTGCTGGATCTCTGGCTTCGCCCTCCCTCTAGCTCCCGCTTCCTGCCCCCTGGGAGCAGCATGGTGCAGCCTGGGGAGCAGGTGGCCCAAGGAACTCGCATGACATGGGGTTGTGCGGTGGGGGAGTCGATGGCTGGAGAGCTGAGGGGTGGGAGCTAGTGCACAACATGGTGCAGTCGGAGGCTGCCTGTGGCTTATGAAACCCATGCAGCACGTGTAGCCCCTGTGGAAGGTGAGCAGCCTTGTTGTAATCTACCTGCAAAATGTCCTGTGTAACTATGATGCTATACAAATAAATCGTGTTGTTGTCTTGAGACCAGTGATTCTCAACTAGGGGACTATGAGAGCCTTTAAAGGGGGGAGGCACAGAGTGCAGCCCAATATTAGCACTGTTAGGTGTGCAAACACCCACGCATGAGTCAAAGATAAATCCAGAGATTTCAAATGCTAGGGAGTCCAGAGTGTCAGAAACGTTTTGGGCTGTTTTGGCCTTGCTTAGGTCTTTGCAACAGAAGAATTGCCCTAGACCTTTTCTATAGTAAAGAAATGAGTAAAAGCTAACAGCTGGCGTTTTCCGAGGGCAGTCTTGAGTCTAACAAGGGGTGTCGGGAGTCTGAAAAGGCTGAGAACCACTTCTTTAGATATTGGGCATCTCAGAAGAACTATGTCCAGGACTGTCCTTTCTGTGTCCTAGCAGATGCAATGCCATCTGGGAATTTTGAAAATTAAGGTTAATGAAAGGTGAATCACAGTTCAGTTGATGGAGTGGATTATTCCTTTGTACAAGCTGTGATACAGAGATTGACATGACCTGGCCTTTTTGCAAGATGATACTGGGATGCTGTCTCCTAGCATTGGGGCTTCCATGTTGTTTAAAAGATGACAGTCTGTTATAAAAGAGGGTATTTTTTCTTTCATTAATTGAAGCCAGGAAAAAAATTCTCAAACTGAAATAGAAAATGTATTGTTTTCTTGGGCTTTCCCTATATACCCTACATATAAATGTTAATCAGTGATATCCAGAGTAAGAACACACTTCATGGTGGGGTGAAGGAAGGAGGGTAATCATTGCTCATCAGCTAGATCTTCAATCATTGAGCTTCAAACAGCTGGTGGTACATAACCCTCATCTTCATTTAAAATTTGTAGTGCCCTTTCTCTCAGCTAACTCCATTTTCATGCATTTCTCACCTCATACATTTTTATGATTTTTTAAAAAGAATTTATGGGGAGAAATGGTAGAGAGCATGTGAAAATTACAACAGCTAAAAGGCTATCAGGGTTGTAAATGAGGCTAAATGATTATATGCCACCAGCTGTTTATAGTTCAGTGATTGAGTCTAATTGGCAAGAGGTAATTACCTCCTCTTTGAAAGGTGAAATGGGTTCTCATACTGTGAATGCTACTGATGAAGAGGTCTGCATGAGGATAGGGTTAGCAACTAGGGAAGGATCAGTTCTCACATTTTATGCTTAAATCTCAGCGGCCTAAATGGACCTTGTATTAGAGTCGTGCTCATCCCTGGTGTTCCTTTCCAATGGCTCCGTACATTTACTGGGTTTTATGTTTCCAGGACATTTCAAAACTCAGAACAAAAGATTTGACAGAGAACCACTCCTCCTTTGGAGATGAGCTCAGAGCCAGAACACTCTTCCACTTTACTATTTGCAAACTGGTAAGGGTCTCATAGTCCTTTTTATCTCAGGAAATGAAAATCCAAGCACACAGTTGTAGAAAACTGGATGTTCCCTAAGGTGCTAGGAGCACCTCTGTCCATGCGTAGCAACAAACAATTGCACTTAGTGCATTTGCGCACCGACACTTATGTCAATGCCCAAGGCCAGGTCGCTAAAGGGACAGGATCTCCAAATAGTGCTTACATGCAATATTTAGATGTGAAAAAGTGCCTTCTCAAGTCAAAGCAATCTTCTTAAAAATCAGCTTCTAAATTCCAGGGGATTTACAAACTTCAGATTACAAAACATCAGTACCAATACCTGTCTTTCTGTCTTCTTTCGGAAGTGCTTGGGTTTGAGCTCAGATGAATAGCTAACAGGACCCGCCATTAAGACTGATCTAAACATAGATGGGTTTAAAAATGGCAGAACCCAGCCTAAGATTGCATCCAGCCCCCGGGCAAATGTGTGTTCTGTTTGCTACCGATCTAAACTGCACTGCTTACAGAAAACCACGTATCTTAGATTGATTCATCATTTCACAGTTGTTAGGGTTGGAAGGGACCTCGATAGATCATTGAGTCCGGCCCCCTGCCCTAGGCAGGAAAGAGCGCTGGGGTCACATGACCCCAGCCCAGTGCTTGTCTAGTCTCCTCTTGAAGACCCCAGGGTAGGGGGAGCACCCCCGCCCTTGGACGCCCATTCCAGATTCTGGCAACCCTTACCGTGAAGAAGTTCGTCCTGCCGTCCAACCTAAATCTGCCCTCCGTCAGTTTGTGGCCATCGTTCCTGGTTATTTCCAGGGGCGCCTGGTTCCTCCTCAGGCTGTTTGCATGTCTGCACCTACCTCTTATTTTCAAACTTAACCAATCCATTTTGAGCAGTTACCTTGCCGGAGAGACACAGCGGAGAAAGCGTTTTCTGAGCAGGAGCCATAGGGCCTAGAAGGCAAACAGCTTCAATTCGCAACGTGGGCCCCATTTCTGTCAGCTTTCCACTCCCATCTTTTTCCACTGGATTAACCTCTCTTATTGTGCCCAAGCCATATGACTAAGTACAAACCATTGCAGCATCTACCAGTACAAGGAATATGTGATAACTTTTCTCTGTTCTTGCTCAGTGGTACCCAGTCATAATTCTTTGAAATTATAAATTTAAATAAAATAGATAAAACTTCAGTAACGGTCAAGAACTAAATACCTATGCATTATCATTTGGCACTGTTCAATCTAGCTGTTCTTCACTGCTTCTGTTTCTCCTTTTTCATATATTGATATTGTCTGCTGAGGCTGTAAACAGCACATCTTGTCCGTGAACTCTCTGGTCAGCTATTGATTCTGTGCAAAAGCCAGAAGGTGGCACCTTAGAAGCTTACTGGTTCAGAAAGGCATGGGATTTCATAGGTGCCAGTTGGACTTCAGAGTAACGTAGATAACTAGCTCTCCCTTGATGCTATACAAGTTATAATAGGCTATTTATCGTATTTATGGCTGCAGAGAGAATCACTGGCACTTTGGGCACAAGATATGTGTAGCTAATGCAGCACCTGGAAAATGTGTATAATATGTTCTTATTAGTCTGACACCTCAATGCTGGGTTGTTGCCTTTTAGTTAATTGAGGATGCTGGTTGGCTTTTAGAAGGCACTTTAAGTGTCCCATGTTGCTGTACTGTAACTTCAAACGGACAGAGACATGGATCATCAGCACTGCATGGTCCATATCAAAAAAAGACAGGACCCCAGGCCAGCAATTTATGAAAGTTGGCATATTTTGCCTACTGCTGCTATATACTCCCCAACAAATAGTTTGGAAACATCACATACCACTTTGTCAGTACATGGACAAATAGCTTCTCCAAAAGGAGGAAATTTTAGGCTTTGTCAGTTCTTCCAATTCTTTCCCCTGGTGAATTAGCAGCACTTCTGTTGCACGTGTGTTGTGGCTAAGATTTTCATCAGAAGGTGGCACCTTAGAAGCTCGCATAGACTTGGTAAAAAAGAAATGAAGTTTGAAATATTTCAGATTGTCTTTTTAAACAAAAATATTATTTTTGCATAAAAAGCAGTTTCCATCCAAAAAAAAAAAGTGACAGAACATCTTTGACCATCTCTAGAAAGGATGGGCTTGCCATTCCCATCATCTCCACAGAGTTGAAGGATGAAGTACCCATTATAGACACTGTTTCCACTAGCTGCTCTTGGTCTCCTTTGTAGCTTCACACATAGGTTAAGACGAGATTGAACGCTATTAGGATCTTCATCTGCATGTGCTCAAAGGTCAGAGACAGTCAGGGGTCACTGAGAAAACAAATGGAAACAGTCTAAAGTGACACCCTCCTCCTAGGTGATCATCGATAACACTCCTGCAGGAAGATGAGAAGCAATCAAACTTCACAGCTGTTCCCGAGAGAGCATCCTGACTGCCCTTTACAGACTGTTCCTGCCAAAGGGCATAGCATAAAGTGAGACAAGGTTCTTTGGGTAAATCCGGTATCTTTTATTAGGCCAACTAATAAAAGATTAGTTGGTCTAATAAAAGATATCCAATTGACCCAAAGAGCCATGTCTGCCTATGTCTTCAGACCAACACAGCTAAAACCTATACTGCGCAAAGCATAAGGTGTGCACAGTTCCCTCGATTAAGATATGGGGAGCTTCTGCTTAGCACTTCCCCATTTAAGCCTTATTTAATTAGCACAGCACCAGCTGGAGATGGGCACTGAGGCCAGCTGGCTACTCCCAGCAGTGCAGAGCCATTTTCCAGAATGGAGGGGGACCTATGCTGCCACTTGTCCCTTTTTGCACCAAATCAGTGACTCTACACGCAGTGGGTGGCACGCACCAGGTTGTCCTTACCCCTTTCACACCTGCTCCTGTATGAGGGTGGAAGCACATGTGAAAGGACCATCTTCATGTGATTTTCTTGGCCCTGTGAGGGGTTTTATTTAATTTTATTTTTCTACAGGAAATGGGTTCAGACCTGGGAGATCAATGTGGTCCTGTCACCTACTGAAAAAAAGAAGAAAGTATCGGGGGGAAGGGAGGGTGCCTGGAGCAGGGAAGGAATGAAAACTCCTTCCCTGCTCCCCATAGAGCACCTGGAGCAAGGGGTCTTTGGAAGGAAGAGCAGCCACTGCCCAGACTGTCCCCAGTTCAAGTCACTGAGGCCCCACATTACCATCCATTCAGGGTGTACCCCCTCCTCTCCCCACCCCCTGCCCTAGCACCAATACTACTAGTTTAGGCTTCATGTTAGGGCTATGCCTACCTCTCTCCAGGCTCCATTGCTTTGTTCTCCCAGGAGGTTGCTGCTGCTCCTGTGCTTTGCAGCAGAGGAGAATGCTGCTCCCCGGATTCCCATGACCAAGCATGGAAAAGGGGGCACAGGCTGCGTGTGATGCTTGGTCCCTCCTGGAAAGAGACCAAGTGCTCCACTTCCTCCTCCAGTGCTCCTCCATGTGCAGCTGCCTCAGTCCCCTCCAAAAGCACCTCTCGGCCTTTACAGGGATAGAGAAGGAGGCAGGGGAACTTGTGATAAGAGGGTCATCTCATTTTCAAGGCTATCTCCTGCTGGGTAGAACCAAAGCCTTGGTTTGCAGCTGGCTGTCAGAGCCAGCGAGCATGTGCAATGTGCAGCATGGAGCGGCGGTAGGGTGGCCATCGAGGTACCTCAAGAATAGAGGAGAGTTGCATTTAGTGCAACTGTCCCCACCACCATTAATGTCGCGTGCCTCCCGAGGCTGTGGGGGGGCACAGCGAGCTCCCGCAGGCAGCTGCAGCGGTGTTGGTGGTGGGGGCGGGCTGAGCAGAGAGCTCCCGCAGGCAGCGGTGGCGGTGGCGGGGAGGGAGAAGGGGTGCTGAGCGGTGAAAAATAGAGGACGTAAAGACGTCTGGTCTCATATCAATAGAGGACAGAGGACCAGAAAACCGGACTGTCCTCTATTAAACTGAATGAATGGTCACGCTAAGTGGCACCCATGCAAGGTCAGTGCCGGGGAGCTGTTATTCCCACACCTACCTTATTTTGCATTCTTCTTAAAGTTTCAGCTGCTGGAGTCATGTCATAACATAAGACTTTGATTGAAAGCTTCTAGCCCTCGTGGGAAGATGTTAAAGAAGGGAAACCTACTTAAATCAGAAGCAAGTAAAAGGAGCCCCAATATTTAATACTTTTATAATTTCCTGACTTGTTAAAGTGATAGTAACAGGGAATAGTAACTGGTGATAGTAACAGGGAAATGCTCTGGAGAAACAGAGGCATTAGGGCAGGCTAGAAGAATGTGGGCAACTGGCAAACTAAATGTGTCCGCGCTCTCCCCCTCCCCCAGAATCATGAGAATATTTTTAAGGAGATGATACTTCAGTGTTGGGTCTGTTTTGGTCTCCCCATGCCCATCCTAGTGAAGTCGCTGTGTGTAATTAGTGCTGCCCATTTTCCCAAATGCATTAAGAATATTGTAAAGGTGCCTGATTGTGGCAAAGAGCGGGTGCTTTGCCGCTGCCCCGAAATGTGAACTAATTGATTCTCTTCCATGTGCCTTCTTCCCCGCTGGTGCCCATGCCCCAGTCCAATAAATATTGCACAAGTCCTACCCAAACTCTGCCCTGTCTCCTCATTTCCCGTGCTAGTCCTGCCCTTTTTCCATTTTCCTTCTCCCTCCTGGCTCACCTCTGCCTCCCCTGCAGGTCCTAGAGACCTTCAGCCCCCTCTCTCAGGCCTGAGGGGAGGGCAGCTGAAGCTGTCTTTTTTGCAGCATTATGGGGAGCCTTCATTTCATAAGTTTCCAATATTTTCCTCCTTTTCTACATTGACAGTTAAAGTCCTGGATATGTCTTTGAAGAACTGGACCCTTATTCTTCTAACGTCTATTCTGGATAATCCCAATTTCCAATGGCACCAGTGAGGTGCACAGGAAAAGCAGAATCAGATCAATTTAGGATTTCACTGCTTTACACTTCTTTGCATCCCTATTTGTCTGCATCAGGAATTTGTCATTCAGAGCCACATCCTGCAAACTGTTGCTCATGTAGCCCTTATCCAGAAGAAGTCATAACTTCAGCGCAGCTACTTACCTGAGGAAAGAGTTGCAGCATTGAGCTTGTCCGACCCTCTTGCACATTGCATTTGTTTGTATAAGACAATGATTTCCTGTACAACACAGTTGTCACTCTTTTTGGCCTTGCTTTACAAAGATTAAAGCAGTTTGAACCCAGCATCACCAGTTTCTAGGCTCAAATACTTACTATGGAACACCAAAGTTCAGCA
>NW_005841905.1:1470404-1476283 GCF_000455745.1 Alligator sinensis
TCAAGTCTTAGCACCCGGGCTTCCAACTTGAGATGTGTTTCTAAAATATTCCAGCAGATGGTGCTGAGAACAAAGGAAGGCCCAGGTGTGTAGAGTACATTAGTGGCAAATGTTTATCCTATTGGCTAGGCAAAAGTCTTCCTAAGTTATCTATTTAAAAATAACCTGATGTGAAAAGTTATTTGGGGTTTAGTAGGTAAAAATGCACATGGCCTGCAATGTGGTCTCTATAATAATCTCCAATTTTTAAATCAACATGAATTAATCCAATAATCATGAAAAGATGAAGACATTACTGGGTAGCCAGTGTTATACTAAATAAACAGAAAAAAAATGAAGGTTAACCAGTGGTTGCATAGGATTACCCAGGACATTAAATTTCCCATAGCTCAAAACTTAGCCAGATTAAGTCTTTTGGGGTTTTTTCCTACTTTATCACAGTGGTACAAACTTTGATTGGATATATAAGATGACGGTTTGAAGATGAAGAGGGAAAGTTGGGACTGTCTCAATAATCATTGTATTACATTAGTTAAAACTAGATTCTTAAGAAGTTTTGGAGTTCGATAATATTAACCATCAACCACCTAGCATGGCTGTTGCCTCAAGTCACAAAAGGTCAAAACGCATGAATCAGATTAAAACACACATATGCACGCCCTCTGCGTAATCACTTTTTTTTTATTTGGTTTTTCTATTTGTTCTTCTTGCTGTGAGTGTGTATATCACGGCATTGCCAACTCTTACCGATTACTCACATTTCTTGGCGTCCCATTCAGGGATTCACTTTACAGATCCCTTAAGCGTGCACTTCTGCTCCGTCCTTGGAGATTCTGAGACCACCACTGAGAAATCAGTCCCACCCACTCGTTCCTGCTCAGCATCAGGTAAAAGATGCGTGCATTTACCATGGGAGTGGTGCTGGTCTCCGCCTGCCCCAGGAGCGTTCTTAGCAGAGGTGTAACTGGGCAGTTGTGTCCCCTGGGCGGTGAGTCAGCAGCTGCTCCTGGCACCGGCAGCAGTGGCCAGGCCAGCAGTGTGGTAGCTGCTATTTTTGCCTACCACCCCACAGCTGGAGCTGTGGTCACCTCCCCTTAGTTACACTTGGTTCCTAGGCACATTTCAGAAAGTGGCCACGCAACATTTTTCTGCCACTGGGGTACACGGAGCAGAGTTAGTGGGGAGGGCTTGCTTCTGAGCAGTGGTGGCTGCAGCAGAGTATCAACATACCCTGGAGAAGTCACCATTTGTGAAAAGTGTTTTCTGTCACCAGCCATATGTGCCAGAGAGTGCTGCGGTGAAGCATGCCACACCTGCTCCTGTGAAAGAGAGAGCCCGTCGGGCAGTAATGTGCCCAGAGATCACTGTGTGCTGCAGCGCTTCTCAGCACAGCGCTCTGACTAACACGGGAGCTGGAGCTGCGGCTCACCGAATGCATGTCATAAGAGAAATCGTGTTCTTAGATGGGAACAACTTTTAATGCATTGAGATGGTTTGGATTCAAACCAGTGATCTATAGCTGTAAGGCCCTGTAACTCAGTGACAAAGGCATTTACGACTAGATCCAAATAAGGAATTAGAAATGTAATGTAAGCAGACTTTAGGCATCTAAGTCCAACTGTGTGAAGAAAATCAGCCCCGTTCATTGGCCATGTAACCAGAACATTACTTAAATTCACTTCCTTGTTTCACTTGAAAGTATCCCAGCTACCCAGCACAGCAGCAATGCTGTGATCTACCTTTATAGAATAGCTTAGTGGTCACAGCACTCACCCAGAAAGTGGGACCCCCAGGTTCAGGTTGAGGGGGCTTCAACTTACCTAGGTTAAATGCAGGCCCTTCCCCACTCCCAGTGAAGCTAAGTCATGACACAGAAAGAAATGCAAAATAATGGGGAGAGAACATGCAAAACGAAGCCTGGCTCTGTAGCTTAGTGATGGTGGCACAAAGTCCTCGATTCTGATCCCAGGGTATGGGAGGTGCTCGGCCTCCTCCAGCCCCGTTTGGGAAGAGAAGAGTCAGCCCTACTCGGTTGTTTCAAGAAACAGGTGACTGCCTCAAGAGAGGGCTCCAGGCTGTGGATCCCACACGGGCAGAGAGGCTCCCTGGCAGACCTGACTCAAGTAACTCCAGTCTACCTAGTCAACCAACGCTGGCACTTGCTGCCCCAAGCAACGATTTTAAATCATTGCTCAAGTATTATCCCTAAGCAAACCCACCCTGCCTCCTGCCTCCTCTTACAGTTGAAACCTCTTCTCCAGGCTCATTAACCAACAGGTAGCTCACTCTGAATCCCCTGCCCTGCCCCAACATAGTTAATAAGTTAACTATGCCTTGCCCACACCTACCTTCCAAATACTCCCACACCCATCCCACTTGGCTGTATAAAATCCTTGATCATAGCCACAACACCTAAAATGTAGGCTTGGCCAGACCACGAATGCCTTTAAAAATCAACAAGACACCCATGTGGCAGTTAGGCATTGGATAAAGTGCTTAAATGACATGTCAGATGGCTCATTAGCATTAGATATTTGGAACAACCATCAACAATAGATTTATTTTTAAACATAAGCATTGACACTCCACTATCATGTTGAGGTGATTTTTTTTTTTATCTGCTCACGTGAAGGAAACCTCTAAGTGCGAGGGGGATGTAATGTACATAATATTCCACCCCCAAATTCCTTGAACTACACACAAGGTGGACCCGATTGGGCCTGGTCTGGAGAAAGTAGTAGATTTTACTGCGTAGTTTCCTTTACATCCTGTGTCAAGAGAAAGGCTAGATCCAATGAAGGAGCAAGGCACAAGAAGTTATTCTGGCGTGGTGCAGACATTCAAAAGGCCTGAGGCAGAATTGATCTAAGTGACTCCGTTTTCTGTAAGCAGAATAGTTTAGATTGAGAGTGAACAGACACATATCCGCCGGGGAGGACAAATCTTAGACCGGGTTCCACCATTTTTAAACTGGTCCATGTGCGCTGAACTTCTGTCCTGTTCCTGGTTTCCTATAACTTATACTGGTAAAAGTATAATGTCTGTACCTGGCCTCTATTATTGGACTATCAGACTGGAAAGGGCCTCAGGGTCATGAAGTCCAGCCCCCTGTGTTTGCAAGCAGTTGTTCACCTTAAGAATCACCTCCTCTAAACTCAAAACCAGAAACACGGAGAACACAGTAAAACATACGGCAAGTTCAAATCTAATGTCTGTTTCGAAAAACAGAGAAAAACAGACCTGGAACTGAGCAGGGTTAAACCAGGAGGGTAGCATACACCCCCCATACTACTGCACTTCCAAAGGTAGGTAATTTGGCTTTGAACCTGCTTTGCCTGAAGAATTGAATTGAATTGAAGAATTGAATCCAGGTCTCCTACTTTCTGGGAGCATGTTCTAACCACTAGGCTATTCTGTAAAAGGTAAGCACCACCACCAGCCATGTTTCAAAAGAGAGGAGTGGGGAAGAAAACATAGGCTATGAACAAAGGTATCTAGGCCCCATAGAAAGGTGGGATTTCAGACATACCTCTGCCCTCAGTATTTCTCTATTGGCTTGTTCCAGGTAGTGTCTGGAGAGCGTAGGTGGCTCCTGGATCAGTGTGCCGGTTGTCTGGGGTCTTGTCCTACCTCTGCCCCTCACTATATCGCACGCCTCGCTGCCTGGCTCAGGCTCCTGGCTCTACTCCGTTCTGGATTCTGCTCAATCCGAGCCTTTAAAGAGATGTAGCCCTCAGCCAGTTTTTCATATAAAGACATCTTTTGGTTGTCAACTGAGGCTGCTCTCTTTCTGTTAAAATCCCTACGTAGATGATTTAAATATTTTATGAAATGGTTAAGGCCACATTTCCCACTTTCCTTCCAAGTAGTGTTCATAGGCCATTCAGTTAGTCTAAACTCTTTCAGATAGCTTAAACTGTGCTGCCTCTTTCCGTGCGTCTGTTTTAGGCTTCCCTATAAGTTATAAACCTCCATAACTTGGAATCTGGATGCAGCAGGATGCTGGTTTTGACCCGTGTTGTATTGTTAACCTCAAACATTGGAAAGAAATCATAATTATGGGGAGGTGGGGTGTTTATTTGTTTTTGTTGTTCTTTTACTTTCTAGGAGACAGGTTTTAAGAAAACCCCTGAATATCAGGAGACTCGCATTGAAATCATGAAAGTTGGCAAAATTGCCTGTTAAGCCCTAAATATTGCGCCTTTTGGTTACTCAAGGCATCCTGTTTTCAAGTTTTATTGCACTAGTTTTAGGTCAACAAGAATACTAAAAAAGATTGCTTGTCTTTATTTCTAATTTGGGGGCAGATTGATCTATTTATGTAAGAGGAGCCTGGTTGGTGTAAAGTAAATGGTATTCTTAAAGGGTTTAGGTTCACAGCTGGAAAGCATTAGAAATAACACAGAGGAGCACATTTTTGTTTTTAATTAAACAAAATATTTTAATGTGAAAAATATTAATTCCTTTAAATATTCTGTTCTTGTCCAGCCATTGCCTTCATTAAAGTGTATAATGTAAAATCAATGACATTTTTATCTTGTGTTGACACTTACACAAAGTAAATAGGGAATGTTGAATGTTTGCAAGGTTCATTCTGGGCAGGGCCGGTTTAACCCTTTAGTGGACTGTAGGCAAACAAACTCATGGGCCCCTACTTAATCCGGTATATTTATATTACTTTTTTCACTCAATAATTATAATATAATAATTATTATTATATAAATATATAATATAAATATTATTATAAATAAGCAAAACTGGGCCCCTTCTTCACTTAGGTCCCTAAGCACGTGCCTAGTTTGCCTATGCATTAATCGAGCCCTGGTTCTGGGCTGTGTTTTGGTTGATTCTGAATAGAGCAGAGCAGTGTTTTTGATTTAATGCAGGAAAAATTCACTGGTTCAGAGGCAGATCCAGGAGGAGTGCAGTGGCATAGTTGCAACCCCACTCTCTGCAGACCGTGCTGTGGGAGCAGTAGCCAGGGACTTTTTTAAGTCCTTGAGTCAGGTAAGAATCACCTTTCTTTCGATGCGATGCTCAGTCACGCCCCTGCACTCTCACTCCTCCCCTTCCCCATTGTCTCCAGAGTTCCCTGACTCTGGGGGAGCTGTAGCGCTGCTCCTTCCCCACCCCAACTAGGCTGCACAGAGAGCCAGGCTCAGCTGGGGACAGCAGCAGCAGTAGCGGTGGCTGACTTCCCCCTCTCTGCCCAGTCCCTTGAGGTGTTCCCTGTTAGACTGGGAACAGGTCAGGGGCAGTGCAACCTGCCCACCACAGCTGCTGCTGCTGTCTGTGCCTGAGCTTGGCATCCTATGCAGCCCAGCTGGAGCAGGGCAGGAGGGGCTCTGGAGCTCCCTCCTCCCCTGGGGCAGCCAGGGGCAGTGGGGAAGAGGGCAAATGGGAAGGAAGAGGACACGTTGCTGAGCGCAGAGGGGAAGGGTTGGGGTGCTGAGAGCCGGGAGGGATATTTTTACCTGATTCCAGGGCTTTAAAAAAGCCCCCAGCAGCTGCTCCTGGGACATGGTCTGCCCATCCCAGTAGAGGGGGGAAGCTGGGAGTGGGAATGCAGTCACTCCCTGCAGTGCCAGTTGCTGCTCCCTTACCCTTTTTACAAAATCCTGGATCCACCCACACACTGGCTCAATAAATGCTGTAAGTCAATCAGTCACGGTTAGTTCTTGGCTGAGGCCTGCTTTTCCTTACCTACCTGTTTTTCTGCAGTTTGTAGTTACTGCCATAATAGACTTCCTTTTAGCCTAGATACCTCAAAAGCAAACAAAATGTAATTTAATGGACAAATGTGGTTGGGATTTGTTGCTAGTTTTTCTCTCCGCCTTGACATAAATCTTCCAGGGTCCTAGAAGGAGAAAACTTCAGCA
>NW_005841905.1:1476314-1497282 GCF_000455745.1 Alligator sinensis
TGTTCCAGATTTGATAGCTGGAATTGTCATTTCCTTGACAAATGCATACTCTCTGGCTAAATACTAAGCTTTATTGACCATTGTCAGTGCTACTTAACTCTGGACAAACCTTGGCCTATGAACACATGTACCTCTCTATTCATATGAAAGACAGGTCACAAAGTGAATATAGCTGTACTCAGCATAAATTCACACTTCTAAATATCCTAAGTTATTTGTATTTTACCATAAAGGAGCAGGTTGACAAATACTTAATAACAAGGGGCAGTATTCTGTAATGCTTTACTTTAAGGAGTACCTCTCAGGCTCCATAATATCATTAGTCCCCTTAATTCATAGGCAGTTACTCTAAATCTTATCTTAGTCATTGTTTTTAACTAGCACATGGCATTGCGATTGAAAGGTGCTGAAGGTGCTTTTTCCAGGGTAGAAAAAGCAGCTAAGTTGCAAAGGTGTGATGAAAGTAACATGGGCTGCAAGGAAGCAAGTTGCGATAAAGTGTCTTTCTGCAAAGCCTGTGCCAGTGTCATCCATAGACTCCTCCCTTCCCCATACCTCTACCCAGCCCTCCTTAAAACCTACCAGGACTGTTAAGGAGGTCTGTAAGAGGTCCAGATAGTCATGGGTTTTGCACAGAAAAGTTCAAGGCATCAGGAAAAAGGAAGACGAAAAAAGAAATTATTCTATTCTTTTTCCTGTTCGTTTGAACAACAGATGCAGAAGCTCTTCTTCCACTGTGATTGGGAGGATGGTGGTGGGGGTAATGATGAGAAAGGGAAGAGGGAGGAAAAACTAAAAAAAAGTAATGAAAAGGGTTGAGTTACAGCTGCCCAGACCTTTCCTAAACAAATAATCCTGATAATTTTTTTATTTCTTTTTTGCTGAATTCCAAAGCCAGGACAAAAAAATGTTCATCCTTTGATTGACAAAAGCAATGCCTGGTCTTTTAGCTAGTTCTCGTTTGAGGGTTGCTGTAGGCCTAAAATGAATCCCTCTGCGAGAGATACTCAGGATGCATCTTCTTCTGGTCTTCCCAAATTCTTGTTCCAAAGTGATCATTATTTTTTCTGCTGCCCACTCAAGCCTTGAAATCTCCCAAGGGGATTTTAAGCTAAAACACACTCAGCTAGCTGCTGTCCTAGGTCTCTTCAGACTTGTGTCTGAATGAGTATATGTATATGTATGATCTGAGTAATATCCCAGTTTGTTCTCCCTATTCTATTGTTTTTCATGATAAACTGAGTTACAGTTGCTGGTTAATTAATTTTACTTGGTCATTTCCGAAGGATGACTTTTTGTTCAGGATAAAAATCCCTTTCCTTTTGTTTATACTAGTTAAATCCTACAGAAACTTCACAAATTCTGCTCCCAAGCTAATGACAACAGCTTTCGTAGTTTCATAGTTTTTTGTCATTAAGCTGTGACAATAGATGGCAAGAAATCAGTGGAGTCACATTTTTAATGCACATTCTGCCATGCTTATTCACATTGAACAACCCCTTTACTATGCTAGTAGCCCCAAAGTTGCCAATAGATTCGGTTTCATTGCTTATTCTTAATTTTCTCATAAGGCCTTTTAACCTTATAAGCTTTGTGCAATATAATAGTACGTTACTGGTATGTGAAAGTTATTTTAAACTTGAACTTTTTCATGATCTTCCTAATTACTATAATTTGGCTTTAAGTGATTATCAATTACTTTTATAAGTACTGACAGTGTCAGACAGTCACACCATTACACAAATAGTGTGTATTGTGCTTTACAATGTTCAACTGCATAATTAACAGTGAACCACTAGAGGTCACTTTGATTCCACTTAGAGAAGAGACTCCTCAAGTTGCTTTTTTCTTTTCTTTCCTTTTTAGGGGCTATATTCCAAGCTAAACTTTTTTGCCATGGGTATAATGCCTATTTATATATAGGCAAATTCTGTGGAATAAATGGGTGAAACTCCACTGAAGTTAATGGAACTTTGCTCATATACTGCAGCAGAGAAAATGGCTTTGTATTTCTTTTAAATGTGAAAGCACTTCCATTGAATTTGATATTTCTCACATGAAGATATTTAACTCATTAAATAGTGCAATCATATCAAAACTACAATTATTAGGAAGAAAATTATAGTGATGCAAGAAAAAAGCAAGAAAAAAAACATTTCTTCTTCCCACTTTGGTATACCCAACACAGACACAAAAACAGAATAGTATGTAGAGATGTGTATGGGCGGTCACAGGCACATCTGCCTACATATGCCATTGATCTTCCTTTGAGTCTCAGCTGATGGTTGGTATGAAAATATTTACTTTTAAAATAGGCCAAATGTATTACAATCATTTGAAAAAATTCTGCATTTCTGCATGAGTATGGGAGAAATGAATACAAGGGAGCCCCAGGTTGAGTCCCTTTGCAAATGTCAAAAATGTATGATTATTTGGAATGAAATCCTACTTTTCTTTAGCAGCCTTAAAGAAAAACTCTGAGCCTGTTCAGTGACCTGGCCTGGAAAGAGCAGAGTACCATCAAGTGCTACCTAAGTCTCCAGTGCTACTGTTGGGTCTCCAATGCTACCTATTGGGTATCCTGAATCTCTGCTGGCCAGGCGTTAGGTGAGGCCATGAAACTGAGATGGCACCTTTTGCATCCTGCCTGTTCACAAGGCAAATATATCTATACTTATCTTACTGGACCTCCCTGCAATATTTCATAGAGCATATTCCTTAGTATTTCTGTCCAATCTTCAAAAAGATGTACCGGGGAATGGAAATACCCTGAAGAGTCTCAGGCCCTTTCTCTTGGGCTGAATCCAGACTGTGATTTCACATGACTGTTTCTTCTCCGCTCCTTCAGAGTCCCACAAGCTTAGTTTTTCCTCCAACCCCCGATCTTTTTCAGCATCTAGATGAAGCCATTGGGAGAGCCGATGAGAAAAATGGATTGAAGGGTCGAGAGGCAGCTCATTGTGTACCCTCTCTCTTTCAACCAGCACCATTTCCCAGCTTTCTCAGTTCCTCACTGAGATCAGCACCTGGATGAAGAACAGCTGGCTAAAGCTAAAATAGGATGAAGCAGAGATGAAATTATCCCAGAGAAGAGAGCACTTTGAATAAGTTACCTCATTTCTACCATCCCACACCCACTATCAGGGACATCTGCCTTCAGACAGTGACCCAGACTTTGGTTCTCTGGAACTCGCTCCCCCAAGAGATAAAAATGATCCCAGACATTGCAGCCTTGGGAACTCAGCTTTGTGAATGTGTTTTCCCTCCCGGACACATGCCACCAAGTAAAAACCAAACAATGCTTTCAAGATATTCCACTGAGTAAGTTCAGTCCTGCCTGCTCATAAGGGGCAGAAAGCAAGAGAATATGCAAGCCTGTTCTTGTTCTGTTATTGAAGACTTGCATATTAAACTGAGTCACTGAACCTGAACCATTAATTATTTAGCTGGTGTGCATGTCAATACTGTGTCCTTTACAACCACTGCTTGAGTCTTGTCATGAAAATGTCTGGCTGCCATGTGGCCTCTCTTGGTCATTTTTCTCTCGAGTCTAATCCCTTGAAGAGTGGATTCCCCAGGCCCTGATTGGAGGCAAAAGAAATGCTATCTGTCTTGGAAGCAGGAAGCAAGCATTGCTTGGGTGTAAGTGGCAACCCTGTAGTGCCTCTCCTACCTGGACACATAAAGGATGGTTTTTCCATAGCAAGACTGATGCTCTTCTGGGTGCTGCCTCTTCTTTCCATTTACAACATGAGAATCAAAACAGGATATCTTTTCTGAGACATCTCTATATTTGTGCTTGTACCACTCAATCCGGTTCTTACACAGCCATCCTCACCCTAGTATCCAAGCGACTTTCAGAAGTGTATTAAAGTGACTAGAATCTCTCACGGGTGGTTCTTTTTCCCATTTTCTCCCTCTGGGGAAGATTGCATGGGGCTTTTTTAATTAACTCTCTTACAGGCACACTGTGCACTGTGTTTATAATAATGAAGGCAAGGCTGAACAAGTGTGCCTTGTGGTTGGCCTGACAGGTGGTAAGGCTTGTGGTGATTATGAAATCCTCTGGGAGTTTGTTCCACAGCTGTGGATAGCCCATGAGAAAGCTTTATCTCCTGTACAGATGAGGTTGGGCCCTTCGGTGACAGTTACTTTCCATCCATAGGGCAAAACTGTCAACCTGTGGCTTCCTCTTGGAATGCTAAATGATTTTCTTTTATATGTATACTGGGGCCTGGACTTCTGGAAACCTTGAAAAAAAGCACCAAGGCCTTGAATATGACGCAGTACCTTATAGAAAGCTAGCATAGAAAGCAGAAGAGCAACATGGCATGTTCCCACCTGTGTTGCTGATGAGTGATGCTGCCTTGTAGGCTGTGTCCAGACGAGCGCAGCCATGTGGTATGTGACACCTGAACACGTTGTGTTGTTCTCCGCACTGCAAAGGAGCAGCATGGAGGGTTTTTTCGACCCCTGGATACCCAGGGGTCGAAAAAACCTGTGGGAAAAAAAGTGGAGTGGTGCACACGGTGGCAGCATGCACCGCCCAAAGCCGGAGCCTGACCGGCTGGAGCCACGCTCTGCGGAGTGACTTGCTGCGTGCCAGAGTGCACGTGGCACAGGCATTCCCTGAGGACAATTAGTGGTGGCACAAGGAGTGCCACCACCAATTTTTCTCAGGGAACCAAATGTCCTCACATCTCTGGATACACCCTTAGGGTCCAAGTTGGCTAATAGATGTGTGACTAATGAAGGAGAAGATATCTTGTAACAATTACAGGGCCCCATGGGTAGATTTATGGTTTTTGGAAATTTCTAGAGTCTCCAAGGCTGTGAAGTAGGAGGAGGAGGCAAAAAGCAGCGAGTAGACAGCAAATTTTCCCTAAGAAAGGTTAGCTTGATTAGTGGGACATGGAGAATAAACAGGAGAGACACTCGTTAACACCTCTACAGTTAAGAACAATGGACTATTAAGTCAATTGACTAAATCAGCTGCCTGAATAGTAATGCAACAGTTGCTGCACCGTAGAGCAGGAATCAACACGGTATGTTTGGGCAGAAAATCAGTTACCCTGCTTCAGACACGCCTCCCAATTTTAGGGAGATGATTTTAGGGGGGGAAAGGTGTGTTGTATGTAAGAAAATATGGTACTTTAAAATGCAGTTTTCCTCTTCTTCAAGAGCATCCAGAAAAGCATTAAAATGTTACAGGAGACATGTTCAAAGGAGGTTCAGCACACGTAAAAGAGAATAGTGTCTAAAACTAATTTACAAACAAAAATATGTGCAATATGACTTTAAAATAAGCATAGTTATAAATTTACACTTTATACGGTGGCTCTATTTTTTCTTTAGATTTCACTGCATACTTGCAAAAGAATATGTTTATGTGAGAAAAGATTAGTGTGTGATATCTGAATGACTCTGAGCATCTATATACTCATTTGGCCTGACCACAGGGCTGCCCAATCACCTTACAAACAGTAGTGAATTTATCCTTAAAATATCCTGAGAGCTATTAATAAATGCGTAGGAAGAACAAGTTCCTTGTTCAGGGTAACATCTGAAATCTGTGGAAGAGGCACAAGCTAAACCTCAGTCACAATTTAGTCCCTTGAACACAAGGCTCTTCTTCTTATGCAGTACCCACCACTCTGAATAATTTCATATCCGTCTCCTTCAACTGGCTTCCTTATGTTTTTTTTATGGTTTCATTTTATAAATAAGGGTTAAGAAGGATGCTGGGGAATTTGACTGTCCAAATGGAAGATGTGTCTAAATCCCCTTGAATGGTTAAAAAATGCTTTAAAAAGTCTCCCCTGCCTTCTGCCTGGCTTCAGACTCTAACTACCTCTTTCTAAAAAAATTCCAGCCAAGGTTTCCAATATCCATTTGCAAACCATTCTGGATCAAATCATTGACAAGCTCTGTTGGCTTGTGAAGCTTCTGTTGTTGAAAATGAATGTTGTACAAAGTTGTAAATATGTTTCAGATGAACTTGTTTTATTTTTGAATGCAGCAGTATGTACAAGGTTTACTAGCATCTATAAAGAGTGACATTTTCAGCACTGGTAAGTGCATTTGGGGTCTTTTGAAAATACCACTCGTGCAGTGGCGTTTTCAGGCAAAGTTAAGATTTCGTTTTTAACAGGTAGTTTCCTATTACATAGAAGGTAACAGTAAAGTTCCCAGTGGCGTAAGTGAGAAACAGGGCCCTCAGAGACAAATTTAATTGAGTTTAATATCACATGGCTCATAAAGTGGGACATCAAATTCTGACCTCATTTGCCTATATGTAACCCTGCTGACGTCAATGGGGATTGTACACATGCTAATGAGTACTGAAGCTAACTCTCTGTTACCTGCCATAAGAAATTCCTTTTTGTGTTTTAGATTGTATTATTTAAGCATATGTTATGAGGGCAATATTTAGAGCAAACTACATTGTCCATTTGAAATCAGTGGAAAGGGTTCTGTTGGCATTGACAGTTGTTGAACTAGGCCTATAACACACAGTGATTCACAGATATTTTCCTCAATAAAAGCGACAAATTTGGTTAGCTATTTGTGGGTTCATTATTTGCAAATATTTGTGTGGCAGTTGGAATTTCTGAAGACATCTATGAACGCTGAAGGCTTCACCAATGTTAGTACAAATGATTATTCATACCAGTGTTTGTGCTCGAGTTGACTTGTTTGTTATGTTACAGTTTTTTAAGCCATGATGGCCTTCTCATGATGGTCATCATCCAATCAGGGAGTAGAAAGAATACTACTTGCTTGAATTGACCAATCACACACGGGAAGTAATGGCATTTCAAACAGAAAGGTTCATGAGTGACCCATAGACTGAAATTTGTTTGCATTAGCTATTTGGCAAATAGTTACAAGTAATGCATTCATAGAAAACCAAATGGGTTCCTGAATGATTTGCTAACAGGTAAAAGGGCTAAATGTGGAACGAATATTATTTATGGCAAACAATTCCACGAGCTCTAATTTTATGCCATTCAACCTTGATTTTAGGATGTTTGTATGTCCTGACTTTGGAGCACCTATTTTCTTAACCCTAATATTACATTAACAATATTTTTGAATGAAAAAAGACATAAACTAGTGTGAAAGGAGGATTAGATAGCATGTAAAATGGAGGCTGATATTTAACCAGAATATTGGAGATAACACCTGTCCTTTGAAACAAATACCTTGAAGTCTTTTAATGGGATCATAAACAAAGACCCTCCTGACAGCATACCAGCAACAGGAGTTATAAAGAGATAAATAAAAAACAGAGGGAGAGAGGGCGTCATTCCCATACTTTGTTATGATTAATTTTATTTTATGGCAGGACAGAAAGTTTATCCAGTTACAGTAACTTCCAGCCTATTTCAACAGGCAGCAAGATGCATTGTAAAGACAAATCCAGACCCCAAGTAGCCAAGCATGTTGTTTGAGAGAGTTGCTATTCTCCACTCCATCTGGCAAGAAGTAGAAGGAAAAAAGCAATGCAGGGCTCTCTGACCTACATTTGGGGTGCTTCCTTCCTGTGAGGTTCAGCAATACTCATAGTCCTCCAACACTTGAACAGCAGAAACTTACCATTTTGTTGCACAGAAACTCTCTGTACCCATGGCAGATGAATTGGATTTGCCCTCAAGTGTTATTCCAGAGAAAAATAGCCAATGGTCTCTACTATCTAGTCTCCTTGGTTTGTTTACAACACACTGGGTGACTCGTAACATTTTTTTCACATTCAGGACGCCATAATACATCAAAGTAAATGTTTCTCTTTTCTCTGAAAATAAGTTTCCTTGATCTTCTAATTTTCTTTCTGAATTGCACGCTAATTGGCATGAAAGAGTTTGTTTGCTTACACTTAAATTTTTAAAATAATTTAAGTTACTTAAAGATCCTGTGCCTGGACTTGATTCAAGGCTGCTGTAAAAATATTTGCTCACTTGATTCAGTTTCAGTTGGTCAGGAGGAAGTTTTGTCACTGATTTTACAATGTACAGGAGTAGATAGCACAATTTTTCAAATATCACTTTAGCTTTGGACACAATTTGATCATCCCTCTGAATGCTATAGACACACAGAACTTGATTTTGAAGGACCTTAAATTTGAACATCCAAATATTCAGCCACCAAAAATGAAAGGCATAAATATTTAAATATTTGGGTCTTAGCGGTGATACTGAAGCTAGCAAAATCTGGTAAAACTCCAGTTTTAATCATGCAGGATCAGAACCTACGGACTTTTTCAAATTGTTTTTCTTTTGCTAAATTTGCACTAGGTTAAGGCAAGCTAATGAGAAAATTTCCACAGCTTAAGAACATCTACCGATCCCCTATGGCTTGCAGTAATGAGTAAAATAAAATGTTCATTTGTATTTTCTTTCCATCATAATTGAAACGTGTTTCATGCTGAAGCTGCAAAATTGCTATCCAATTATCACCAAACTCAGTTAATTCAACTCTCTTGTTTAACTTTAGTATGAAGTCAAATGTTCAGACTGATGCCAACATATTTATGACCTACTAGAATATACAGAGTGCTGAAATGTAAATAGTATTTATATATATCACAGAGAAATACAGACTTCTGTAGCTAACGGGAGAGATACAGAGCTTTTGCAACTGGTACTGAATTGCCATCAAGAGAATAAATACTCGCTATACTCTGGTGTCTGGCTTGGCCAATTAAACTAGTATGCATTGGACATGGAAACCTTCATTGGCTTTCGTTAATGTTTGTGGTGCACGTGGATTTAGGTTTGGCTGCTCTGAGGGTTATCAGATCAGATGAATAAAAACAGGGAAAAAAATCCCTTGAAAGGACTTCTCATTCTGAGGCTCGGGGCATACCAGAAGGCACATGCAGTATTTCATGCACTAACATTCTCATCTTCTCTTTCTTGCCAAAACACTTAATAAACTGGTTTTCTTTGCACATCCATACAGTATTTCACATGCACGTATTATGCGGTCTACATGGTTATTGCACTGGGAGAAAAGAGGGTTCCCATTGTTGCACTAAATGGCACACCTAGAATTCCTTTCTTGTTTGAAGTGAGGCCTCAGTGCCTTTGCACTTCCAGTGCAAAATCACACAGCTGCATAATAGCTATGCACTTAAGGGAGAGAACTGTAGACTGTGAGCTCTCCAAATTCTGTTTTAAATGTCACAGGGAAAAAAAAGAACCCAAATAGCTGAGAGTATGTGATAGGAATGCTGTCACATAACAGACATTTCAGGAAGTCTCTGTAATTTCTTTAATTATTCAAACAACAGAGCACAAGAATAATAGCTTCAAGTACATTCTTATACATTATTTTAACAGTAATAGATATGTATTTAGTCATAAACTATTCTGTAGCCACCACTATGTGTACATTTTATACAAACTATTGCCATACTCAGACCCTGAAAATGGATCGTGACATTTCCTAAACTTTTTGCACAATGTTAAGACAGTAGATCCTTCATATGAGAGCTTTATAGATTCTATTGATCCGCCTAACAAAGCACTTCTAATAAGTATGACGGAGGGGTGCTCAATCTGTAAAGCTCTGAAGGCATCATTAAGAGATGTAATAAATATATGTTGAGAGGGGAGCACGTAGTCATTAGAAATATGTGCAATGAAAACACAGCACAGCATTTCTTTACTTGACTAAAATGGTTGATCCTAATAAAACACAGCATCTTAACTGCTCTCACACTTAAATGATCTGAGATTGGTCTTCTGGCTAAGAACAAATGCATCAGCATCTGATATGGCCTCCATCTAGGGACTATGTCCTGCCTTTTTCGAGGGATGGGCTATGATCTACTAGGTCTTCATTTATGTCTAACATTCATGATTTATATTGCAGTCCCAAATACAACCATGCTTTGAGTTCAATAGCCTGCATCCCTAAACACTGCAATTGTGTGATCTCTAAATAAGCCTTCAATACTGTCATGTTCCAGCAGTAGAGGCCTTACAAAATACCAGTTTTTATTCAGAGATATTGGTAAGAGAGCTTAGATACCCAGACACTGCCACATTAAGGACAAAACTCTTAAAAATTCAGAGACTTTTTTTTTTTTAGATCATATTTTACATATCCAGAAATATCTATATTCTGAGCGCAAGGAAGTTATAAGCCCAGATGTATCAGCACATACTAATGGCAGAGAGTTTACGACCCTAATGACATGGACACAGCACAATCTGACAGAATTACTTTACAGACCTAAAGGCCATCGCTTTGTCGGGACGGGCAGTTCACAATCCCAAGCAATACCCCGCGCTGGGGTGGCAGCAGTTTACGACCCTAGCCCATCAAACAATGTGGGCAGAACTCCATGTGCTGCCAGAGAGCTGCAAGTAATTAAAGCCTCAGCTACTGCCGCAGTCCGATCATTATGAATCCAGACACTCCACAAATACAATCCAAATACTGGTATATTTTGAACAGAGACTGATTAGAGTGTCAGACCATGCCAAAGAGGGGACACCATTTACAGCCCCAGACACTGCCATGATTTGAGCTGAGGGTACCTAGACACTACCACGTTTTGGGGGCAAACAGTTTACAGCACCAGAGGTAGTCATCGGTTGAGCCCACAGAGTTGCCCAGGGGCCTGTTCCAACTCCTTTCAGGATCAGTAAAAAGATTTAGTGGGCGCGTCTCCACGTGATGCTACGTCGCCGTAGCAATGCGCTATGGCAATGTAGCTCATTGCTATGGCGGCACAGCATTGGCGGGCACAAACCATAACGCCGCTGCGACGTCTCTGTAGCGACAAGCTACCTTGCTATAGCGTATCACTATGGTGACGTAGCTGCTAAAAACAACCGTCCGCCGCCAGGACGGCGCAGTAACGGCTACTACTGTGCTGTCATTTAGTACTTCCTCAAGCAAGCACTAAATGACAGTTCAGTTGCAACTGTGCCGTGGGGAGGGGCACGTGTACACGTGCCCGGTTACCTTAGTGGAAGTTGGGTTGGGCCTTAAAGCAATGCCACGAAGAGGGCAGAATACTTAACCTCCTCCACAAAGACATGACTATACTCTGACACGGTTCACAACTCCAAGACACTGCAGAGCTCACTCCCAGACACTTCTGAAGGAAAAGATGCCAAGACTTGAGACTGCCAGAGAACAGAAAGCACATCCAATTGTCAGTCATTTACATGGATGTAGGCAGATTGGCGTTTGGCCATGACAACCTATTGCTGCTCCAGAGACATCCTCCCCCTCTTAAGACTAACTCTACAAAAGCCTAGACCTCCAAACGCCTCAGAGAGCCGGCTAAGTGCAACACAGCTCTTTTCCAACTTCACGGCGGACTTCGCTAAACTTCTGCAGCAAAACGGGAACTTAAGGGTAAGCAGCCTAAATGGTAGAGTAATGCGAACAGAAGAAAAAGTGAAAAAGCATTTAAGGAAACTCCTCCTTCGATTGTGGTCCTGTCTCACACGCATGTCCACACATGGTTTTGCATAATTTTAAAAGAAGAAAAATGTCATTTGAGGTTTAAGGAAAATTTCACAAAACACAGCAGAACCTCGCTAACTGGCACCTTGCTAATCAGCAAACGTGACCGTCCTCATCGCACACCGCCTGGTCACACCCCTCGCCTCAGCAAAGATTTCAGAGCGGAGTACAGCTGCAAGGCCGTATCACTGGGGCTGCATTGCTACTGTTATAAAATACATGCCAGTACATTGATTGACTAGTATCTTAGGAATTACCATTACCAGGTTACATGTACATGGAGGAATAAAGGAACAGTGCACTTTTTGATATGCTGTACTCTTTTTGAACTCTGTTTTGTTCTCTTACCTGCCAATTATAAAAGGCCCCAATCCTGTCATCTTTACTCAGGCAAGTGCGTCACAAAAATCTAGTAGCCAGATTCTTCTTCTGGGTATAACAGGATGAATTCAAGGTCATTCACTAAAGTCAGTATAGTTTTACCAGATTTTCACATCAGTGTTTGGCCCCAGTTCTGCAAGCTAATCATTCAAGGCACTGAGACTCTGCACAAGCACAGTGGCCACCTGCAGATCAGCTTGCTTTAAGGGCCCAGGCTAGACTTCAGGAAAGTCAGTGAAAAGACATCCACTGGTTTCTGAGGTCTTTAGTGAACAAAGAATCTGGAGTGCTGGAGTTTTGCCTGATTAAGGATGGCAAGATGAAGTCCAGTCTCTAGCAACCCAAGAAACATCTTCTGGTTGTTAGTGCAAATAAGTGAGGTTCTACTGTTTGTACAACAAATTTGAAGTTTTCCAGGAGCTGATGTGATGTACTTTCCATTATTTACTTAACTTTATCAGAATTAAACATATAAGCAACACATTATTAATGGGTACTCCTTTAGATATCATGTTTCCTAAACAAATAGGCCAAAAGAAAAAAAAAATGGGATGCACCAGGAACTCTTAGTTATTATATACTAACCAGACTGTGCATGGCACATTTTATTTCTATAAAACTATTAAAACTATTACAAAATATTCAAAAATACATTTTAGTAAATTTACAGCAGTTATTTCTCAATTTATTAATGCAAAACATCCTTTCCCCCCTTCTGTACAAACTACCATCTCCAGCATCACAGAATTGCTGCCATGTGCGCTTTTTAAAAAATATTATTTTCTAATAAACTTTTCTGACATTAAAAATAACAAGGTTTCTTACAGTTTTGCAAATAAAAAGCTTGCGTAACAGTCTTGACTTCCAAGAACGTGGCCCAGTGTTGTGGTTGGGGTATTTTTTTGTTGTTGGGTTTTTTTGTTTTTTTTTTTTACAAAGCAAAATACTTAAGAGAGACATGGAAAACAATACAGGAAATGACGTTACCTTTGAAACTATTTAAATTAAAATAATATATTCTCATATTTTACACTATTTCAAAAAACGAAATGTGATTCAGTTAAGTCTTGATCTCTCAAAAAAAATCTAATTTACAATTCTGCGTATAAAAATATAATTTCTGGACCCCCACGGAGCTTGTCTCTTTATTTTTTTTTTGTCGGTCAGTCGGTGGGTGCGTGGGTTGGTGAGTTGGTTGGTTGTTAAGACTGGCTGAAACCAAGGAGCTGCTGCAACGGCGGGATGGGGATGGGTAGAGTATTTTTGCTAGTTGGGAAAGTCAGGACTCGCGTGACAGGTAGAAAAATAGACTCTGCGCGGTTTTGCTCGGCCTCCCAAAATAATCTGTGTCTTTTCTTTTGTGATCCCTGTGAGTACAGTTCACATGATAATAAATTATCAGAGAAAGGCGTTAAGGCTCTTGAAGGTCCCGTTCAGGCCATTGAGGCGAAATACCGACCAAATAAATATCCAGGAGAGGAGAAAACAAAACAACCCCTCCCCCCAAAAAAATAATCCTCCCCCCTCAAATAAAAATATATATATTTATAAACTAGGTGGGACAGAAGTCCCTGGGGGCTCGGCTCTCTCCATTCAAGTCTACTTTGGGCTGTCCTACTGCAGGGGGAGGAGTAGGAGGGGACGTGACTTCGGAATCAGTCTGGATCCGCGCTGGCTTGTGCACGTGAGCAGCCGCGTCTCCTGGTGTGGGGCGGCGTGGCTCTCAGCTCGCTGGCCCGGCCATGCCTAGTGGGTGCAGTGCGTCGCTATCCAGTACCCAGCTGCCCAGGCGGTAGAGGAGGCGCGAGTACCAGTGGATGCCAGGAGGGGGCACTGCCGCCTCATCGGGCAGACCACAGCTGGGGCAGAGGGCAGCCAGGAGGGCGTGGGCCAGGCGCAGCGGTGCGAAGGCCCAGTGTGCCCAGCCATGCTCCTCGATGACAGCGTAGCATGAGGCCAGCACACGGTCCACTAGGATGGTGCCCTGCGCTGTCAGTGGTGCGTAGGCACCCGATGCCTCCTCCCGCAGTGACACGCTGTGCACCGCCGCCGGCACCAGGCGCTGCCCACCCTCGCCCAACACGTAGACCCGCTGGCCTGGCCGCACACGGCTGGCAAACAGTGCCTGGCTGCGGGGCCCTGGCCCTGGCCCCTGCCCTGGCCCCGGCCCAGGCTCAGAGCGGTTGTGAGGTGGCAGCGCCACAAAGAGCAGGTGGGCAGCGGTAAGCAGCAGGCGGGCTCGCGGCTGCCGTGTCTCGACCACGTAGAAGAGCTTGCGGGCGCCCTGTTCGTGGTCCAGGAAGGCCAAGAAATCACTGTAGAGTAGGCGGCCCTGTGCGTCCGCAGCCAGCACGCGGTCACCCGGGCTCAGCTCCTGCACCAGCTTTGTGCCGCCTTGCTCCAGCCTCACCGTGGCTGAGCCTGGGAAGCAGCCGCCGGACTTGGCAGCCACCGAGTTCTCTGCATGGCGGGCGGAGGGGGAAGGAAGAGAGAGAGAGAGAGAGAGGTGCAGCGTTAGAGCCAGGCCCGGCAGGGTTAAACACAAGGCAGAGCAGGGACTGCCTGCCACTGCCCTCCTCACAGCCACGGGACACACAGCCAGGGACTGGGGCGTTCAGAGCACACCGCAGCACTCACACACACACACACACACACACACTCATGCTCCCTTCCTCCCTCCTTCACACACAATCACACACACACAGCAACCAGGGCTCTCCACTCCCTCCCTCACACACACACATACACTCCCTCACACACAGCTCAAGCTCTGCATTCGCCCCCCCCCCCACACACACACACACACACACACACACACACCCCCCTGAGGTGTCTTTGCATTGCCAAACACCCCCCTCTCCCTCACAGTGAGGGGCTCTCGAAATCCCAGCACACAGTAGAGACCCAGGCACCCCAGCTTGGGGGCTCTCTGTGTCTAGCAGCCCTCATCAACCTTCAACTTTTCTGAAGAGAGAGGCTTTCTTTGTTCCACTCTCACCCTCAGACCTTGTGGCTTCTGTCCTGAAGGCATCCAGCATGGGTTCCTGCACACACCCTCAGAGCCCTGGCCTTTGTGCTGGACCCTGCCAGCCCGGATTATGGCGCTAAGCAGCCTATGCAGTGCACCCATCCTGTCTCCTTATCCCCTTCCAAGCTTGGTGGTCATACCTACGGGCTACAGTGCCATTGTGCTAGGCGTTGTACAGTCTCATCATACAATCGATCCTGGTTCAGAGAGTTTGCAGTCTAAGCAGACAAGCCACATATAAGAAAGCCTTGTCTAGAAAAGTGCTCCTCTCTTGCTACATTGATTATCAAAAAATCCTGATCTGCCATAAGTAATGCAAACCCTTCATATAGTTTTACTTCATTGATAGCTTAAGCTAACTCCATACAAGCAAGGGTTGAACCCATTTTAGCGTACCAATGTGGAGGTGCAAGGATTTAACTAGATCAGTTTTCAAAACGGAGGCAGGGTTTGCCTGCATGAGGAAACTAACCACAATCGCCACTTCAAAAAAGCTCGCTGGGTGCATCTACATGAGACATTTACTGTGGAGCTGACTAATTAGCTCCCACACTAGAGCACCCTCATGCCCTAGCCCGCCTCACATTGAGCTGGGTCAGAGCAGCCCTGGGCTGGCGGGCTGACCCTGTCGAGTCCCCTGCCAGCCTGGGCCACTCTGGCCGGCTGCACATGCTGTGGCATGATCTATGCCAGAGTTTGTTGCTTCACGCTAATTTAAAGTGTAGATGCACCCACTCGTATTATTTTATTGTTTATAGACCTATAATAATCTATTCTGAAACGGCTTCCCAAGTGGAGGTTGTATGTTTCAATAGAAGTTACTTGACTCCAGAATAGAGAGAAGTGGCACCTTATAGACTAACTCATTCAGAAAGGCACCAGCTTTTGTAGGCCACAGCCTATTTAATCAGATTTATTCCATAATAATATTATTCCAGAATAATTTAGACACTCTGAAAGCAGAATAATTTTCCTTGAACAAAGTCACTTTTACTCTGGAATTTTCTGACATCGCGATTTTCTGGAATACCAATTGTAGAACAGTTTATTCCGTAGGAGTTATTTTGGTCAAATTCACTGCGTGGCCAAATCCTTAGTGAAAGCGGCCCACTTTGCTAGTGTAGACAGAACCAAGGAGTGGAAGGGAAACAAAGCACAGAGAAGTGAAGTGACCTACTGATTGTTTCATAGCAAGTCAGTGGCAGAGCCAGGCATAGAACTTCCATACCTGAATCCAGCATCTACAACACTGGCCCATAATCTCTCTCACTATTTTAGACATCTATCATCCACTTTCCTAGAGCAGGCTCTGGGTACATTCCAGGTTCTCCGCACCCCACACCTCGGATCACACTGTTCTTCAGTTCCCCACAGCTCAAAGTCCCAGGCCACCTTATTAGGAGCAGGAGTATTTGTGCCCCACTAGATCAGAAATCTGTCTGCCAGGAGGGTATGCTCCCTCAACCCCTGCCCAGTCTTAAAATATCCTTTCCCTTCATGCACAGTGTCCCTGGAGTCTGTCACTGTTTTGCCATAATCCTCCATGATGGGAGTCTTGGTTGATTTTGCAGCCACTACCTTCTTAATTCTCCAAAAGGCACTCACACCATTTTTTTCAAAAACAATAACCAGATTTGAAGTCTCTCTCAAAAAATATTTCAATAACATGTCCCAGGCAATTTTGGCCTTCTGCATAAGAAAGGTTATGGAACTTCCCCTAGGGATTCCTGGTGTTCCTGAACACTCAGCTGTACACTGCTGTACACTGGGAGATACAATATACTGAGTATTGGTAGCAAGTACTTGTGATACTACTTGTGATACAAGTATTTTGATTCCTGCTCTGCCCTTGATTTCACTTGGGTTTCCCTCAGTTACTGTGCATACCAATGCATAGTCTAAGCAATTTTTCTTCTAAAAGTAGCAAGGCCACAGGTAGAGATTTGATTTGATTTTTGCCCCTGTGACTGGTGCTTAAGCTATTATGATTTAAATAAATACGTGAAGTGTCTCCTAATGACTTTCTCAGGAAGGAGAGGAAGAAAATTAGAATGTTATTGATTTGCTAACGACTTTATCACTTCTGCTGCAGAAATAAAACAGCAAGATCTCCAAGGCCTCTTCAGGGAGAACATGGCAACAAACAAGCTATGTGCTTTATGTAGAGTCCTTTACTAGCAAACTACACCTTCGTACAAGCCCCTAGTAAAGCTCTTGCTTGAGCTTTGTTTGCATATTCAGCGGCTTGATGAATAGATCTAGTAGTGTAGCAGCTCTACAAACATGCCAGTGAATTGGCAGAGGTGTGAAAATCTGCTTCTTTGAGCAGTGCTTGTTTGGGTTCTCTAATTAAAATCCAATAAAGGATCAGCATTGTCATTCTGATTCATGTAATAAATGCAGACACTCTTGGAAGAGAGGACACTTCCATTTTTTTCCCAGCTTCTTTCCCCCCCTATTTGTTCAGGTGCAGAAACCCTATGTGCCAATTCACACACATACTCTCCAAAAACCCAGGACCTTCCAAGCACTATTTGCACAGCAGAGCCACTTTTCCAAGACACTCAAGATGTGTATTTGAATTTTAAATGTAGGAGCTTGCTCTAAATACTTGCTGTAGCCCATTATCAATGTCCCTTTTACCACCCCTGTCCCTCTCTCCTCTGTCCTGATGACAATAATTCAGGCCTTGGGGGAACTCTTCTTTGCATTCCAATCTCCGGGATCATACTTTTTGCAAATAGAGATCTAGATAAAGAATCTTCCTGCCTGGAATTATAGGGTTTAATCTTCTCATACGATTCTCTGTCATGAAACGAGGTTTTGACAAGTCGAAATCAGACTGAGCTGCCGGAATTCAAGCCTGCTCTCTTGAAGCCCGTGTAGTACAGTCACACGACCCTGCCTGACATGCACTAAATATTGCCCCCAAACTCCAAGTGTGCGGGGAATGCTAATGAGTAGATTTGTCCTCCCGCAACGAGCCTCCCCTATGAAATATACATGGAGCTGGGTTGTGCTGTTCATTTGGGAGAAGGTTATTGTGCATCCCGGGCAGACCCCTTGAGCCGAGCCAGCCTTCAGCTGTGCCCCGGACACGGGATCTGACTACAACTACTCAGATCTGCCCTGGTGAAGGAAAACTAGCAAATGACCAAAAGCAGCGCCCGGTTCTCCGTGCAAGCCGGCGCCGCTCGGGGCAAGCCTGGCTTTTCACCACCCCGGGGACGCCCGCTACAATGCCCCGTGCCGGGCAAGGGAGGTTTTGCCTCTCCTTGGAAGCCTGGCTTCTCAGTCAACAGCTATATTTAGAGAAAGTCATTATTTTCTTTCGCAGCTAAGTGTTTCTTGACACCGCTAAAGCGTTGCTTGCCTAAAAGCTGCTATTAGGAGAGCGCTTGGATGCCATGCCACGAGCGCTTAGAGGTGGCAGCACCAGCTCCCCCGACCTGCGCCGGGACGCGTTTTGCTGGAAGTGGCAGCTGAGGGGGAGAAATGAAGTTCCCAGCTTCGCGATGCCTTGCCAGGCAGTTATTCCTGGCCTGAGACAGCGTGTGGCGTTGCAAGCACAGGCAAAGGGATTGCTTTCCTAGAGGCTGCACGCAGGCAGGCAATGGCAGCAGGGGCAGGAGCAAGAGCCCTGCTTGGGGGCTGGCCTGCCCGGGGCAGTTGTGGACCGTGGTGCAGGGGAAACATCCCCGGGAAGGGGGGGGCTGCCTTACGGAGCCTGTGGGAGCCGGGGGGAGCGCAGGGGCAGCGCAGGTCCCCCGGGGGGGCTCCCAGGGCAGCAGGGCCCCTGCCCTCCCCGCTCACCTGCTTTGACGGAGCAGTGGATGTGGGCCTTGGACTCGTAGTAGACCCAGTCGAAGCCCGCCTCCACGGCCAGGCGGGCCAGCATGCCGTACTTGCTGCGGTCCCGGTCCGACGTGGTGATGTCCACGGCGCGGCCCTCGTAGTGCAGCGACTCCTCGGAGTGGTGGCCGTCCTCGTCCCAGCCCTCGGTCACCCGCAGCTTCACCCCGGGCCACTGGTTCATCACCGAGATCGCCAGGGCGTTCAGCTTGTCCTTGCACCGCTGCAGGAGGAGGCACACAAGGGAGAGCAGCGTTGCACCGCTTCTGCTCAGCACCGGCCGGAGCCCCCACCCGCCCCTGCCCGGGCCCGAGCCTGCTCCCCCGGAGCCAGTGGCACCCCCCCCGCCGAGCCCCAGGGACCAGGGGCAGGGGCCCACGCCCCGGAGCTGCAGCCTGGGGGGTCCCCCCCCAGCTCCTCCACATCTGGGGCTGCGGGTAGGGCCGGGGTGGGGGAGTCCGAGTCCACCTGGGCGGCGGCAGCCCGGCCCCATCATCCGCGGGGAGATGCTGGCGCTCCCCCGGGGACGTGCCCGCGGCCTGCTGGAAGGGGGCTCGTGCCTTTGCAGCCTTTTCTCACCCAGGCGGGTCACTGGCCGCAGCCTGGACCGGGAGCATTCATCCGGCTTTGGAAACAGGGGGCAAGTGGGGGGCGAGGAAGCGGAGGAGGGACCGGGCTGGCAGCAATGCCTGGAGCAAGGTGAGATCGCGTGTAGGGTCCGAGCCCGAAGGTGACATTCTTCATCCAGAGTGCCACACTCCTTGACCGGCAGAGCCCGGCTGCTTTAACCTCTGCCTCCCCTCCAGCCTCCCTGCTCTCCCTCCCAGCCACTGCCCAGGCACAGTCCGGGAGCCGGGGCTCGGCCAGGAGCGCTCCCGCACGCACGAGGAGAGGGGGAGCCCCCAGACAGTGAGAAAGCTTTCGGAAGATGCCCATGGCTCGCCTGCACCAGGTCTGCCCCCCTCCTTCCCTGGGGCCTGGGCACCCGGCTCACTCCCCAGCCGGGAGCCTGGCCAGGTAGGGCTGGACACAACACGGGCTGCCCCCCTAGGGATCTCCCGAATGAGGCCGTCAAAAGCTTCCCTTGCAATCAAGGAGGAAAGCAGAAGCCCACGTGCACCAAGTGGCTGCCTCTTTGCTGGGTGTGAGTAGAGATGTTTGGCCTTCTCCAGGACAACTCTCCCAACACGTTACCACTAGGTAAAACAACACACCACAAAGGCTCTTTTCACCGCTCCCAGAAGGGGGGGGGGGGGGGGAACACCCTTGCATTATTCCTCCCGCACTGCTTTTAGGGACGTGCAGGGATTGCTCAACAGGGAAGTCCAACGTGTGTATCAGAGCCATAAAACATACCCGAGCCACACGTTTATAGTAGCTCCATATAACATGAGTTCGTTCCCTTTGGACTCCGGGGCCTATTGTGCTATGACTTAGACATTTTATGGGACGAGCCGCGTGTTTGCCCTGTGCAGCAATGCGGTGCCCGTCTGGGAGGGCAGGCAGCCACGAGGAAGTGGGCTGGCAGTGCCCCCCTCGCCCGCCGGCCGGGCGTGCCTGCTCCCATCGCTAAAGGTGAAACATTAAGCGCCTGAGCCCGCGGACGAGCAGAAAGCCCTTCCCTGCTCAGCAGTCTCGAGCCACGGCGCTTTATAACCAAGAAAACAAATCTGCGGGAGGCGCAGGGCTGCTCCTTGCCCCCCAAGTCTCCCTGGCCGGATGAAGAGGGAGGCAGGACCTAGTAAAGGGATCTCCTTCCTTGTACACCGCCTGAGCGGGATTGTCAGAGTCAAAAGCCGTGAAGCCCAGGCTCTTTATTAATTCAGTGGGTCGTGTGCCACAAATCAAGCCCAATTCTGTTCAGCCACCGTGAAGCTCAGCAGGGCAGCCTCGACCGCCGCTTTGTGTGGAGGCGAAGTTGTTCAACAAGCCCCTCTCCTGCCAGCTCCTAATCTCTGCACAAACGCCCGGCTTGAAGGAAACACTTAGCAGGTACCTGTCAGTGCAAACAGCCTGGTGGGCTTCCTAAATGCCGGCCTGAACTCCGCATTCCTCCCAGCCCGCCCCGGCTGTGTACCTGTATTACCCGAGATTGCTATTTTATTTCATACAAATTCCAGCTTTATCATACTGACCTGGCCTCCTTATCTCTGCCCCAGATCCAGCCAATGGCTGCCGGGGTGGGGGGGAGGCCAGGGGCAGGGGGGGATTCACCAGGCG
>NW_005841905.1:1497313-1502808 GCF_000455745.1 Alligator sinensis
CCCCTGCCGCCTGCGACGGTGATACCCTGCCCTGCCGAGCTCTGTTTGCGCTGCCCCCCTCCTCAGTTAATATTAACCCGCAGCTAATGCATTCAGCGGCTGCTCGGAAAGTTTAACTATTCCATTCAGGGAAGATCTTGCCATGGCTGAAAGATTTGCACTGAGCAGAGCAAGACTGGGAGAGGGGGAGCCGGGGCTTGGCCAGGCCGGGGGTGGGACCGCAGTGCCAGGGAGCCCCCCGCGGGCCATGGGGAGCCCCGGCACCTCCGCGGCGGCCCCCCGCCGTCGGGGGTGCTAGGAGCCGGGATAGGCACTGGAGGAAAAAGTGTTTGTTTTCGTTTGGTTCGGCTGAGGGAAGTTGACAGAAGGTCAGAAGTTCAAACGCTGCCAGCTAATGCAGCGAGAGTGGCAAGCCGTGTAGGAGGCTGCGTATTCCCAGGGAAGGGCGGCCGCAGCCCGCCGCCGGGGAGCGAGGCGCTGCCCGCACGTCTGCCCGGCCTCGGGGGTCCCCCGCCTGCACCGACATGTGTGTGTGCACCTCGACACACATGCGCAGGCATGACGCGCCCGTGCGCGCACACACACACACACACACACACTCACACACACGCACGTCTCTGCCCAAGCCGTATTAAAAAGGATACGAGCTGAAATCCTAGCCGTTGCGATCGATAACAGAGGAGTAAGTGGAGCTGAAAATGCGAGACGTGCCTGACTTGCCGCACAGCTCCCCTTGTCTTACAGCTCTGCAGCCAGGGCTGTGACAGGGGACCGCGCCGGATCTCCCCGGGCCGCCCCCCCGCGCATTAGGGGCCGAGATGAAAGCCGGTGCGGAGCGGGCCCGGGGACCCGCGGCACGACACCCTCCGCGCCGTGGCCTCTGCATATTTAATTGAGGCTCGCGCTTCTCCCTGGCAGAGGCGCGCGTCGACACTCAGAGGTACAGTGAGATTTAAGGTGGTCGGGAGAGATCGCGGCGGAGACCGGTCCCTCGCCCCAGCCCCCGCAGGAAACCGGGCCAGGGGCGAGGGCAAAGTTGCGGGCATCCCTCCCACCCCGGCGCGCTGCTGCTGGGCGAGGGCTATGGCAGCACCGAAGGTGGGTCTTAAATATATCAACAGTGCAACAAAACAATTTTTAAAAAATCCAACCCCCCCCAAGCAAAACCTCGCTGTTGACCTATATTTGGAGGAAACCCATTCCCAGTGTCTAGATGCCAGCTGCACTTTCCAAACTCCAGCACCCATGGACCCACTGGCTTCCCCCATTTCCGATGAACAACAGCATGGGACTGTCTGAGGGCTATTTTTTTTTTTTTTTTTTGCATAAAATGGTTCCGCATTCTGATTCCAGCCGAGGTGGAACATTTACCCAGTTGTAAACCTTGTGCTAGCTGATTTAAAAAAAACAAAACCCCACAAGTGATGCAATGCTGATAAGTTGCAAGTCCCTCCCCTCTGGAAGTACCAGAGCATCCTTAAAGAAATATCAATATATTTACGCTCTGATGGGCACAATTGCAAATGATGGGATTGCAATACAAGCCATATAATGCAGGAACAGGAGAGGCATGGTCGATTCTGCTTCAGCTGCTTTTGTGAGTGCGAGGTTTCCATAGCTGCTAAATTTAGAATGGGCTTGCAAGGAAAAATAAGGAAGGGCAAATAATAACATAGCATCAAAATCAAGCCAGGCGCTGCACCGAGCCAGGGCTGCATTTGTAATAATGAATGAGTGGCCTGGCGGTCACCATACACTTGGGGTCCTCCGAGCCGTATGCAATTCGTTTGATCAAAGTGCAGCCTTGGGGACAAATGCAAACAGAAATCTCTACCCAAGTTACAGGGGACGCCATGGCCCGGTTCTAAGGGCAAGTATCACATCAAAGCCCAACACACGTCTAGCAATAGGCAGCTTCCCTCTGCAAACTTATCGGGCTATAAAGATGTAGGCTTACATTTAAGAAGGCACCTCCCCGGGTGAGTGTTGGGGGAGGGGATGTCTTTCAAAAATACCAAGACAGATGCTTCATTTATCATTGCTCAGATATGTTAACAAACAAATATATATGCATCTATGTGGCTCTACCTGAGTCATCAGTCTGTCAGCTCCAGTGTTCTCTTCATCCTTAAAAATAATGTCAGGGTTGTAATTTGGGGTTAGTTCTTTAAATCTCTCGGAGTTTCTTATGATCTTCCCTTCATATCTTCCACTGGCCCCTAGGGTCTTCTCTGCCACATTGGGGATATACTGCTTATAGGCTAAAGGGGTCAGTTTTTTGGGGTGTCTCCTTTTTCCAATCCCCCTGCCCGGTCCACAAGGCAGCCCCGAGGAGACCAAAAGAGCGCAGATGAAGCCCACCAAGAGAATTCTTGTCAACAGCAGCATTTCGTCCATTGAATCCAATTACTTCCCAGCTTTCTGTGGCTATCCCTGGCTGTCTCTCTAGATAGCTCTCTTCCTATGTCCTTGTCTGCTTTCTGAATCGTATGCTATCCACCGATCCCTAGCAAGACAGGTGCTGGAATGGCAGGCTCTAGGTCGCTGATAACGGAACACATCGGAGTTGGGTCGTGAGACAGCAATCGGGAGACAAAAAGGGTCTGATTTTAATGGTAGCAAGGCTAGAGACGCTTGTGAGAGGAGTCTGCCTTAGTTCTATATTATAGCTGCCAGGGCCGAGTCCTGATTGGCCAAGGCGAGACAGCTTGTCTTCTGATGTATTAACCCTCAAAAAGGCAACAAATTCTTGAAAGATTTTTTTTTTCTTTTACCTGAAGGGCTTGGAGCTGAAAGGGGTGGAGACTGCGCTTTCTTGGGATAACATCAATTACATGCTGGTTTTTTTGGTTTTTTTTTTAACTTTCTTGGCAGAATGGTACATATGTCAGCAACAGTAACAAATGCCCCCGTGAAACAGGGAGAGAAGATGATCAGGCTGCCTCCCTGCTAGTCAAGTTTTCAAGGGCAGTTTAAAGCAATATAAAACAACGCCTTGGCTATCACACCACGTTGCAAAAAAAACCATTTTTTTTCCAGGGGCAAAATGACAAGCCCATTTCATAAGGAACCCACCTAAGTGCCTGGGAATCAGTCTTTTTTTTTTTTTTTCCATTGAGTTACAATACTGCACTCTCATGAAAGCAATGCAACTTTTTTTTTTTTTTAAAGCACACTTGTCTTCCAGCAGTTAAGTGACTGGATTAGAAGAGGGGCAGAAAAGTCATTTTGATATAAAATTGGCAGTTTTATAAAGTTCCTGGTGTGTGACTTTTACAGGACACAACTGCTCGTGAGGGGCACTTTATTACAGTAGTCTTCAGAAAATATTGGACCTGAAGGAAGAAAGCAGCAGCGACCTGGTTCATAACTGCAGCCCAGGTTTGGTGTCCCGAGCAAGTTGGGGCTCCGGTCTTTGTTTCTTTGGTCTAGCTGGGAAAAGTGCATTTCAGCCCCTTATACCTCCTTGTGGGGTGTCATTAAGTTTTAAAGAAAAGCAAGGTGTTGAAAGCATCCGCAAACACAATTACCAGAGATCGATCCAAGCCAAGTGAATGGAAAGGGGATAAGTTTAATGTTAAATTAATTGTTATCTCATGCAGCGTGGCAAGTGATGTCTTTATCCCCATCTCCAAAAGCTACTAATCAGACAAAGGTGTTGAGAGACGAGCAAAATTGCAGAGATGGGGCTGATAGAGCAGGTTAGACAGAAAAGCAGAGTCCCATAAGAACAAACACTCCTGCTCCTGTAAAAAGCTCAGTTGCTTTTGCTCCAAAGAAAATACAATTTATCCAAGAATTTAGAAACTTTGAAGAATTTTTTTAAAAGACTTCTTTAAAAACCTAGACGGCTTGTTGGCGTAATTCAAGAGTTCCCCTTGTCCGAAAAGGTGCGGGGGAGTCCTCTTTATTCAACAAGACAAACTTTGTAGGACAAGCAGCAATGGAAGAGTTTTCCATAACTGTTAAGTAACTACTGGACTTTTAAAAAGAAGTCGTGGACTTTAAAAAAACAGTGTTGAGGTAGTAAACAGGGTTGTGTAAGGGAGCAGGGTGGCAGTGGCAGGACACGCGGAGTGGCAGGGACCTAGCTGGGATGCTTTTTCCTTTTAGGCAAACTTTACAAAGAAAGAAGCCGAATGAACTTGATCCAGAATTGTCTGCCCGCCTTCGACTGTCAGTGAAGTCGACTTCTTGCCTTGCTGCTGTTTTTAAGATTTCAGTGATTTTCTTTGCCCAACTCCAAACTTAGAAGCTGCGAAGGAGCTGAAAAGTTCGAGATTTCCTTCCCGAGCGCTGAGTGAGTTTAAGAAACAAGTGATATCAGGGCCAAAGAGCTTCTTGGCACCATCTTTTCCTAAAAACTAAGTCCTCTCTTTGTGTGTGCGTGTGAGAAGACAGGTTCAAGGAATATATAATTTATACAAAAGAGTGTATGCTCTTTTGATGTGGTTGCCTTAAACAGCATGAGCTGATGTAACAGTTGATTAAATAGTGCCAGGGTATAAAAAAAACCCTATTCCAAATGGCGGGGGATCCTGCAAATCTTTTATCACCCCTCCTGCCCCACCCCCAAAGGGAAGATGATCAATACCCCAGCTAGTGAGCGCGTGGACATTGCCATGAAGAAGTCTAGAGAACAAGGACAAACTCCCTCATTATCAGATTGCCATATGTACAAAGCAGTCACCCAAAGATTAACAGGGAAGGAAACGCAAAGAAGGAATTAATTAAATGCGAGTAATAAATGCAGGGGGAGGTGGGGGGGGGGAAGAGAGAAATCAAGAAAAGTTGTAACGATGGGAAGCTTAAAATCAGCCTGCGATCAAATTAGACGTGAAAGAAAGCAGAGCTGTGTTTTCGGGGTGGGTCTGGTCAGTTTCAGCCAGTGCAGGGCTCCCAGCGGCACTCGGAGGAGCCAGGGCAGCGCTGGCCAGGGCATACCGGGGGCATTTCCGTGGGGGGCGGCGGGGACAGGCTCCCCTCACTTCAGCCCTGATGCCCCGGTGAGAAGTGCTGCCTGCCCCCCCGCTGGGACCGCTGTGGGGTGTCCTGCCCCCTTCCCCCAACCGCTCCTGGACAGACGCCGGCCTTCAAGCGCCGGGCACACGTGCCCCGCCCGGCCTGCCGGGCCGCTCCGTGCCCGGGCGCGCGGGGCTGCGGGTGCCCCTCGCACGTGGCGTTTCACCACCACCACCACCACCAGCAGCAGCAGCATCCCCGGCTCGCCCTGCTGCTCTCTGCAGAGGGATTCGTGGCTCCCTCCTGGCTTACAAGAAGAAACAAAAAAATCAAAAAAAAAAAATCAATGTTGCGTCCAGTCGTCTCCAAAACCCTGAAGCTCTCTGGGCTTCTCCTCGCGGCCCCGCGTGACAGCGCCCGGCCCCTGCCCCCGGCTCGAAGGTCACGGAGCCGCGGCCCCCGCGGGAGCCCTGCCCCTCCCTCCCTCCCTCCCCGGGGCATGTGCCCGTGCCCCAGGCCCTGGGGACTCCCTG
>NW_005841905.1:1502871-1522454 GCF_000455745.1 Alligator sinensis
CTGCGCCCCCTGCCCCTGCCCCTGCCCCTGCCCCTGCCCCGGACCGCCCCGAGCTCCCCAGGCACGGGCACAGCTCCCAGGGTCTTCGGCGGAGGGAGGATTTGTCCTGCAGCTGTCACTCCCCTTGGGCAGCTCCAGCCTTTCTGTAACCCACCGCTGCGGAGATCTGGGCCTGCGGCAGGCCTGGCCTTCCCTGCCGCTGCCTGGCTCCCCCGGGGTTGTGTCAGTGTGACACACTGGAGAGGAGCTGAGCAAAGACACACAGGCAAGGACCCACATCCAGGTGGCCATCCTGACCCTGACATGCTACGCCCATTAAACTGGCATTACAGGACCACTGAAAATCAGGCTTCAGGTTGACTTCAGTGGATTTTGGCTCAGGTGTGTATAAGTATAGATATGCATATATGCCATTACACACACACACACACGCACACATGTTTGCATGTATGTGTGTGTATATTGCCCTATAAACACTGTTACGGCTTAGGTGTCTGTGTTGGCACACACGATATAAATAACTATAATTTGCCTTCATCGTTTCACATGGTGATTCGGGAATAGGACTTATTTGAGATCTTGGCTATTTTTATCCTTTTCAAATATCCAGAGTGCTAGTGTGCATTATTCAAGGGTAGGGAAGCTTTTAAACATTTTAGTGATTTTATTAGTGGCTTATTTTAAGCTTTCCAACGTTCCTTGTCCAGCTGAAATCTGGTTTTGACTGAAGAAAAAATTCCTTTGGGAAAGAATAGATACTGAAGTAAATGCCTCCAGGAAAGAGTAGATCAGATGCAATGTTTGTGTAGATTTTAACTGGGCCTTAATTACTTTCTGAACTGCCACCCTTTATACTCACCTTTAATATATGACTTTTGAAATCAATTATCACTTTGCAGAGTGTTAAAGCTTCCTTCCTTGTAACCTCTTTGCATCTGTGATGTTTATCAAGAAATACTGGGCCTAATTCTTTATTTACTGAGGTGCAAGTCAGGAGTAACTCCAGTGAAGTCAATAGAGTTACACCGGTGTAAAAACACATAGAAGTGAAAAGAGAATCAGGCAGACCTGTTATTTTAAACCTTGCTGGGTTTTTTCCCCTCTTACTCATTAAGATGTCAGGCAATCATTTTTTCCAGGAATTTTTCACCAATGCCAGTAAAGTTTGTCTCTCTTAATGGTATTCATAAAGCCATTGTTATGGTTGATTAAGACTGTTTAAGAGAGAATAGCATGTAATGCTCTACATGGCACAATTATAAGGCCAAATCTGAGCAAGTCTTTTGTACAGACTCTTGCCAGAAAACTCATACCCGGAAGAGAAAACTTGGGTCAGAATTTGTCCATCCCAGTCAACTCCTTCGGAGAGCGGAGAGAGGAGCTGCACAATGGATACTGCCAGGTATTGCCATAGAGATATGGGCAGTTGAGTCTTGGTTTGTGATATGTTTACACCTTGTGTCCCTGACTTTGCAGTGGTCCATAGACTTAAGTTATTCCTACTTCAGGAAGAAACAATCAGTGGGTGCGTTTACATGTTCATTAATCCACCTTAGTTCCCACTCATTAAGTTTTGTATTTGGATAACCAAGTACTAAATCAATGCACAGTAACTGGTGCTACTGTGCAGTAGCACCAGCGCACAGGTTTTTACAGATGTTATCTATGCAGTAGCCTAATATCACTGCGCAGTGGCATATTTGCACAGGTTTTACCTGGCATGCTACTGCGCAGTGTTATTAGGCTACTGCACAGTTAGCGTCTTGTGTAGATGCACCCAGTGTGTAAGGATGGATGGAAGGCTCTATATGGGACTACCGCTTTCCAGAACATGGTCACCTATTAATGTTGACGTTCCAGTTCTTATGAGCATTTGTGAGAGGAAGTGATGACACTACTTCTTTTTGCTTTGGATTGCGTCTGATCAGTATCACCTATTGTTACATATATCTAACATATATTGCGGTAGGCAACTTTATTAATAAATTATCAATATAGACTTTTAAATCTTTTTTTGCTAGTTTAGATTTTAAAGCAGAGTTTCCCATGGATTCCTTATACCCTACTTGAAAAATCAGAGCAAGAAACAGGTAAATGCACAACAATATATAGTGCATAAATCTTTTTATACTTACATGTATGGAGAAACTGTTGAATTTCCTTTTCTAGGCCTTTTCTTTCTTTACAGCATCCCAATGTTCCCACCTCCCCCCGTCCCCAGAGTTATTTCCATTGTGGAATTCTCCACTAGTGATTTCCTGCAATGTACTTGTTTCCATGGTGTGAGATCCACATCCATATCACTTTTCACTCACTTTCCTCTCTGGTCAAAAGTCAGATGAGAGAGAGGAATTGTGAAACAGCCACTGGGGGTGCTGTATATTAGAAACCAAACAAGTAGCCTCAAAGCATCTTCTCCAAACGTACATGCCTTTTGCAATCCCCATGAGTGGAAACCTGAGAGTAGATTGACAAATCTAATGGCAAATTAGGTAAATGCCAGATTACCAGGTTTGGGGACCTTATGTGCTAAACAAGACATAATTTGGGGGAAAAAAGCATTGAAAAATTAAAATTCTCTTTTGTACATTTGTACAATTTTTCTATTTGGGTAAAATTATCCAAACACAGTAAGGTAAAATGCTCTAGTAGAACATATTGTTTAAACATCTGATGCCTGCAGTGATTCAGAAGAGTAACAGACAGTGAAATCTAGCTGTTCAAACACCAGGCTAGAAGCCAGAAACTCTTTTGAGTTTTGGTTCTGATTTTAACACTGCCTTCCTCTGTGGTCATGAGCAAGTCCCTTAACACCAGCGTTTGCATTTTACAAGCATCATTATGATGTGATCTCTCAAAGAGATTGCATTTTGTGTATCACAAAAAAATACATAATCAGGAAATCAAGCATCACGTTCATTTGAGTACTGATAATTTATTTAAGGAACACAGGGCCACTCAGTGAGGACATTGTAAGCGATAATATATATTGCAATAGATTTTTACCAATAGATTTGTAAGTGGAAGTCTTGAGGTTCTGCTCTAGCCAAAGAACAGACCTTTGAGTACTTCCACCTTTGAGTACAAATTGTCTTCCTTTCACCAAGAGCAAGGTTCAAACCCAGTGCTAATGATTTAAAATTTGAAGGAAAAAATGTCTACGTTAAATAGTAACATTTTTCCAGAAGTGATCAGAGGAAGAGTTAGTTTACTCATGGGATTTCCATTTTCAGTTTTCTTCAAAAAAGGTTGATACACAAATAGTGTTGTAAAATGCAGATAATACCATCAACCTGACTTGTTCTATTTCTGATCGTACTTTGTTGGGGAAAAAAGTGTGACAGAGTCAGATCTTGGTGTTCCAAACGATAATACCTTCTCCATGTTTGTATGATCTGATATGACAGCCAGACAGGGGATGCTAAGAGAAATCTGAAGGCATGAGATAAATTCAAACTGAACTGATCTCCTTGGCTCTTGCCGTGTGAAGTTGGCTTGCCCAAAGTACACAAACCAACAGACTGGATCAAGGCCTTCTGTTTGGGTAGAGATCAGAAACAAAGCTTGCCCTCTGAAGTCCACCTCATAGCCAGATCCAGCCATGGTAACCACTGTATTCATTGGGCCATGGTAGCAGGAGAGGTATGTGCATGATTGTCTTAGTTTTTCTTGTTTCCTTACATTTGCAGACTATTTTTGAACATAGCATACATGTTTTCTTTCTTTTTGTGGCATATTTACACCCCAGCTTTTTAAGATGCTTTGTTTAATTCAGTCAGAGTTTAGCAATGTGCATGTTAAAATTGTCCCTAATATATTGCATATGACTGAAAATGACTTAACTGTGCTATTTATCTGTGACCCCAATAAAAATGTGCCTAATATTGTTTGAATAGTGCTCTGTTCACAAGCACATATGTGTCACCAGCAGTGGATACTGAAGCAGTTCTTAGATGTATCAGATTTGACAGCTTTTACTTACTTATTTTGATTTGTAAGAACAACAGTAAGTGCCCCATCAGAATCGCTCTGAGCACTTTACTATCATTAATACTACAGATATCATTATCATTAATCAAAGTCCAACAATATAATTATGGTGCAGTAAATTATTTGTATGCCCCATTCATACAAATAACACCCAAAATAACAGCTCTCCTAAACCCTTACATCAGTCAGCTGTGGCCTTCCTTACCAAAATCTTAAGAAGAAAAACGGGTTTTGTAAAGGTGTCTAAAAGTTTAACAAAACTGCCATCTTGCAGACCAAATTGGGAGGCCAATTGCTTGGAGAAGGGGGATTCACAGAGCACGCTCTCTCAGCTGGCCTTTCTCTTTAGCTAAATAGGGCTCAATCTTCAGCTTTTGTGGGGTTACATCTATTTATGCCATTTCAGTTTCTGTCTCAGAGATCATGATCATGGACTTCCTGCCTGCCCTGTTCATAATGGCATCAGTATTTCATAGGTAGAGAGAAAATCTCTCAAGTGTCCTGATCCTAAGCCATGTAGAGCTTTATAAGTTAAAACCAACCAACAACTTCATTTGGAAACTACTGATAATTGATGCGGACAGATCATGGACCACTGGTGTTTCATGCCTCCAGTGCAAAATCACACTGAAAAGTGGGGAGTCGTATTTTACATTATCCTCAGCTTCCATGTCGTATTTACCTACTTCTTCATATAATGCACAGCATATTACAATACCCTAGTTGCAAGGTGTTGCAAGGCATGGGCAATTATGTCTGGGCTTGCATCTACTGCTCAGGTGATGATATAAGAAAGTGTTTAGTGCAATTTCTATCACGTCAGCCTGGAATGAGATAGATCCTTTGGGATGAAAGCAAACTGGTTTAAAAAGCATCTTTCCTCCTTTAGGGGGAAATCCTCTGGATGTGAGAGAATTGGGGGGGGGGGGGCACATGGAAAGTAAGACCCCCCTTGTGCTCTGTGGACAACAAAAGTTGGCTGTGGTCTGCTTCCAAATTGTTGGGTTGATGATCCTGAGGGGCTATGAGTCCTTGTTCATGCAGTTTTATGAACTGAGAAAATCTAGCTCAGTTCTTTCCTAGGTGTCACGGAGCTTCCCAAAGAAACAGCATTAGCTTTCATATAAGGAAGGGTGAACTTCACCCCGATAAATCCTGAGCCCAAGCCCATTGAAGTCAGTGGGAGTCTTGCTATTGTTTTCCGATGGTCTTGGATGAGGTATCAAATGAACCCTTTGCAGAGCAGCCCGGTTCTTATTCTGAAAGTTTAGCATTTCTGCAGCTCATTTACGTAAGACGGTGGTAGCTGGTAACAAAATAATGTGCATTATCCTCTTCCCGCATCAGATCTATTTGGCTAAATCAACAAGAAACTATAAATATTAGGCAGTGATGCCTCTTTAAAAATTTTGGCAGGATTGCTCCAATCTGCGGTAATGTGACAACTAATCCATTGGTCAAATTTGTTTGTAGAATTAATCAGTTTTAATCAGTAATTGCCTTTGGGCAATAGTTCAATTATGCCCTCATCTTTTGGCTCTTATTATCATAACAACATCTGAGTAACTTGTTGGGCAGTCATATACTGGATTATCATAATGTTGAAAACTGGACAATATTTAAATTGATGCTTATATCTATTGTCATATATCTATTGTAAGAACATGGGCTACGTCTGAGTATATAGTTGTGGTATATAGCAATATAGCTAATGTTTTAGTGCATAGAAAACATACAAGAACATCTCAGAGACTATTACTGATCACAAAAGGCCAGCTTCAGAGGAATGCTGAGTGGCTGTACTTTCCATTTTTCCCAGTGGGGTTACATGCACTGAGCATCTTTCAAGACTTGGCCCAAGGCTAATATTTTCAGTTTATTTCAGCTTTTGTGTGTGTGTGTGTGTGTGTGTACCTTTCTACATAGACGTAGAACTTAGATTTGCTTCAACTGCAGAGTTTCTAGAAGAAAAACAAATCCTCTTAAAATATTCATCACCAAAAACAAACCAAAAAACCCACACGCTATTATTCCTTTCAGCCTCACATTCGGAATGCAAAATAAATCATAATTTATGCATGGAAGCTTGAAAATCTGAACAATCCCAAAGTACTATAAGGGCAGCATTACAAAATGAGGTACAGAGGATGGTCTAGAAAATTACCCTGGCGCACAAACAGCGTAAGACACAGAGACAACAGGGCACTGGGAGCTCTGTGATTTCTGATCCACTAGAAAATGCTTCTGTAAGATAACCTAAGGGAATTTTGTAATCACTCCAAAATGCACTACCTGAAGATAGAGGCAATTTTTGGAATGCATTCCTATTATGTCATTATATCTAAATATGCTGAGCAAACAGCAGGATAACATTTCCCTAGATCCACTATAAAGTGAAAATTAATTCAATTTGGTGTAGAATTATTCAGCTTTTGTCAGTAGTTTTGCTATTAGAATGCCAGTGGGGAAGGGCCAAGCCAAGTATTTTCAAATGCGGGTACAGCTTCATTTAGGGTCATGCTGTTATTGTTATTTATTGTGTTTACTTCATAATTGAACCCCTGGTGCCAGGCAATGTAAATGATATTGGACTCAAAAAGTTTACTTCCTCTCTCACAACTTCTCCATGTGCAGTCCCATTGAAGTCAATGAGATTATTTACAGAGTAAGGTAAGGCTGTCCAGGTCTGGTTTGCAGAAAGAAAGCAGCACGGGAAGCCAGATTATCGCTGTAAATAGTTTGTAGCTTATAAGACCCAGCCTTCATCAGTTGAAAGTCTAGCCAAGTGTCTCTAAAGCTGTCAGGCCAAACATATCCCTGGTGTATCTCCACTAAAATCAGAAATGCATTTGACCCTTTCATCTTTCATTAATATTTGCATCTCTCTTTTACATGTCAAACTCCTGGCCTGTTTCGAACCACTGCAGGCCCTGCTTCACAAAGGAAATGATGCTGTAGAAAAGATTCTGCCTAGGAGATACTAATTCCCCTGTAGGTTTCACTGCCACTAAATATTACAGAGAACTCCAAAAAGTGACTGGACATTTCCATAATTCATTAGAATCTCCGCTCCAATGCTGGTTAGGATATACATGTCTAAATGGTCTTAGTTTTTTTGCTTTTGGGTATAAAGCTACCATTAACTGCTTGAGTCAAGGAGGAGACATTTTGCTGTATGAGAATTTTCCATCTTTCTGAAATGTACAATCTTGTTATCCTTGGAGGCAGGTGGTTTAGAAGCCCAAGTCTTTTAGGTATTCTTGAAAATGTTATTTAAGATAGTCAACGAGGCATGTGCCAGAGACCCGATGGTACTTCCTGTGACTACAAGCAGGTTCCAAAGGACAGACAAATCACAGCTTCATTTTTACAGGCCATGGCCCCATACTTGGTGTGGCCCCCATCTTGTAAATCTCAGAAATTTCTGATGAAGCTGATTTACTTTGCTTCATAGTCTCAGTAGTGAATTGGTTCAGAAAAGTGCAGGCTTCTGCTGCTGATCTAAATGATGAATAAGCTCATCATGTGAAAATCATACTTTAGCTAGGAATAGGGATTATTCCCAATGCAGGCTTCTAAGACATTATCAACTTCCAAAAACGTATCCCTATCTCTTTCTTTTCCCTATCTATTCTTTAAACCCTATCTCTTTCTTTTTAATCAGTGTTGGCATATAACCCATGTACATTCTTATTTTGATGCGTCAACAAAGGATTTCCTCCACTGATCTCGAGGTTTTAGAAATCATGTGTATTGCTGTTGTGAATAACTGGTTATTAACATGGTTTTCATTACCAGTTTTTGAAAAGGTAGCAATCTCCCTGTTTCGATTTGACTTCTTTTGGAGGATTCTCTTACCCTACAAAGCCTGAGAGACAGCCATGTAAAAAAACAAGATCGAGAACTTTGGGTTCTTACATTTCACACTTTTCATTTCCCGTCAGATACTTTTGTTACACATTAATATTGTTATGTTAATTTAAAACACAATAAAATAAATAAATTAATAAATAAAACATTAAATAAATTAATAAATAAAACATACCATATCCCTAGGAAGATGCTTGTATAATCAAAACAGCATACTCAATTGAACTCATTCTGAGAGACAGTGTTTCAAATGTATGATCCGTCCAAATAAGAAACAGCCATGGAGTGTCAGTATTTTTGAGGAAAATGCATTCTAATAAAATATGCACTTGCAACCTGTCCTCCTTATATCTATATGAATATGTCTGTTGATGTCACTGGGCCTGGAGCATGTAAGGTAAGGTACAATTTGGCTCAGTGATTTGAATCCTCCCTAATGATAGTTCCACTTCCAGTACTTAGTGTAGGCTAGAAAATTCCAAATTTCTGAGGAATTTTTTTTCCCCCTAGGGTGAAAAATGAAAAAAGTTAGAAGCAAGCCTCAGTTTCCAATGCCTTTACTCTTAATGAGAGTAAGTAAATTATCACAGATACTAATGACACCTTGTCCGTATTCATAAAAGTACCTTTTATGCCATTTCTAGCTTGCACTGGCAACGATCATGGTAACGATTCCACAGAAGTCACATGTACCATATATTATCAATAATTATAAAGAATAATATCCCAACCTGGCACAGTCACATAATATATCATTTCAAAGATCTGCTTCTGAGCATGTTGGTACAATGCACTGACAGATTATAGCAAGATAAAACTTTTCCTGGCAAGGCCTTTGTACTGTCTATTTTCATGATATATCATAGAGGCCTTCTTTGAACAATGCTATGCTGCTTCAAGCATATATTAAGATATATCTAAAGCTGATTCACTGCGATATACCTTCCATCTTTGAGGCAGCAGAGCAATAAAGATGAAACTGGAGACAGGAGGTAGCAATACCACCCAGAAAATATTGGAATAACAGGCCAAATTATTAGGTCAGAGCCGATTTGACCCCAAACCATTTGTCTATTTCTCTCTCATGGGATAATTTATCATGACAAAGGAAAGAAGTTGGAATATTAAATTGATTGAAATGCACTTTCTATTGGAGCTCAGCCTACTGGATTGAGCTGCAGGAAGAAAAACATCACTTTCCATTCAGATAAGACCTTTTTTAACTTATGGCTTGAAGTCCAGGGTGTAAACTTTTGAGCCAGCAAGCACAATCCTGTACAGGAGATGAAATGCAGTATTTTCTCATGCAGTGGGCTCCTCTCTCCACATGGGACTTTGTACTCTATTGAGGGCAGGCCTTTGTAAAGAAGCATGCCTTGCATTGAGCTGTGAAAAAGCAAGACATAAATTATTTTCCTGCATTCCCAACAGGGCAAAACGAGAGAAAGAAATGCAAGCCCTGCTACAATAGCCTTAAAACTTTTGGAGGGAGAGGAGCTAACATAATATCATGCCCTCTCCTCTGAGCCTGTGGAAACCTCTCTATACAAACATTATTTGAGCAGGGCTCTGTGTGGCCAGACATTCTAGATGTGGGGAGACCGTGGAAAAAATTCCCATGGGAGCAAGCCTAGGAGATTCACCAGAGCTATTTGAAAAATAGTCCCTTTCTCACCCATGGAAAATTTCATCAACACCATTTTTTTTAAGTTATTTTCTTTTTCCTTGGCAATTCTTTTTTTTCTCAAAATAAGGCCTTAAATGTCTCAGTATTAAGCAGCCAAAGCCTGAACATTTTGGGGGCACAAACTGCATACCATCAAATATTTTCGACAGAAATTAGAAAATAAAAACCCAATGAAAATCATATTTTGGATGTGGTTCAAATGAAAGGGTTTGTTTTCTTGTAATACTTTCTGGTAAATGAGGGTGATTCACACCTGACTACTGCAATATCAGGGAGTATATTTCTCATCTAAATCAAAGCTCTTTACGGTGTCTCAAATGAGTCTGCTTCTCTCCAAAAACAGACCCCTTCAGCTTAGCTCATCTCCAGCTTCTAGGAGAAATTCTCTTGCTCAGACCTTAAACTGGTACTCAAGACTTCACATTAGCTGCTAATTATCCACCCTGAGACTTAGCTGGGCTGGCCTCTGCCCAACAGCCATGATGACCAAAGAGTGACTGTGCAAGCTCTTTTCATTTTTTTTTTAAAGAAGTTGCTGCCATTCTTTTCTCAGGCAAACCAACTGGGCTGACGGCAGGGATGCCGGGAGTGCTGTCCTTTTCTCTAGATGATATTTAGATCTCCTTCCAGAAGAAGCTCTGAGTAACTGCTGTAGGAAGTCTGCAACCTTTTGCATTTCCTCAGTTCTTCTACTCAGGGATAAAAAGGTAACAACAATTCAAAGCAATGCACAAATTGAAGGTTTCCTCCTTACTTCAATTAGCAGGGATCTGAATAGGAGAGAAGAAGTGGCAGGTGGGTTTCAGCTACACTTCGTCTGTAAAAGGATATAACCAAGAAAACAAATCCCAAAGAAGCAGAGGTGACAGTTAAAGGAGAATGTCTTTTGGGATGCAGAAGGTAAAAAAATAGCTGTTTCCCTGTAGGGCTTCAGATAATTCATTTAGGGAGATGATGGGACCTTCTTCCTCTAGTTGTTACTTGTGAATTCTTTGTTTCTCCTCCTGCTTGAAATGTCCAGAGACCTAGTGGAAAAAAAAAGTACCAAGGCCCTGCTCAGCCATTTTTTTCAGAGGATGAAGAAAAACTCAAAAATGTTGACCTCTCATACATTCATATCACCAGTTTGGAAACAATAAGTCTTCCCAGTTAGCAAAATCTTTCACTAAGAAATCTGGCAAATACAAACCTTGGCTATTTTCTAAGTAGCTTGATTAAAAAAAAAAAAAGGTTGGGGCAGGGGATCTTTTCTTTCATGTGGAGCCTTGGAGATCTCTATGCTTTCATAGCAATGTGGCATGCACTGGGCATTTAGTGAAGCTGTATGGAAGTACAAAGGTGTATGAATCTGATCGTGGAATTGGGGTCCTTAATCACTTTAGATGAGAGGTATAGTATAGAAAATGTCAGCTTTTGCATGTGAGTGTTATACAAAATACTTGTTACATAACAATGTGGCTTGGCTGCTGCCTTCCAGACAGGGGTAGAGAATGAGTTGCAAGTGAATGGTAGGCTTCAGAGCCTGATGTATGTAACCTTTAAGTACAATCAGTTGAGTTGTTAAAGGTAAATACTTGTGAAGTCCTTCCACTACAGCAAGCATATTTTGTAGGTGAACCCACTAAGTGTTAGCTAATCATAGGGCACTTACACTGGAAGAGTTTGTGGTGCCAGCCCATATGGTTTTGTGATGGGGTTGAGAATCCATGGCACTCAGGTTCTTAAACGAGCTGGGCAGTTATGGAAATGTTATTACCCCAATATCTGTTCATCACTGCTCATGCAGCATCTTTCTTAGGCCTGCCTGGAATAAGAGGGAGCCTGTTACAGCCAGTTTCAGCTCATCCACACTCCGGTATTCTTTGCTCTGCAATACTTTCCTGATGGTCCTAGAAGCGATGCCAAACAACACTAAGTGGTATTCCTCACTGTCATTTGTGCAGGCTGGGATGCCTAATGTCAGGGAATTGTGTTCTGGAATTTTGTCAGCACACAGGTGGGTATTGTGAGGAATTTGAGAGTGGGAAAGGAAAATCTTAGCTGACTTCTTGTGTTTAATGTCCTCTGACCTCTGAATCTGTGTCTATCCCAAGTTATCTTCATGTTTGCAGTTCACCTTCAAGCTTTAGGTGGGTTTTTAAAGTTAATTCAAGTGCAAGAGCTTATCTCACACTATGCTGAGGTGTAGCAAAGTCTGTGCATGCTCTCTGAGACAGCTGTGTCATCAAACTTTAATTTCAACTTGCTCCTGCTGCAATTCAAACTAATGCCTTCTTCTAACCAGGGGCTGTCAATCACATCAGATTGTGTTGGTATTGAGATGTGGATTACAGAAAAGTGGAGGCTGAGACCAATACACTCATTTCACTTGTAACCTAAACCAGATATGAACCCGGTTTTTCGCATTGTAGTATTAGGGCACTTCACAGCTATTCTTATCAATCCTTTGGCTTTTCTTTCTTAAGCCATGGTGTCAGAGTCATATACAACAATTTATGAGCCAATGTTCTTCCAAGAATTGGCAGTTCATTGCTTAGTGTACCTTTCTATCCATAAAAGATATTAAATAAGCATGCTTCAGTGAGTCAGTGATTATTGAATTGGGCTCCTGTTTTCTGTCTGACTATTACATCAAGCTTGTCTGCATCGAGGGGGAAAAAACCAACCCAAACCTGAACATTTCACATGCCAGAGCAACTGACTTTCATGTGCTTTAAATAAAGGGAAGGTAAAACAAGTTGAGGTATAAAGCTGTAGCCATCAAATTCACTCTTCAAGTATACTCTGTTACAACAGCATGATTCCTTTTATGATTGTATCCATCATGCTGTCAAAAAAAGAAATCTTATCTTCACTCATTACTAAATATACAAAGGGCTGGGATTTCCACTTGGCAAATGTTCCTGTTTACCTGAAGGCTTGATTTTACCTGCACTTTGATAAAGTTCATTTACAGCTATTTGCAGAGATAGACTAAACTTTTTAATCCTTAAACTACCTGAGTTTATAAACCAAGTTTTGCTCTGAAGTAAGGAACGTGTGCATGAGGTTGCTGCTTTATTGAGGGAAATTAAAGATTCTGTGATGGAAGGAAGCCAGAGGGCCCATCTGAATCCATGCTTTTGGAGTTGATATTTATACCTCATGGTGTTTATAACTACTGTGGTAAATGGTACTAACTGATCTACATTAAAAAAAAAAATTCTGCCTAAATCCCTGTAATACCCATCCTCAGCCTTTTCCTCTCACATTTTCCTCCACGGTAATAACAGGGACAATCTTGTAACATCTATTATCTCTACCTTTTTCATACTGTCTCTTAAGGCTCTATCCTGACAAAGCAAAAAATAATGGAAGTTTTGCTGGCCTAAAACCATACAATCAGGGCCTTTCCTTAGGTGTTATTTTCATGAAGAATGCAAACGTGTCTCCACTTAATGTGCTCTTGGAGCTAAATCCTAAGGTCCCAGTGTGCTTCTGATTAACTTCTATTGCACTTTTTAACTTTACATTATGTCCCTTTCAAACAAAAACAGCATAGATTATTTATAGTGCAACAGTACTCACAGATCCCAGCTAAGGTCATAGTACTGTTGTGGTGGGCATTGTGCAACCTATGAGAGACGGTTGTTTCCCTGAAAAGTTTTTCATTTTAATAGACAAGATGGAGTAGAGAAGTTCATAGATTCATAGATTGCTAGGGGCTGGAAGGGACCTTGTAGATCATCGGGTTCAGCCCCGTGCACTAGGCAGGAAAAGACAACTAGGGTCAGGTGACCCCAGCAAAGTGACTGTCCAGTCTCCTTTTGAAGATTTCCAGGGTAGGTGACTGCACCAGGACTAGAGGGAGTTTATTCCAGTCTGGACACCCTGACTGTGAAGCAGTTTTTCCTGGAACTGAGCCTGAAGCGGCCTTCCTGGCATGAACGACTCATGCCCCCGGCAGCTGGGGGGACACAGCGGCAGCGGGAGTGCGGTGGCAGGACCACAGCGGTGGTAAGCTGGGAGCTCCCACAGACGCTGCCAGGGCTGTCAGCGGGAGGTGGGGGGGTGGCAAGCGTTGACTAGGGGTCAACGATCACCCACAGATGCCGCCGGCAGCATCAGCGGTGACCAGCGGCAATTGCTGACAGCCCACAGATGCCACCAGTGATGTCGGTGGCGGGGGTGGTGAGTGGCAACTGCCTCCAGGCACTGCCAACAGTGTCTGTGGCACCTTTTTGTAGGGGGTGCACCACCATGCTCAGGGGGTGCATGTGCAACTGCATGCATCCCCTACATGTCACCAGTGCTTCCAAGAGTTTGTATCCATGGCTCCTGGTCTTCCCCAGGGGTGCCCTGGTGAACAGCTGTTCACCAAGTTCTTGATGTACTCCCCTGATGTAGCGGTAAACTGCTACCAAGTCCCCTCTCAGCCTTCTCTTCTGTAGGATGAAGAGGCCCAAGTCCCTCAGCCTCTCCTCATATGGCTTGTCTTGCAAGTCCCTGATCATATGGGTGGCTCTTCTTTGGACCGTCTCAAGTTTTTCCACATCCTTGTTGATGCAGTGCCAAGAACTGGGCCCAGTACTCCAGCTGTGGTTTCACCAGTGCGGAGTACAGTTGGAGTTTTGCATGAGATGCAAAGGTTAATGCATACCAGCATGTTGTTTGCACTGCCAGCTCATGTTCATGTGATGGTCGATCACTACCCCTAGGTTGCTTTTGGCTGTGGTGCAAGTCAAATTGTCGCCACTGAGCCTGTAGGTATGTTGGGGATTGTTTGCCTCCAGATGGAGCACCTTCCACTTCTGAGTGTTGAACTTCATCTGATTCTGGTCTGCCCAACTCTCCAGTCTGTCCAGGTCCGCCTGTATCTGCAGCCTATCTTCTGACATGGCCACGCTCCCCTATAACATGGTGTTTTCCGCAAACTTGGACAGAGAGCTTTTCACCCCCACATCCAAATCATAGATAAAGATGTTGAAAAACACCGGTCCAAGCACGGACCCCTGTGGGACACCACTGGCCACTTCTCGCCAGGACGACACAGGTCCGTTCATGAGCACTCTCTGGGCCCTACCATGCAGCCAGTTTCCCACCCACTGAAGTGTTGAGTAGTTAAGCCCACACTCTTCCAATTTTTCCACAAGGACATCATGGGATACTAGATAAAAAGCCTTTTGGAAGTCTAGGTCTATAACGTCGACCTTCTCTCCTGTGTTCAGGTGGCGAGAGACCTATTCTTAGAAGGAGATGAGATTGGTAAGACAAGACCTACCCATGATGAAACCTACTACCTGAATTTCCTTATCCTAATATGACATTACATATCCAGCAAGAATGCATGGTAAGGCTTTCAGAAATCTTCAGGGCTCACTGAACTTTCTTCCACTGAAGTCAGTAGAAAAACTCCCACTGACTTGAACAGGAAGCGTTTGCCCAATGTTGAGGTGTTTTATTTTATTTTATTTGTTTGTTTACATCCCACTCACATTCCCATTTCCTCTTAATGCTGTTTGTCCTGAGAATTATAATACAATATTTAATAACATCCAGCACTAGTTCACTTGTGTTCTTCAGTCAAAGTATCATTCCAAAGTTTGTTGCTTTCTTAAACGGACCGTCATCCCAGACAGGCATAAGCTATTAATTGCATCACTTGGCATGTTGATTCTTCCAGGTCATTGGCATACAAAGTGAGCAACACAGGTCTGAATACTAACCCTTCTAAGTTTCTTCCTCCTATCCTGACCTGCTTTCACTTAGATTGCATGTGTGTCTTTGATCTCCAAGCCAAGTCTTTATCCACAAAGTGGCTCACCCTCAAACCGATACTTACAAATAATAGGTTACTCTTTTGTGTGGTGCTGCATCCAAAAGTCAAGAATTCTGATTTGCTTACACATGATCCCTCTGAACTCATGTTGACTATGTTTAATTAAACAATACTTTCCTAGGTGTTCCCCTACTTGGTTTCTGATTAATGTTTCCAGTAACTTATCTGCTTATGAATCAAATTTACAATCTGTATGTTTTCTTGTCTTACCACTTTAAAAACTACGAAAACTGGGTTAAAAAGAATGGATACAGCTGTTCAATAATGTTCTGCAACATAACAAATTAGCTGTTAAAACCTGCAAATTTGTTTTCAGGTTGATTGATAAGCAGAAATCATGCTTGGCATTTGTTAACTACATGGCTTAAGGAAAAAGTGATAAATAATGGGTAAAATTGGGGCAATATTGCCAAAAAAAAAAAAGAGAAAGAGAAAGAAAGGCATGAATATTCAGGCAAGTAGAAAAAATGTATTTGCCTCAGCAATGCTGTGTGCCATTTTTGTGGTTGCCTTTTTCAGACATTTGGCCTATTTTGGGTTTTCCCTCTCAAATCTCTGTAGGAAGTGAACTTTAATCTCTCCTACTTGAGTGTCTGCAGTATGTGTGGTATATTGCACTGTGAATGGGATGGTACATAGTGTGAAAGAGCTGAGGGAAAATATTTATAAAACCCCTGGCCCGAGCTCTGACGCAGATTCACAGAAGTTTGGGGCAGGAAGGGACCTCATGAGATCATGGGGTCCAGCCCCACTTCTCTGGGCAGGAAAGACTGCTGGGGCCAAATAACCCCAGCAAGGTGTGCGTCCAGTCTCCTTTTGAAGATCTCCAGGGTAGGTGCCTGCACCGCCCACTGGGAGTCTGTTCCAGAGTCTGATCACATGAACCGTGAAGAAGTTTTTCCTTTTATCCAGTCTGAAACCTTCTTCTAGGAGTTTATGACCATTGCTCCTGGTTTTCCCCTGGGGTGCTTTGCTGAATAGTTGCTCGCCTAGCCCCTGATGCTCTCCCCTGATATATTTGTAAGCTGCCACCAAATCCCCACAAAATCTTCTCTTTTCTAGGCTGAGCAGTCCCATATCTGTCAGCCTTTCCTCATATGGCTTGCTCTTCAGGCCTCTAATCATACAGGTGGCTCTTCTCCGGACTCTCTCCCACTTCTCCACATCCTTCTTGAAGTCTGGTGCCCAGCACTGGATGCAGTCTTCCAGCTGTGGCCTCACCGGTGCTGAGTAGAGCTGGAGAATAACTTCCTTAGTTTCACTTGAGGTACATTGGTTGATGCATGCCAGCGAATTGTTTGCTATGCTAATGTAGCATCACATTGGCAGCTCATATTCGTACAAGCACTTACGCAAGCCATCCAATTTGAGAGGCAGTGTTTATAGCATGGACACTTATTCAGCTACTCTGTGAGTGCATCTACACATTCATTAATGCACCATAATTACTGTGCTTTAAATTTAGTACTTAAGTGTGAAATTAGTGACCAAAACCAGAATTACTGTACAGTAGCACCAGTGCACACCTTTTTAGTGATGCTACTGTGAGGTAGCCTGATAATACTGTTCCATAATGTATTAGCACTGTTTGTGCTGTGACATGCTACTGTGCAGTGTTATTAGGCTACTGCACAGTTAACGTCTCATGTAGATGCGCCCTGTGTGAATACAATAACAGAAAACTTGCGCTGTGCATTTCTCTGGGGACATCTAGCAGCTGCACATGTTTGTGTCACTGCTAGTTGTCCCTGGAGAATGCCCCTGCATGAGCACTTTGGCGCACGGCAAATTGCCCCGAGTGAGGTTGGGGCCAGCAGCTGGGCTGGGGCCAGCAGCTGGGCTGGCCCCAGCAGCCTTACCTGGGGTCCTAATGATCTCCTGGGGCTGCAGTGGTGGCAATACGTGGGTGCATGGAGCCTGGCTAGCAGCTGGAGCATGGTTGTGCCCAGCCAGAATCTGTCGTTGGGTGGCACACGTTGCTGCCATGTGTGCCACCCTGTTTTTTTTTTTTAAGCATTTTTTTTTTTAGATACCAGGAGGTCATAGCATCTAATTTTGGCTCCACGCTGCAAAGATGCAGCACGGAGCACCTTTTCATGTGCACTGCATGCATTTTGCAGTGCTTCAAAAGCCTCTCAGGCGTTGCAAAGCGCATGTTTCTGCTCGTCTGGACATGCCCTGAGTGTCTTCACTGCTGTATCTGTGGTGTAGTACAGGTAGGTGGGGTGTACTCAGGAGTTTTTCCTCTAAGATGTGACAGTTAAATCAAGGAACTTAAACCTGGGCCTCCCATATCTAGTTGATTTCTCAAACTACCGGTCTGTTGGCTGTTCTAAGGGGGACTCTCTCCATTTCTTCTATTGGAGCCTATTTTGTTATAAATAATTGAATGTTCATTGGAGCAGGGACTTGATCCTGATTTTTCATAATTGCCCAAGTGTTTCATAGATTCATAGATTATAGAGTCGGAAGGGACCCAGTGGACCATCGTGTCCAACCCCCTGCCCCTGGCAGGAAAGAGGACTGAGGTCAGATGACTCCAGTCAGGTGATTGTCAAGCCTCCTCTTGAAGACCTCCAAGTTAGGTGATAGCACCACCTCTCTTGGAAGCCCATTCCAGACTCTGGCCACCTTTACTGTGAAAAATTTCTTCCTAATGTCTAATCTAAATCTACTCTCCACTAGTTTGCACCCATTATTCCTAGTTACTCCGTGTGGTGCTCTGGTAAACAGCGCATCCCCAATTCCCTGCTGTCCTCCCCTGTTTCCTTATTGATAGGCTATTGGCTGTTTTGGAGTATGAATGCTGGACCTCAGACACTCTGACGTATTTCCATACTGGCATTTTTTAGTGGGAAACTTTGTAATCAAACTATTCATGATCATCTCTACTGGTTGTTTCTCCAAGTCTTCTTTCTGAGTCATATCCAGTCAGTGGTGGAAAATAAATTATATCATGTGATATGGTCAAATAAAATAACATAGCTCAATGTAAAAGTTCAAAATTAAAAATAAAAAATAAAAAAAAGAGAAAGGTGTTCCATTTTGGTAATTGTGTGTATAATTAATTCTAACCTACACGTTTGCTTCCTTCTTCCTAACTCTTCATGCATCTTTTGTCTTGGGGACACAAAAATGGAATCAGTGGGAACTGTGCTGTTACTTGTGTGATGTATTCTGCTTTTTTTCTCTTTGTCTTGTCCTTGGGTTCAATGTTGGCTTGTTGAAATCAGTGGGGGAGGTGATTGTTTTGGGTTTTTTTGCAACAGAGTTTAGTAGAATCAAATTATCATTCAAAAAGATTTTAGCTTGTCAGATCATTGCAGTACATGAAATTCTTCTACATCTATTCACACTAAGTATCTTATTCCTTGAGTAATCTCTGGTTCAAGGGGTTCCCCCAAGGAGATCACGTAAGGAAATCTGGCCTGATGTGTTTTTGGAGTCCTGCATGCAGTGGAGCTTCTCTTTTGTTTAGGGCTTTTGGTTGTTAGTGCAGTACACACTTGAATAATAATAATGCTGTTTGGATGCTCCTAGTGAACTGTTCCTGATCAATTCATAACATACAGTTTAAATGAAAAAATATAATTCTTCCATGTAATAGAGAAAGCTCCTTTTGATTAGTACTAACAGGATAGCAGCTATTGCTACTTACTTAGTAGAGACCCTAAGGATGAATATGGGTTGAGCTACCATTTTCAATGGCTACATTTTAAATTTTCTTTAGGGACACCTTTGCTTTCTGTTACTGAGAATCATTGGAGGAGCATCCTGTCACAACCCAGTGATTTTTTTTGTGCCTCGGCACTATGGAATTTCCTGGCCACATGAGAGCTCTTTGCACGGCAGAGTGTTCTGCCGCAATTAAGAGCCTGGGTGCAGGAGAGTTCCCGCCAATTTGCAGTTTCCTTTGCAGGATGCATTTCTTCTTTGCAGCACAGAAATGCACGGTGCAAAGAGTTCCTGCTATTCGGATGCAAATTTGTGCCCTGCTATTGGCCAGTGCTAAATTATTCACACGTGGCGGCTAGTAATTGGCTCGCTGGCCGTTTAAAATTCCGCGCAACTTCCGCCCAAGTCGAAGAGCTTTGAGCACGCTGCAGAGTGCCTCTGAAGTTATCTGACTTGCGGCTGCCGATCGATAGACTGATCACCTATCGATCTTTCTTCCCGTCGCCGAGCGCAATCCCAGACGTACCCTTTTCCCGCCGGCTT
>NW_005841905.1:1527959-1557253 GCF_000455745.1 Alligator sinensis
TTATTCACACATGGCGGCTAGTAATTGGCTCGCTGGCCGTTTAAAATTCCGCGCGACTTCCGCCCAAGTCGAAGAGCTTTGAGCACGCTGCAGAGTGCCTCTGAAGTTATCTGACTTGCGGCTGCCGATCGATAGACTGATCACCTATCGATCTTTCTTCCCGTCGCCGAGCGCAACCCCGACGTACCCCTTTCCCCGCCGGCTTTGAATTGCGGACGGATTAACTGGCTTGGGCCCCGCCAGCTGGAACAATTTGTGTGGTTGTTCCGATGACTGGACCACCTGCGTCGTGATTGCAAGCGGCGTGAGTAAAGTTTTTTGCAACCAATAAGTTGTGTCTGCCTTTCCATTCACCAGCCCGCCCTGACGTACGAGCGTAACTCGAGTCGGCCCTGGCCGTCCGAGACACATCCATCCCCAAGCTTTCCAAGACGGACTTACTCTTTTGAAAGAAATAATCTTCTTGTTCTTGATTTACCTTCCCAACTGAAGTAAGCTTTCTATCTATCTGAAATTAAAGATACTATTTGTTAAGAGCAACTTTGAGAAGAAGAGTATCTGACTAGGAAGCATCATGTTTCAAATTGTCTTCCCAGTTATAATGGGATGCCTTGCTGCCTTTCAAGTAGTTGGCCTGGGTTCCAGTCCCAGCCTGGTGTCTGTAGGCTCATTCAACTTCAGCCATGTTTCAAGATGTTTAGTCAAATATGTACATTTAAGAAATGTAAATACAACATGACATAGTCACTACCAAAAAAGTCAATTGAGTTCCCTGTGCCTCAACTTTCTCATCAATAAAATGGGGATAAATATGCAGAATTACCTTTTCAAATTGCTCTGTGATCTCTTGGTGTGTATAATCACAAGATTATTGCAAATCTACAAGTAGGCTAAGGATAGTCCTATGAGATAAAAATAATGATACATTGTGTCAAATCACTAGGGGGAGCTAAAAAGTAACCTGTTAGGCAGATTATGGTAAGAGAGTTCAGGTTGCATAATTAATTAAGAAAAAGTAATTGTTGGTGGGGAGTCCTTTCAGAAAAGATATTTTCTCTCCCTAGCTCATGGAACCTAGTGCCAGGATTGCTATGTGTTAATGTCTAAATGGCATAAAGCTGTTTGCCTTTTTGACCTAAATGGTAAAGTAGCATTTTTGATTGAATTTGTCTGGTGGATTCTGACTTGGGTTCTCACTGGAAATGCTTGATGGCACAAAACTATATTTGTCTTCTGAAAACATCATAATAAATCCTAGCCCATCAAACGATTATGTTTCTGTCCTGAAAACCTTTTATGCCAATGTATATTAATGTACGCTGGAGAGGTGGTGTGTGTGTGTGTGTGTGTGTATAAACAACTTTTTATCAAGATTGATATTTGAGGGTCCATAAAAATGATGACCTGACTGTTTTCCCCTCTTTTACTAATATTGCCAACCCACGTGTTTCCCAGCAGTTCTATAGATCTACAGTGTACTCTATTTTAGTGGGGATAGTGACACCAAGAAGCATAGGTTCTGGCTACAAAGGTTATGGTAAAAGGTTTCCTAACTGGTTTGGATTGTGGAGCTAGAATGATCATGAACTTCTTATGTGAAAAATCCCATTTCTCCTGGATGAAACTGGTTCTCATGAAAGTGCATGTCTGCTTGCAAAATCAATATCCCAAAGCACTCTGTTTTTAAGAAGCTAGTTTCTGTGTTAGGCTCTACAATGTTCAGAATTGTTTTTAGCGGGCAAACATGAGTGATGAAATTATGAGAATCTATTGGCTTGAAAGCTTTGCTTGTTTAAATCATATCTGTGTCTAACAACAAAATAGCCTTTTCATTTTAATTTGTTAGTTACTAAGCTATTTGGCTAATTTTTATGATGCTAATTCATGACATGATGATAGGAAGGATGGAAGTGTTGCAGTGAGGGATGATTTTTTTTTAACTGACTTTAGTAGAATAGGTTTATTTTGGTGGGTTTTTAACCTTCGAAACCTTAAACTGAATTTTGTTTAAAATCTTGCTTTTTCCCCCTTCTTTCCCTCTCTTACAAGTATCAGCTTGTTAGAGTGGTAGCACTACACTTGAATGATTCTGATGTATTCCCCGTGCCAGTCAGGGAACAAAATCCTCTGTAATTCAGTATAAAATCCCAAGTAACTCCACTGACTTCAGTGGAGTCCTTCAGAACTTACCAGGGTGCTTACTGAGAACAGAATTTGAGTTAGGATCTTGGACCCTATTCCTTCAAGACACACTATAGGCAATGTAGGTTTAGCTAATGCTGGTAACTGCTTCATTTTAAAAAAAAAAAAAAAAGCTGGATCATCTCCAGCTATATAAAGGCTCCCAGGTAGATCATTGCCAGGTTCCTTTCTGCAGATAAGCTTAAAAAATGTTACACCCAGTGAATACAAGTGTGACCTGAGCAATGCCTCAGCATGAAGGAGTTCCACAGAAAAGTGCAAATAAAGCGGGGGGAGGGAGGAACGGGAGGCAGGAGGAAGAATCAGGAAGGTTACAATTAACACGGAACCAAATCATTTCTATTATTATTTTTTTTTAACACTAGCATAAGGCTGGAATAACTCCATCAGTTTTACTCTGCCTGAATGAATGCTGTTGTAAATGAGGGCAGAGTCCGGGCTACCTGCTGTAAAAGACTGGTAAAATGGCTTTTAAAATCCTATTTTTGCAAAATAGTTTTTTTTTTCCCCCCCAGTAACATATTTATCTGCCTACCTACCATTATATTTTTTTGTCTGACATAGAAGAATTGATGCATAAAATGCAAACTGAAACCAAGGCATCAGTGAAGATTAGAGCAGCTTTGTGATCTCATAATGGCTCAGCAGTCAGACAGAACTATAGATTGTAATTTACAATAGAATCCAGGCTCTGAGTAGCAGATTCAATTTTATAAGTGCCTTTCTAGTTTAGGTTAGGTAAGAGCCTCTAGAATAGACATCCTCTACATGCCCTATAAATAGTGAGTTGTTAAATGTGTCATTCAGCTCCCTGAGTACATATCATTGATTGTGATGCAAAGCACATTCTCAAGAATAGTCAACTTCATCCACCTCATCAGGTGCTGGGGTATTTATTTCTTATTATCCTTAAAGAGAAATTAAAAAAAATGAAGCCTAATAGAGTAGGCAAGCAAAAGGCTATTTGTTTGATTTCTACAGATATAGACCTATATTACAAGGTATATTTATAAAGCATCAACATTAACTAGCACATTATTATAACAGCTGAAAAAACATATCTTCAAGGAAATATATTTTTGTTTACTAAAAAGATATGAATAGCTAACGTGCTTATCTGGAAACCTGTCTTAAGTCCAAGAACAAGTTCCGCCCAGGTATTGGTTAATATCTGTAGTATTGATTTAATTACTCATACTTTATAAATGACATTGCTATTCTTAAAGACTGCAAACATTTGCTTTGTTGTGCTATTGTCTCAGTCAGAGTATAAACCTCTCACTTTTGATATATACACATTGATAATTGTTCTTGTCATTGTTTCATGACTTCAGGCATTTTAATGATGATTTACGGGGTTATATATTGTTGGACTATAAACTTCTGTTTGCAATTAAAAAACAGTTAAATGAAAACTTCAACTTGAAAAGTGTCTGTTTGTTCATCATTGTGAGACGCAGGTCTAAAATACTGCCATTTGGAAAGGAAAAAACCCCAGATATAGATGTGTGTGTGTGTGTGTGTGTGTGTGTTTATGTGCACACACATACACATATGCATCTATACATGGCTGTTCTCTGTGCCCTGGGATAGTGAAAGCCTCCACTGTTTATTTGTTTTTTTCTTTAATTCTTGTGGTTTTCCCAGTGGGAAAATTTTCCAAATCTGCCATCTTACCAGACTCCTTCTCATATCCTTGAACAGTTATAAATTTATTTTTACAGTATTTCTATGTGCCATGAACTATACAGCTCAGAAGGAACTTCTCTCCATTGTACTACCAAAAGAACTGTAGACCAGCAGAGTCAATTTGATATATCATAATTGACCCTCATTAATAAGGAGAAGGAAATCCCTTGGTTGTTGAGCAAAAGGGGAGAATATTTTTTGAGGATCACAATGAACAAAACTTTTTTCAGCATGGGATTCTACTCACTAATTTCTTCAAAGGTGGCCATTCGTTTTCTGACTATGCATGTCCACTTGATTTAGTCAGTCATCAGGATTTCCCAAGTGTCCTATTAGCCTCAGGTGTTCATCTACTGTTACTGTGCATAAAAGTGGAATGTTTGCTCTTATGCATTTTCGAAAACCTTAGGTGGTTACATCAAACAAAGGGTAAATAATTTTGCACTGAATCTCAAAGCTCAGATGGCATGGGGGTTCCACGTTCATGTTCATGTTCCTATATATATTCGTATACCTGCATGGTCTACATGCATATATTTAATATACACACATCTATGGCATTTATGTATGTGCACGTGTGCATGAATATATGTATATACGGCGTGGCTTCACTGACAAGTCCTGTGATACAGTTGTGGGCCCTGTATAAAGTACATATCAAACTGTACAACAAAAGTTCATCAGTCTATGTACAAATTGATAATGGTTATGTTAAAATTGTGTGCATTCACTTTACATCTGGCTTGAGGAAATGGAAAATGCTATCTCCAGTGTGAATGGGGGATTCTGTGTTGGTAGTATCGTTACACTGAGCTTGCACAGGTATAAAAGCTGAGGGCAATGGAGAATTGGTCATTGGAGCTTCCAACTGCTTCGAACAAAGACATTTCTCACTTCTCCTTTTCCAAGAAGGATTTGGGCCATCATTTCATTGATGTAAATGAATGTAACTTCATTGCTCTTCCCTTGAAGAAGGATCAGTGTTTTGTCCAAAGCAGTTGATACAGTGGGGCTATAAGAGGCATAGCAAGTTTTCTATAATGGAGAACATATCCATTGGTTTCACTTTCCTTATTCAGAAGTAAAAAAGCTAAAATCCTTTATTCTCAACCTCCTCCAAAAATTAATCTGTAGGCAGAGATCGGATTAGGTGAAACAAGGTGAAATTTGGAGGAACTAACGAGCAATGGAAAAGAGGGATTTTTTTTTATATTACACACAGCAGCCAACCTTAGCTCTAGTGGAGGTGTTGCTACAAGTCCTGCTTGTAATACATTTGTTTTATCCATTGTTAAAAGCCAATTTAACCCCAAGAGAAAAAACTTGCAAAAGTAGGGAAGTTGTTGTGAAGTTGATGACTGCTCAGTTCCTCTCTGCACTCTGGTGACCTTGTGTCCTCTTCTTTCAGAAGCTTGTAAACAACAAGCTGTGACAATGTCTTCTGTCTTCTATTCAGGCTCAGTGCTCTGAAACACATCCAGGCCTGGACATGTGTTGAAGGGAAGTGTCACATGATGATTTGAAGGATGTTTTTCAATTATGTGGGGTGATTAGAGTGAGTAGAAACTACTTGAGTGCAGTGAACCCCATCTCAACTAAATATGAGCATTTTGGGATGGAGATAATTGAGTATTTGATCACCCAGTGGCTAGACTCAAAATGAGGCCTGTGCACAGAATTACACATATACACCTGTTCTGCTTAACTTACTTATGCCATACTTAATTAATGCCTGGAAATCCGTTATCTGTTCATGCTGAATTAAGAGCCCAAGTGGTGTTGTGTGTAATTTTTTTAACTCTTTGAGCACACTGTATTTGCTCCACCTGCTTTATGCAATGATACACACACTACTGAAATTTAGCTTATAACAATATGTACACATACATCTTACAATAGGAATAATGCTGGGGAATGCTGAATGCAGATACTAATGGGTTTATATAGCTTTCTTCACAACATACTCATCAGGGAGCATCTCAGATCATGGGCCAGGGAATTTTCACCAGCAGATGTGGTCAGAGAACTACAAAATAGCTTGATGAGGACTGCAGCAGTCCCCATGATATTGCTTCAATAGTTTAGGGGATTACAGCCCAATAACTTAATGTTAAAATCCAAATGGGTCTTCACAATATGTTGTCAGGCTATGGACTTTAATATTTCACAGTGCTATGTCTCTTCACCTTAGTTTTCTGTCAGGGAAGAAGGATTTTCTACCTTTCTACCACTTATAATGGTGGCTAGGATTGGGAGGTGTTTCTTTTGTCTACCTCATTTTCCCCACCTCTTCCCCCCACGCCCCCGAGCTATTGAAAGAAGGGGGATGCCTGGATGCTGGTTATCTTTTCCTAAGGAGAATGAGGGGAGCTACTCAAAGCACCTGCCATGCTGTGATTCATGTTCCCTGGAATTCCCTTGCTGTTCCTCGTGTGCATCATGGGTGAAGAGAAGTGTAGGACAACTTAATGGGTGCACTGGTATCCTAGTTAATGATAAGAACAAATGCTTTCCAATCCTTCCCAGGTACGGTTCTGCTCACAGAGGGGCTGGGACTTCTGTTTTTCTATACATGACAAAATGGCAACATTTCCATTGACTTCAGTGAAGCCAAAAGTTCATATGTGAAAATGAGAGCTCCTTAGCTTTCTTTCCTTTTTAAAAGTTCCTAGCCATCTTGGTTTAGAGATCATTTGAAAACATGCCTGGAATATATCCTAAGACACCAACATTCAGATCATAAATGAAAAGATAACGCCTTCTTTGTCCCACTCCCATTAAACAAATCCTCATGAGTTTTAATTCCATTTGCAGACTTGACTTGCGACTTTTGAACACTTGAACTTGATGTTTCTGGAGCACAACTCCACTGATGACGATGATGGCAGCATACTATCCTACACCTGTGAAGGGCTGGATTCTTTGCTGGGCTAGTGGATAATTTACACTTAGAAAAGCACAGCTGTAAAAATTGGGCCCCTAGGGAAGGTAGATGCCTAAATACCATTGACGGTCTTGCCTTTTAGCCATTGTTAATTGCAAATGCAAACTGATGTTACACTTGTTTCACCATGTGTGGATTAGTAGTAGGCTATGGTTTACCTCTGTATTGTCTGCTGGAGTGTTGTGTGGGCTTGCATTGATTTGCAGGACACATTTTCTGAAAGGCCTGAGAAATAGACTTGAACATTTATTTGTGTTTTGTTTCTACAATTCAGGTAATTTACAAAATGCAATTTGCCTGGTGCCTTTGCTTTTTCTCAGAATAAATGTAATGGATCTTTCTTGATTCCCTGACAGCAAATATCTCTGCTTCTGTTGTTCTGCATTAGATTTGTTGAGGTCATGCAATGCCACCATCATCTCAATGTTCAGTAATGAGGTCTAACACGGTAAGCCCGCACATCCTAAATGAAGCAATTGATGATCCTAGCTTTACATTTCATACAAGTATGTACAAGTTGGACATTCATGAATTCTTTGATATCTTTTTACATTCCATCAACTTTTCTTCCATAATTGTCCTTCACTGTTATTACAGTATTACCGATGGGACCCTTATAAACCAAGGCAACCCAAATGACTGTAGTTAATGAATTAAGCAATAAATACTTGCAAAGAATCTTAATGAAAATGCTAAAAAGAGCAGAGTTCTAAAGAAAATCTCTGTCTACAAATCAAATAGGAAATAGTCTTGAAGAAATCTGAAAATGAGTACAAGCTCTGCTGACTCTTACTCAGAGCAAAGAATTATTGATCCTTGGCTGCTTCTATTGATTTTATGTCACTTCTGTGATTTAATCATGTTTTCCTTGTTATCTCTTTGCAGTCTTTCTTCTATTGTCTGGTATGAAATCTCAGCCAAGGCCTTTTGGCCTGTGGTGATGATCAAAATAACTTTGCCTTCTATTTGCATTGTTTTAAAGAAATGATTAAACAGTCAACCTCAGGTAATCCTTGGACTGTGTTATATAACAAAATGCATCAGTAAAACATTAAAATGTCTCCTTTCTTAGAAAGGCTGGTGTATGCTTTTCTGGATAATACTGAATTGCAAACACATATGCAAAAAAGTCTTTTAACATGGGCTGTGAAGGACTATCTGTGGAAAAGCTTTCAGCTTAATCTACCAATTTGTTTCTTTTTCGAGGTGACTCAAGCTATGTTAGACCTTTTCGCCACTGAACTCCATAGAAATGAATTTGGAGAGGCGGGCACACAATTTACATTGTGTTAAAGCTACAAGCACAATTGCAACCATCCAAACTTCTGTGGAGCAGAAGGCCTCCTTCTCACTGCACTGGGCCCAGCTTTTGCTCTCAGTTACATTGTTGTAAATAAGAGCAGCATTTGGGTCCGCTCTTTATTTATCTTGATACAGATACATGCTTCTAGAAATGTTGTTTTCACTGTCATACTTATTCTATTCTAGAAAATAAATGTTCTAGAAAATTAATTTCCTTTTTAAAATAACAGATGTGCAAGTGGCACTCTTATTAGTAGACTGGTCTTTATTAAATAGACCCATAGGAGTATAGTAGTCTAACTATATGCTAGATATAAAGATGCTAATTTTCTGATTATTTTTCTAAATTTGATTTTCTGTCCAAACTGGCCAATGTTGATTTCAAAACATGTTGGGCATATCATTAGATAAAGTTTATGAAACAGATTCTTCAGGTGTTTCTGGAAATGTTATTGTTAAATTGATATTTATTTTCTCAGAATATATTTCCATAGTGGAAGAATACATATATTTGATCACTCTTCCTGAACTTTTCCCAGAATGGAACCTAAACACAAAGGGTTAATTGATTTATAAGCCTGTCACAGACATATTTACTAGGGATGGTTATAAACATATCGGTAAAAATTATAAATGCTAAATGTTCATAAGTTATGGTTACAGTACACCTGTTGAACTCTTAACAATTGTATCACCATTTATTAAAAGATCTATTAATCTTTTTTTTTTAACTCTTTTTTAACCTTCAAGATCAAGTATACCTGTTTGTTCCTGTACTGGATTTGGGATTCTTTAACCTACTGTGGATTGCTTTACATAACATTTACATCTGAGGAACCAGGTCCCCAGATGAGGTACATAACTGCTTTATGGTACATGAGGATTTGCCTCCTGATATTAATCACTTTTTCAGTTTAACTTCCTTATTAGAGTTACGAACCAGTGTTCTGGAAGGTGGCACAGTGAGTAAAATCATATTGGGCCAAACTAATCCTTGCTATTATCCTTGACAGACATTGGAGTTACAAGAGAGATGGTTTTGGTGCTTGTTTTAGAGACAGCCAAGTCAGAAATGAGACTATATAAAGTATCATGTTTAACTTTTAGGGGAAAACAAAATTTTGAAGAGCCATTCACTTTTCATACCCTGGTGGCTGACTTATTTCTGTATTACGGGTCAATCTGTCAGGTCTCCTTTGTGGATCTGTTAGAATTATTGAAAGAGAGACGTTCCTGGGCTTACCAAAGATCTCCCCATCAAAATGTGTGGGTGCTGGTATGATACCATCCTGCAGCCCAGTAGACTTTCAGATGTGCAAGAGAAAGGTCAGAATGGGGGTGGAAATCAGAGTGGGTATGGAAAAAACAAAACATAACTGTGCTACACGTTGCCATATGACAAAGGCAGAGTGGGAAGACAAATTGGAAATGCAAGTCAAAGCTGCCCTGAACAACACAAGTTTGTGCTTTTCAGTATCCCAGCACAATGTCTGTGCCCCAAGTTCTCAAACACATATCTTCTGTGATTTTTCCAATGTCTGCATCAATCATAGCTCTTCACTTGGGTCTGGGGAATGAAAGGATGGCTATAAGGTTAAAAGTTTAGGCTTGGCAGTCAGGGAACATCCGTTCTAATTTTCCTTTGCCACCAGGTAAGTCTCTGTCCATGGGTAAATCCTTAATCTTTGGGGAGCTTAGATTTTCATATTTGCAAAAGTTCTCTTCTTCCCAGCAGTATTTTGAGGTTAAGCTCATTTATTTGCTTAGAAATAGAAATGCTTATGTTTCTCCATGGTGGTGTGTTACAAATAGATAGATCATTTCCTGTACAAATGAGGGTCAAGACCAGTAATTTTTTCAAGTGTCTTATGTAGAGAAAAACTATATATCCCAAACAATACAGGCTACCTTTCTCTTTCTTGATATTGTACTAGCTTATTTCTGAAGCTGAGCACAACCTGGGCAGAAGACTTGGAAACAAACTTATAGACATATCTGTACAATAGATGTCATATAGTGCCTGATGAAGTTACAGACTATGTCATGGAAGACACTGTGCTCCATATTATTCTTTGGTGGTGCGGGAGGGCATATACTGTCAGGGATAGTACTATCTTATGGAGGAGTAATATACTGTGCTGAAACAAACATGCAGACACTGACTGTTGGCATAGGTGGCAGAAGGCCGGGTCTAATGGGGCTTAGCCCCTCCAAATGCAGGGTAGTGGGTAGAGCTGCAGGGCAGCCCAGTCACAGACTCTGGGCTGCTGTGGCAGGGGTGTGGAGGGGCACGTATGCAGCCAGGATCACAGCTCCATGTGTGGATCTCTGCCCAGCATGGTAGCCAAGTATCAGTCTACTCTGTAAAGGGGAAGGGGAATGGCGGGGGGGAGAGATTGAGGCCCCCACATTGAGGGAGAGAGTGGGGCAGAGGCAGAGGCAGGGGCTGGGGTGAATGGGGCCCCAGCTGGGCTCGGTCTTGGGATACTCAGAGCCCAGGCAGCTTGTCCAGGGGCACGAGAGGGTCTCCATTCACTGTGAGCACCCCAGGGAAGGCCCCAGGGGCACATGCCCCCCCATCTGTGCACAGGGCAGAGGCAGGCTGCCGCTGCGCACTGGGCTCTGTGTCCCACTTCTGCTACCGCTGCTGCTGCCTCTACCTCTGGAGCCATGCAACAACATGTGCCTGCTGCTGCTGGGCTGCACCATGTCCCCTGCCTGCCCCGCTGCAGGACACGCATGGTATCGCGCAGCTCCAGAGGTGGAGGCAGTGGCAGTGGGGCACAGAGCCCAGTGTGCAGTGGCAGCCTGCCTCTGCCCTGTACACAGATCAGGGGACACATACCCCCTGGGCCCCGCCTGAGGTGTTCACAGCAGTAGGAGCTCCCCCCACAGCCTGAGACGAGCCACCTGGGCTCCGACCCTTCCACGACCCACCCTGGTCCCAAGATCATATTAACCCCAGTCCCTGCCTCTGCCCCACTCCCTCTCTCACCATGGGGGCCTCAATCTGCCCCACTATGGCCCTTCTCTCTCCCCCTGCCCCTTGCTCCACAGACTTACCTGCTGGGTTGGTGATGGAGTACATGTGCGCACATGTGCGCACGCTCAGCCCCCTCCCCCCCGCAATAATTTTTCTCCCTCTGCCTATTACTGTGGGTGTTAATTGCACTTGGTCAGCAGCCAGCCAGGGGCCTGCTGTACCCCGGCTCAAATTGCTGCTGTCCTGGGAGCATGTGCAGATACTGCACCTGGGAGCAGTTTATTTTGGCTCAAACTGCTCCAGAGTTTATTGCTTTGCATTAATTGCATATATAGATGCACCTAGGAGGGGGTGGGAATGTATGTTGCTCATCTGTTAAGTAAAATGTAGGCATGGGGTGTCTTATTTGTTATATTGATTTTATGGATTTTAAGCTTTTGGGGAACAGTCCTGGTGGGATTACTATGGATAAAGGTTACAAATTTTGAGCCTAATTGGCCTTTCTGTAACTAAATAGCACTCTAGATGTGACCAGCATTGGGAGAAAGGAAGAGTTTCTTTTATAGTGATTTAAGACAAATCATTATATGTGGTTATGGTCACCTAAAATTGTACTGGTCTTCCTGGTAAAATTTTCAAAAGTGCTTAAGTATTATATTCAAAAGACACTTGGGTCACCTAGGATTTTAAATCACCTTGAGACTTTTAAAAGTTTTGCCCTTGGTCTTTAGCAAAATCTGTTCCAAAGTCTGTATAATTAAAATTATATTTGAGCAAGTTCAGCCTATAAGTATATCAGGGTGTACATGAGGGCTTGAGGGAACATTTATTCATCAAGCCCCCCCAAGGGAGGACAAGAAATAGTGGGCACAAACTGATTGAGGATCGCTTCAGGCCATGGGTGACTGGTGCCTCCTGAGTCTGGGCGGGGACCAGCGGGGCATGACCGAGGGGGGTCCCCCCAGCAGCCAGCCATCAACTGGGGGGGGTTCCCCAGCGGCCAGCTGGTGACTGGGGGGGTGGTCCTCCAGTGGCCAGCCAGTGACCAGAGGAGGGAGGGTCCCGCCAGCGGATCCAATTTCAGGGGGGCACTAACACTCTCCATGCCTCCCTACTAGCCGGAGCACTCACTGTTAGGAGGGATGAGCACTCATGGAGGGGCACATACCCCCCCCCCCCATGCCCTCCCCATGCATCGTCTATGCTTCAGGCTAGACATAAGGAAAAACTTCTTTTCAAGTCGAGTGCTGAGGGTTTGGAGCAGGCTCCCTTCAGAGGTGGTACAATTACCCAGCCTGCTGATCTTCAAAAAGCATCTTAATGCCCATCTTGCTGGGGTCATCTGATCCCAGCAGTCTTTCCTGCCCAAGTGCAAGGAGGTTGGACCCAATGATATGTAATGTGCCTTTGAGCCCCTAACAACTATGAAACTATGAAAGCAGAAGTGGGAAAAATCTCACAGGTGAGGTGAAACAGAGGGTTTGAAATCAGATCTACTAGCTGATTGTTCCCCCCATCAATTTGTGTGGGGCGCAGAAGTATTGAGTGCTCAGAGAGGCAGAGAGAAATTGGAAGGATTCAGGAAACAAGATTCAGACACAGTCAAACTGCAGGTCAGATTCAGAGATGAGTTGGAGTTGCTTTAATCTGTGAGTCATGCTGGTATAGACTCTGGTCAGACATGCATGTGAACTCCTTTGCCTTACATATCACTTTTTGTTTATGAGGTGAAGGAGGTCTAAACCAGTGTAATTCAGGTGGCAAAGAGCAAGAGGATATCAGACTAGCAAGAAAAGCAGGAAGGCTGTGATGAAAAAAAAAAAGCTCAATTTGTATTCTTATGTCTTCTGCACACTTGATACCAGAGCTCTGAAAGGAGCTTTCAGCCACAACACACTGCTTGCTCCCATATCAGTAAGGTGGGTTAACTATGCTCCTGTAGTAGGGGAGCAGGTAATAGGGGGAAGATTCTCATAATGCAGTGGGGAGTACAGATGTGTTATAAAACTGAGCTGTTTTTATGCTGTTTGTAGCAGAAAGAAAGGGCTTGATATATAGGGTCTTATTTAAGTCATGGCAACATAAAGGGTTTTTCATGACCAGCTTGTAGCATGCAGAGCCGATTTCAGCGGCATTTTGTGGCAGTCCTGCCCCTTTCTGATGATTGGTGGAGGGGTCCTGGTGGCCCTGCCCTTTGTCACTAATTGGCAGAAGGGACCTTCACTTAGTGTACATTACTACTGTTTTGTTGGGTTTTCTTGGCTGATTTTGGGGAAATTGCAGCCAATGCCAGATTTCCCAGTGATTGTGGACAACGCTGTTTCTCATGGTTTCTGCAAAACAACGATTTAGATAGGTCCGTACTGATATATAGTGAGAGCCCTACAGGGCACATGCCTAACTGCTTCATCCGAGAGCCAATAAATTTGATGTACACCACTTATATACTTTCTGTTTTTTGTAAGTACACTTTCAAACATCAGTGTCCTTGTATTCCTTTATAGTCTAGTGTCTAGCTAATCTTTAAACTTGTGCTTTTTGAAAAGGCCCCATTATGCCAAGCTGTGGCTTAGGCTGTTCTCAGGAACATGAGTGAAGATGTAATATTTCACGTTCTTACCTTAAGAGGGAAGAATTGCTAATATCATGAATAATTTCTCACAATAGAGATCCAAGCTGTCAAATCCAACTATAATATCTGTACCCCAAGGGGACTCAGTTTTTCATCTGGAAGTGTATGGATCCAAAGAAAAATTTGGTAGTATTATCTTGACAGTATTGGAGAGGTCTACTTTCTTACTCCAGAGTTCCGTTAAATACATCAATAGATACACACTATTATGAATTTTTAAGCACATCTCCAGAGATGATACTTAATACAGAATTTTTGAGGACCCAACAGGCAGTGTTTGCTTAGTGCATTAGAAATGTTTCTGCTGGAAAGATTTATATGGGAGTAGGCTTGTTCCTTCCAGAGACCTGCTTTTTGTCCTTAAGGTGCAGGTGGCATTGACAGACTTTTTCAGCACCTCCAGATACTGGTTGGAAGATGTCATTAATTAGCTTTAAAGGATATGTTCTTTTTGATATCAAGTGAGATAAAATAAAAGATACAATGTTCTTATCTGTTTCATTTTTACCAGTGTTGCCCTGAACATTTATTTCCTTTTTGAAAGGGAATTAGACTGCATTCTTAAAAAGGACACTAGTGCAGAACAAGACCCTGGAACATCATCAATACGCTGAAATTGTATAAGAGCTAGAAATCAAAGTAATGAGAAATATATTCTGTTGTTACCTCAGACCCAAATTTACTGAAATTACTGGGGCCTGGAACAATGCAAAGTTGTATTTTGTCTGGTTTTAGCATTCCTTTAGAGAGCAGAGCCATCCCCATGCAGCTAGAAATAATAAGCTTTGATCATGCAGATGGATCTGCACAGGTAGACCCCAATGCGCACTTCAATTCCCACTGAAGTTGAGAGTTTTCCACAGGGTATGTATCAAATGATGGGGTTAGGGTCAGTGTTGGAGGAAGTTTGAGATGGATGCAGTGGGCACCATTAAAAACCCAATATCTGCTATGTGGCAGTGATTGTGGCACTGACAGTTTCCACGCTAAATATCAACAGATCCTGTGACTGCCACAGACAGGAATGGATTTTGATTTTTTTTGCTTTTAATCTGTTGACTTTCCAATTTAGAAAGTCACTCCACAACAAGTTGAATACATGGCATAAATTACACCACAGTCCTTCCAAGCAGCACAATTCTTACCATTGTTGTGTTTCAACAAGAACTAGCTTTTACAGCTGGGTAAGAGGCAATCTCAAAAAAACAGTATCTTCTTTTTTGCACTCAGGATTGCTTGGCATGCATTTTCTGGGCCACATACTTAGCTGGTGTAAACTGAGGGTTAGTTTCATTTAAGACAATAGTACCATATTTACTCAAATAGAAATTGAGGTTTCCCCCCCATTTAATATAGGGGGGGAAAGCCCCTCATCTTGGATTTGTGTCCAAGTCGGGGGCGGGTGGTGGGGGAGGGAGGAGGCAAGTGGTTGCTGTGGCTCTGACTCTAGCCATGACTTGGTTTTGGGGTCAGAGTTGGAGCCATGGTTGCTATCGCTGCCTCTGCAGTTCCCCGCTGCCACCCCCTTCTCCTCTGCCACTTACCTTCCTGCTCTGGCACTTGCCCTGCTGTGGCCTGGGGCACAGAGCACATGGTCACTCCAGCCCTCACCTGGCCACACAGCAGCGGCAGCAGTGGTGGTGTCCCAGATCTGGCCCTGGCCCTGGCCCTGGCTTTGGCTCCAAGGCAGGACTGGGGCTGGGGCTGGAGCCACTGCAACTGTTGCTGCTGGCCTGGGAAAGGGAAAGGGCCAGAGAGACCATGTACTCGGTGACTTGGGCCAAAACCAGACTCTGTGACTTGGGCCAGAGCCAGAGTAGGAAGGTAAGCATTAGTGGGGTGAGGGCAGAAGTGGCAGTGGAGGGGCAGGTGGGGCAGAAGCTGTTGGGGGCAAAGTTGGTTGGTGGGGGGCAGGCAAAGTGGGAAAAGGTCCCAGAAGGGAGCAGGCAGCAGCAGGGGCAAGTGGGGGGCACATGGGGCAAGGGGCAGGGGTCAGGCTACTTGACTCCCCTGCCACCTGTCCCCAGGCTGCAGCAGGAGGGGAGGGGGACAAGTTTAAGATGACCCCTCAATAGTTAGATTATAGACATAGAAAATTATAATATATTTATAAATTTTCCATGTCTAGAATCTAATTATTGGGGAATTATCTTAAATTCACAGTCAGCTTGGATTCAGGTAAATATGGTATTGTAGTACTCAGTTATGTACTCCCCTCTCCAATTGAAGGAAATGTTAGCAGGGCAGGTGCAGTGTGGGGTGAAACTGCCGACTGCACACAGTGCCCTCCTTCCCCTATAGAGTAAAGTCGGGACACGTCTTAATGCTTAACTACATACACATTTATTAATATATAAGAAGAGTTAAAAATGCCACATATATATAAAAGACATGAGAGCTATGTGCAATATATATACAACTCTGTACAAATACTCTGGATGCAGGCGAGGGATCTGGAAAACAAATGGCTCAGTTAACATCATGCAATCCTATGCTCTAATGAAATACAAATCTACAAAGCAGGAGGTGCAAGTTCACAAAATATAAGGCGCAGGATTCACAAAATATAAAATGCAGGGCAATGGATGCACAAACTTGGATTCTCAAGAAAACCAGAAGAATAACCTGGGTTACCCTGGAACAAGTGGGATCCCAGATATACAACCCAGCTTGACTAGCCCACAAAGAGAACCCCCAATAAGCCCAGGGAACCCTTCCCCTTCAGGGTTTGCCCTCCAACTGCTAGTCTCAAATGACGGGGGGGAGGGGAGATCCCTCCTCCCCTGTGGGAAACCTCGTCCTCTGTAACTCACAGCTCTCCTGAGATCTGGCGAGGCTGACCTTGTTGTCCTGGGGTGAGGTGCCTCCTTCCTCAGCAGGGGCCCTCAGCTGATTTGGGCTCTCCCAGCTCCAGCCCGCTTGGGGCCCTGTGCACTGCTCCATGCACTGGTGGCCCTGCCTTGCACCTGGGCTTGGAGACCCAAGCCGCCTTGTGTGGCGTCGGGGTCTCGGTCCACTCCTGGACCCTCTGTGTACCACTTGTGCACTGTGTTCCCAGCCTTGTGCTGGGGACTAGAGACCTGAGCTGCCTCGAGCAGCTCCAGAAATCCCGGTCTGTTCCTGGACCCTCCATGCACTGACTTTTGTACCGCGTGCCTGGCCTCATGCCAGGGGTTGGAGACCAGAGCCACCTCGTGCAGCTCCCAGGGTCTTGATCCCTCTCGGACCCTCTATGCACCAGCCCGTGCACTGACTGCCTGGCCTCGTGCCAGGAGTGGGAGACCCGAGCTGCCTCGTGCAGCTCCCAGGATCTGGGCTCCTCTCAGACCCTCTGTGCACTGACCCATGCATTGCTCACCGCGCTCCCTTGTGGCGGGGCTGGGGGGATGTGACTGCTTTGCTGCTCCCTACCTGAGAAGGAGGCTTCGGGCTCTTCTGGGGAGACATCTCTACCCCACTGGCCATCTCTGACAGCTCTTCTTTGCTCTCTTCATCCCTCAATGCAGCTGCCCATGTGCCGGACATGCTGCCTTTTTATTCTCTTCGGAGACCCGCCCCCGGATTGGAAATGGACCAATCAGAGAGAGGGGGAAGTTAGTCCCCTCTCAGGTCCAGCTATTCACCTCACCCCAGAGTAGGGGTGGGGCAAACCTCTCCCCTGCCTTCACTTGATTGGTGGGGGAAGGGGAAATACCTCACCAATCATTTCAAACTCTTCCAAAGCCAGAGTGCTAGGCTGCCGCTGGCAAGCCTGCCACAGTATTATGTCAGTTTAAGTGAACTAAAAATGTGGCCATTTGTTTTGAGTCTTGGCACATGCACCAAAACTGAAGAACCAAAACTAAACGCAAAATTAATTGAGGAATTTCAATCACAATTTAAGGAGACTACGAGTCGCAAACAGCAGTAAGCAGGGATATGGCCCACCTCCACCACCAAACATCTTGTTTTGTGTCCCGAGCAGAGCTGACCTGAGCAGGGTGCAGGGCCCGGGGCAAATCAGCCCATGCGGGGCCCCGCCCTCGCTCCCATCCCACAGGCCCCAGACCTGAAGAAGCTGCCGCCGCCATCAATGTCCTTTGAGGTGGTCGAGAGTCCTTTGAGGTGGTCCTGTCACCAGCCTCTGGCATTCAGAACTAAAGAGAAACATGTCATTTGAACTCATCTGTGGGGCCAGTGCTCAAGAAGACAGAAAACATCACAGTACCTTGTGTGGCTTTAAATCTGTTAGCTTGAAGACCAAGAGCAGCTTGACCACAGTGGCCTAGGGCTTGGTACAAACAAATCCCAGTTCGTAGTTTCCTGGACATGGGTTGCAGCCGGTGGCTTGCTGGTTAGCTAGCTTAAGCCAGTGGTTTTCAACCTGGGGTACACATACCCACAGGGGTACACATTACTTTGCCAAAGGGTATGTGCCTACAATTTAGTGGTGGTGGAGCTTAGGATTGGACAATGCATGGTGAGTAATGGTGTTGCCACACATTAACATTGGTGTCAACACTTCTAAAGAATGAACATGCAGAGACAAGTCGAGTGTAGGGGGTATAGCAGCAGTATTTTGCAGATGAAAGGGCATGCAGCCAAAGAAGTTTGAAAACCACTGGCTTAGACTGTTTTGTTAGACTACATCTTGGATAGCATGATACCTTTAGACAGCAGGAAAGAACAACATCAAGGCCTTGAATTGCACCTGAAGCAAATGGGGAGAGAACAGTCTTTTGAGAACTAATGTAATATGCTCACTGAAGCGAGCTCACTGCTGCACTAGTTGTGGAGGGACATGATAGACAGGCAGATGTAGAATGCACCAAAGCAATATAGTCTGCAGGTCACAAAGGCATGGGTCACTGCAGCAACATCAACACCAGAACTGAATATTTGGAGTCATACTAAATATAAAGGGTTGGTGGAGTTGTTGCTGGCTTGAATTCTAAGTACAATCTGGCATCCAAAAGCACCTTGATATGTGCCAGCCTCACTGGCAAAGAGGCCAGAAACTCACTCAGAAAGGGCAGATACCATCCATATCCTCCAAGTCGCTCAACTTACCCATTATGTCATTTCAAATCTAGACTATTTCTAGACGGGTTTGTTAGCTTAGCATCTTAGCAAGCACACATACTAGAGGTTGCTAAATTCCCTACAGTGTACTCCAATCTTTTCCTCTCCCAGTTCCTCCTCTTCATCACGTTCTTACCTGGTTTTATAGCTGCACATTTTTGTCTTCAGCCATTGCAGGAAGTCCCTTTGTTGTAAATCAGTATGTCCTGCATGAAAATGGCATTAGCTGCAGTGCCCCACAGCCATTTCGCTGTCTAGGTTGGACTGGATACCTAGAATGGGTGGTGGGATTACCTAGCAGTGTCCCTCTTGTTAAGGTCTAATAAGTTAAGGGCGAGTCTTTGAATTGGCAGCTGAAGTGAACTGGAAATCAGAAGTTGCAGAGCACTAATGTGCCATACCCAGCCTCTCTGCCAGTGGTGGAGGCAGACTGCTTTATTCATCATAAGATAGAGTGGATGCTGCCTCCTTACAGCCAAGCTACAGTGAGATCTTGGATGGCATGCTGGAGCTCTTGAACACATGGCGCATTGTCCTTAGCTTCTCCTCTGGCAGAAAAGGGCTTAATCTTCAGGCCAGGGGAAGGCTTCTCATACCACAGCTGATCTTGGATTTCCCAGGCAACCAACATGAATCAGGATTTCACATCATGTCATGGTGATGACCAGTGAGCAGATGCCTTTGGTGGAAGAGGAGAACAGCATTTTAGCTAACTTCTCAAAGTGTTTTCCTTATGCTGGCATCACTTGAAGCTCCCTTGGATTCATGTTGAATTATCTCTTGCAGGCAGCGTGGTATCTTTTTGACACCATCAGTGGCAACTGTGGAGAAGGATTAAGCACAGGGACTGCTCAATTTGTGCTTTCACAAGGTTTATTTGCCTTCAGCTACTCAGGGCTTTCTCTGCAGTTGAGCTCACTACTCATTTTACTTGTTACCTTCCAGAGCTCTCTCCTAGTCCTGGAATCAGGTGAGGTTCCTATCCATCGCTGCTGCCTTTTGCCAAATGGTGACATTTTCGTTAAACAGGTAGAGGCTTAGGTCAGGACTGTGCTAGTTGGAGGAAACATTAAGCAGTAGGCAGTTCTGTAAACTAGTAAAATCAGAAATGGCCAAAAAGGCAAAATCTTTCACTCTTTTCTACATGAGCTGAGCAGAGCTGCTGCAGTCTTCTTTTACGTACGTTGGTAATGGAGAGTATGCACAGAACTGTAGTCCTGGTGCACTACATAGTGTAGTGTGCTGTGCTGGCTCTCTTCATGGAAATGTGTGTGTGGGGGGGATTTCAGAGGGAGCAGTGAGCACCTGACTAGTACATCTGTAACTCTGGGGATCTGCAAGCCAATACACACACATACATGCCCACAGAGGAATGCAGTGGTGACAACTATTGCTTCAATCCTGGGGCTGGAGTAGCAGCTGTGGAATGGCTTGGGGGAGGAATCGGTCCTCTCCACCTTGACGTCTTCATGGAAATGTTCTATACAAGCCTGTTTACTTGGGCTTTTCACAGGATTTGGCCCACAGAGAGATAATGGGCTGGAGAGTCGTCAATGTGACTTTGCTGAACATAGTTCAACTACTCCCAGGTGAGTGTCTGCATGTGTGCCCAGGTCAGAAGCAAACTGAACCTGACAGAAGCAGTTTAGCCCAGGACTGCTCCTGCCCTGCTCTGACCACCGGTGCATCCAGGAGGAGCTCTAGGCTCTCTCCACTGGTGCCTGGCTGCCAGCCCCAGGCTCCAGGGGCAGCCCCAGGCTGGCAGGGGGCATGGGGGTAAGGCCTGGGTACCAAGGGGTGGGCGAGGAGCTGTCCTTGGCTCTGGAGGCAGCTGTGACCAACATGGAGCTTGGGGTTTAGTCTTAAACTCCGAGGGGTGGGAGGCAAGCTACCCCCAGAGCCAGGGACAGCTCACTCCTCCCCTGGGGGTCTTTAAGAGGAGGTTAGACGACCACCTTGCTGGGGTTGTTTGACCCCAGTACTTTTTCCTGCCATGGCAGGGGTTCGGACTTGATGATCTGCTCAGGTCCCTTCCGACCCTGCCAACTATGAAATGATGCCCCCCCTGAGCTTAGGGCTAAGGTGAGCAGGAGTTGTAGTCCCCTGCTGCCCGGGCTGACCAGGAGCAATTTGCTTCCAGGTCAGCATCCACACATGCACTGCTGTGCAGTAAAAAAACTCTGCAGCAGGATAATATTTGTATTTTATAAGACTACCCTGCTGCAAAGTTAGTTTCATGTACCCTAATAGCTGTGCACATGTAGATGGTGACACTTTACTGTGCAGCAAATTAGTCTGCTGCACAGTAAAGCGTCTTGTGTAGACATGCCCTGGAAAGGGGAAGATAGGCCTGCTGCACATTACTGCTGGCATGGTGGTGCTGGATTTTGTCTATTACTTTGCCTCTCTCAATGAGCTAGAATTGGCCGGTGTTGTGCCCTGTCCGGTTCCCTCTTTCTGCCTTCCACAGAGTGAGCCGCTTCAAAAGCCACAGCACTGGAGCCATATAGTTCCCTGGCATAAGCCTTTTACCCACAGATGCTCAGGGGAGCTGTAAATAATATTTGGTTCACATCCTTCCAGGATAGATACTTCCTAGCTATGAGCTAAACTAGATTAGATTAGTTCATAGATTAGAGCTAAACTCCATTAACATTTTTGGTTATGCCCAAAGCGGATTCTATATTCCCCATTGGTTCCCTTTCTGAATAGATTAAAACAAAACAAAATCCCATACCCTGATTTATTAATTAATAAGTGTTTAATGAAAGAATAATCTGGATGCCAGCACAAATTCTGAAGGAGAGTAACAAAGTAATACACATCTTCCTATAACAATAATCACATTTACAACATACAGGACGTGTCTACATATGGATTAATGCTCCTTTTCTAAAGCAAATTAAATTTAGTCCCTCCAGGTGCCTATACATGAGCAGGGAAGCTGAAATTCCAGCGTGGCAATTACCATGCTCTAGCAGCCTCCTGCATCTCATGTATCAGTGTCCTTGTATTTCAAAATTGTAATGGGGGCACTTTATTTAAGTTTGTTTGACAAGCTTTAGATAAAGCACCCCTGCCACCGCTTTGAAGTGTGTGGACGTTGATACACAAGATGCTCCGGGTGCTTTAATTAAATGCTCCAAGAGCTGCTCAAATTAAAGCCCCCTCCCCCCCAAACATGTGTATAAACTCCTTCCAATGTGAGGTACCAAATTAACGTGCATTCGGTTGTGCTAATGTGCTGTAGCACATTTGCATGCTTTTTTTAGTGATGCTTAACGTGCAGTAGACTCTTTTATTGAGCATTAGTGTAATATCATGGTTTTTTACTTGATGCTTTAATGCACAATAAAATAGTCTACTAAAATAGTCTACTACTTAAAGTGCATGTGTAGACTCATCCACAGTTTCTTATCCACCTTTTCCCTAAGCCTCTGGCTCATATCAAATACTTGTAGATTCATCAGGATGAAAGGTGTATGCTTCTTGTGCTGTCTTTTTTAAAATTAGAAATAATAAGAAAACAGTGATGGGAAATGGCATTAAATGCTTGTTTATTTTTTAAGGAAATTAATATAATATTGTTTGAAGGAAATGGCTTTCCCCCCCCCAATGCTCCTCTGTTAGATACAAAAGAAACATTGTTAAGAGCAAAGAGGATTTCTCAATGCAGTTCTCACTTGTCTTTATCTGTATTTTCCATCAAGTAACTGAAAATGAAACAAAGATTTCAGACATAGGTACATCTTTAAGAGAATTTGCTCACTCTTAACTTTGTTTGAATGGGTAAACCTCCTCACTGTTTGCCCTTACAGCTATTCTAACAGAGAGTGTTTTATCAACACTGACTGCTTAGTAAATGGAGGCATTTTCCTGCACCTTCAATGTAGTTTTCTGTGACAGTGTTTGGGGGTGGGAAGTTGACCTGATGTGGACCCTCAAGACAAAACCAGAGGCCTTAGGCAGTGAAGAATAGGCAAACACTAACCAGCAGTTGCCATATGCAGAGTACACTATGCAAAAATCCCAGAAATCTCACTGATAGAACATTACATAGTAACTGGAGAGGGGTCCTCCCCTCCTGATTTATACACATGTCAATGGCAGTTTATGTCTCTAAGTGCAGCCTGTCAGCCAGTCCACTTACAATGCTTGTTGCAGACTCTTCATGGAGAAAAGTAAAATGACTACTGCAGGTACTGTCCTTCAAGTCACTGTGCCTCGACTCAGCTGATTAAGCGGCTTCTGAAATTCTTACACAAAAAACATGCGGTGGATGGCCAACAAACTTCCAGCATTTTTGAAAGGTTCTTTTGTTGGCATAACCTTACTTGGAAATGTAATGTTGTTAAAGTTAAATATGAGCCCAATCTAGATTTAAACTCTTCAGCTACTGCCTGTCTATAATTAGAGAAACCAAAGTCCTGAGGACCTCTGAATTTTACAGATATTTGAATCCAGAACTCTGCAGCGCAGGTATGTCTCCAAGTCTGGATGGCTCCACCAGTTTAAGTGAAGGTTTGACTTCAACCATATACTTAAACTAGCACAAAAGCCTGTGTGGAAGCACTTGTTTTGGTTTGCATTAAATCCATTAGGAATAAATTTAAGTGAAACTGAAGTAAGAGGACATGTCTATACTGCTAAGGGCTGGACTGGGGAGCACCAGAATCAAGCCCGACACACCTGCCCCATGTATATAATATGCCTCAATATAGATATAACGTGGCTGCATCAGAGTAGAGATTGGCTACATTATATCTGTTTTAGGCTCTAGTGTGCATGGATTGGAAATGCACTGTGTTGTGTCTCTCCCTAGAGCAATCCCAAGGGCACAGTGTCCACACAAGCCATTGGTTTAGACAGATCAATTTAAACACCAGTTTGAGTTAAACCAGTGCAACTCTCTTGCACAGACAAGCTGTGCTTAGAATATTTATCTGTCTTCCTAAGATGTTGAACTACTGGAACAGAACCCAGAAGGTCTTGAATGTATTTCTGGTTCTACTATAGAGCTCATGTGTATGACCTCAGGTATGTTCTTCAGCCCATCTGGGCATCTTTACACATACTCCAGGGGAGGGGGGTGCTTTAGTTAGAGGGGCTCTCCGGAGCTGTTCTAATTAAAGCACCCACCGCTTCAAGTGTGTTCAGCATTCTGCACTTCAAAACAGCGGTGGGGGCACTTTAACTAATGCTTGTTGGACAAGCTTTAGTTAAAGCACCCCCTCTGCCATTTTGAAACACGGGGGTGCTGAATACATGAGATGCTGAGGCTGCTAGAGCATCTTGATGAGCACACTCCAGCAGACTCGATCTGCTCCAATGCACTGTCATTACAATGCATCACGGCAGACATCCTTCACAGCTACAGGCACCCTCTGTACCTGATCCCTACAATGCAGGTACATCTACACATGCTATTAATGAACTTTCAGCTTACAGCGTAGTAAGCTTTCCCTGGGAATGCATCTACACATGCACCTGTCAGGAGCAAATTTGCTCCCAATGGGAGAAGTTCATTGCAAGGCTACTTCTGCCCTGCTCAGCACTGGGGTCAGGCTTGGGCTTCAGGGGCTATGGGGAGACGCCCTGCCTTGGGGATAGCTACCTCCCATCCCCCAACCCTGATGGGCAGGGGTGGGGCTAGAAAACAGTCCCGTACCCCGGGCAGCTTCCTGCTTCCCAGCCCCTGCTCCGATTGGCAGATTGGCGTGGGGTCCGGGGCACTGTCCCCTGCCCTGGACATCTGCCTTCCTCCTGGCCCCATGCTCCAATCAGCATGGGGCTGGGAAGCAGGCAGCTGCCCAGTGCAGGGGACAGTGTCACAGCTGCTGCCCTATTGTGCTGATCAGAGTGGGGGCTGGGATGCAGGCAGCTGCCTAGGGCAGAGGACAGTGTCCTAGCCCCATGCCCCAATCTGTCTATTGGAGTGGAGAGCTGGGAGGCAAGTTGCTCAGAGGAGGGGACAGTTCCCCCACCCCTGCCACCTGGGCTGACTGAGAGCAATTTGCTCCCAGTCAACTCTCTACTTGTACACTATTGCGCAGTAGCTACTCTGAGTAAATCTGCTACCTGCATCTACAGGTAGCAGCCATCCATACAGTAGACTAATTTACTGCACAGTAAATGCTGTGCATGTGTAGACGGTCTCATGTAGATGCGCCCTGTAGGTAACACTTCTATGCCTAACAAGATTATCTTAAGAAAACATTCACATTTATCAGCTTCTCAACTAGCAAATAACAAATAGCATAGAAGAAGCATATATAAGCATCTATTTGATTTTTTTTTAACGATCAGCAGTTATGGTAACTCTATTCTTTTTTCTGGTGGAAACCAAAGAACTTGAAATCAAATTTGTACCTGCTAAAAGAACCTGTACCTAATTATTTAATCCTTTAAATGTTATAAAAGAGGATGGGAAAACCACAAAAGTTTCAGTGTAGTAGTCCTTTCAGTCGAATCCTCAAAGTGAAGACTTTTACCGAAAGTCAATGCAAAATATCCAAACACACCATAGTTTGCTAAAATTGTCTAGAAATCTCACGACCACAGGATTTTTCCAGCAGAGCTACTTTCATGAAAGCAGATTTTCTTACAGCATTTCAGCCTTTTTACTGTTACTCCTGGCCAAAATAGGATGTTTTAAAAAAAAGTCTGAGCATTTCAGAAACCTAAAAGAATTTTTAGGCCCCCAAATTAGGCTCTGATTAAAAAAAAAGTACCTCTCTCCCTATCATTCTTTCACTTTTTTTTTTATAAAGACTGTTTTCATTAATTTAATTTTAATTTTAATTTTGTTCCCAGATTTCCAGCTTTTTTCCACTGTTTGCAGTCCAAACATCACAATGTAGTGCCATAGTATGAAAAAGGGAAGCTCAATATTTCACCTGGCCATTGTGAAGAACTGATCAGCTTTTATAGTTGTAGCGCAAAACCCATTCTTGATGAAAAAGCAAATTAGGCTTTAAAATATTTTGTTGGAATAATCTTAGGGGATATCAAGAACAAAGTTTAAACCACTTAAATGATTTGAGAATATATCATCTTTAACCTAACAGTGTTGCCAGTAGGAAAATATTGGTTTCTAGAAAGTGAATGTCCAGGTGATGGTGATTCTTACTTGTTTAATCTGGCTTATGTACTACTGCTTATAGATTTGTAAATGTAAACCTGGAAGGGAAAAGTAAGAAGACCAAGATTTTGACATACAGTGTCCTGCTTCGCTATGTAAATGTTGTTTTATTTAGGTACCTAATAGAGAAATAATGAATAAAATTAATATTTCAGTTAAAGGCTCCATGAGGGATAGTAATACTACATACTACATACTACATTTAATGGGAGCTGCGCTAACATTAAAATAAGGGCCTGAGCTAAAGTTCACTGAAATGAATGAGGGTTTGGGTAACTGTATAGAAGGCATCTTTTAATCTCAGCCAGTGTTTCAGCCTTCCTGATGGGTCACATGACCATGGTGCTGATGAACTGCGGTCTTAAATATTCCACAACACAGTGTTAACCCTAAGGTCTTGTGTGAAATTGCAGAGATGCACGAGCATTTGCAACTGGAGAACCCATCCTTCATTCCCTTCCTGAAGATACTCTGCTGATATTATTTGGTGTAGATGGTTGCTGTGCATTACGCAGAAGTGGGTGAAGTGATCTTCATATGGCCCAATTCTGCCACCACTGGCATCAACAGTGACTTCAGTGGGAACAGATCTAGAATATGGGAGGTAGTAATGATCATTCTATGGCTTTACAGCTCCCTTCATTTGGAAAGATCCCAAAGTGCTTTTCAAAGACTATATGTGAAAAACCATTGGAATTCACTATTTTGTGTTTGGAAGTGTAGTGCTGGGCAGCCAACTGGCAGGCTACAAGCACAATATAATGTAGCATGTGGTTGGGATTTTTAGCCTTGGTTAATGAGGTAAACCCTTGCTTTTGCAGAAGGGACCATAGGATCTCATTTATAGAGAGCAAGTAGCACCGTGATTCTGAAGAACTCATCAGAAAGCCCCTGTTTAATGGGCAAACAGAGACTCGGTCAACTGCAGCATTGAAGAAGTACTATTTGAATGGATCCTAATAACATGTGTTATTAAAGAGATGCTGTTGGTTTAAACATTATAAACTTACCACTAGCCACTCTCTAAGTTGTGCCTCTGCTACTTTTTCTGGGGAATGCCCCTGCATGCGTACTCTGGCATGTGGCCAGGTGCCCCGGTTGAGGTAGGGGAGGCTGGAGCCAGCACCTGGGCTGCCCCTAGCAGCCTTATCTGGAGTCCTGGGGGCCTCCTGGTGCTCCAGCAGCAGCGATCTGGACATGTGGAGCCTGGTCAGCAGGGTCTAATTGCCCAGGCTCCGGTTTCAGGCGGTGTACGTTGCTGCCATGTGCGCTGCCCTGCTTTTTTCTGCTGTGGGTTTTTTGACACCAGGATCTTCCAGTGTCAAAATCCCCCACTGCACTGCAAATTAGCCTACAGATTCAGTTCATTTGAATGCCTGCACGTGTGGTGCGTGCAGTTTGCAGTGCCACAGAGAGGTCTGCAGCGCTACACACTGCATGCGTGTGCTCATCTGGACAAGCCCTTAGAGTCTTCCAGCAGTAAGATTTCAAACCCTGCAAGGGACTGGTTGTCCACAATAGCTTTTGTTATCAGCATTCTTTTGTTTTTAAATCACATCTATTGGTTTTTGACTTTACAAGAGGGGATTTCTCCCCCCTGAAATATAAATGTTAGGCCAAAATCCATTTAATGGTGTCCTTTCAATGCTGCCCAGCAGAAACTCCTACTTGTTTTGCTGTAGCTGCATTGAAACAAGTATTCTTTTAAGAACAAAGACTATGAATGATCACAGCGGAACATGTTTATAAATGGGGAATAACCTTTACATCAGCGGCGCCCGCCGTAAATGACATCACAAATGGCAATATTTACAATACTTCTCTCTGAAGAGCTGACACCTTGAGGGGGTGAGACTCTCCTAGAACAGGCAATCTAAAATGGCAATTTTTGACCTTCCATTCTGGACAATGAAGGATTTTCATTTTCCAGATATTTTTTTGCCACCCATCTGTCATCAGTTTTGCCATGCTGCTTAGTGACCTTCAACCGCTTGACCACTTGGCGATTTTCAGAATGAAGGAAAATGTTCATAGAGAACAATTAAAATCCTGAGTGCCAGCTTTCCTCAATACCCTTCTTTTGTATCTGTATAACTGAAAACCTGTAGGAGTTTGAGAGATATAATATTGAAACAAATAGGCTTTTAAAGCAGCTATTGAAAATTCATATATTTTGATGAGATAGCACATAAAACAGTGAATGGCACCAGGCCACAATCTGATTGCAAATGTTCATATTTGTTGGCAAAACTAGTCTTCTGCGACCTCACAAGGTCACCTCTACAGATTTCTCTCTCTGCTTCATCAGTAGCATTTTTGTTACAGTGTGTACAGGCATACAGCTATGAGCTCTTCTGCTGGCTGAGTGCCACTTCTGAGCAGCAAAATTTCCGGAATTACCACTGACTACTGCCTGTGACACTTGCCCTGCTTCTGCTTGCATTGCTGAGAGAAAGATGGCAAGGGAGTGAGCAAAAACTCACCCACTTGCAACATTATCAAGGCAGCCAGTTGCCAGAATGTCATGCAGTCTCCAAAAATGCTATGAATGTGGGCCATAGAAGGCCTACAGATTCAATCCCTGTCTGATTAGTTGAGTCAGCTTCTGCTGAACACTGGCACCTGAGGCATACAAATATCCTAATGCCAGTTTTGTAGGAGATGAGTGTGGATATGTACAGGTGTTACATTTAGATTGACTTAACTAAGGTTAGGTCAATCTAAATGCCCAGGGGTGCAGGTGTTTGTAGATAGGGTGACCATACATTCCAGTTTGGCTGGGACAGTCCCAGATTTCATAGGCTGTCCTGTCTGGTTGGTAAAAATGGAAATGAAAGTCCCAGATTGGTGCCACCCTGCCCACACTGCCCAGCCTAGCTCCTCCTGAGCAGCGGCTGAAGGTGGGTTGGGCCATGAATCAGAGGGCTTAAATCTCCCAAAAAATGGTGTGTTGGAGCTAAGTTAATTCACCTTAGGAGGTCACCTAACCTTAGATCGACCTGGGCTAACCTGATCAAAAATGACTTAACTAAGTCCAGTGAACACCTGCACATGTTCACAGCACAGCTCTGGAGCTGGGAAAACCCAGCCATCCACCCTAGCTCTGGGGTGTGCTGTTCCCACCCTGCCCCAACTATCTCACCTCCTGGACTGGGCAAGCCCCTCCCAGACCTGCCTGCCTCCCCTGGACCTACCAGCTGTCACAACCCAAAGTTGTGGATTTTTTAATTGTGTGTGCTTCGGCACCGCTAAATTATGTTCCCGCTGAATTGGAGCTCTTTTGCACGACGGAGTGTTCTGTTGTTATGGAGAACCCGTGTGCAGAAAAGTGTTTCCCGCC
>NW_005841905.1:1557352-1561842 GCF_000455745.1 Alligator sinensis
TCTTTCTTAAGAAGGCGATAGAGGCTCCAATTGCCGAACCCCCGGAGCCTAGCAAACTCCGGGGCACCACTTACCAACGGCCTCTAGCCTCTCTCCGTCACCAATCGCAGCCCAGACAAATCCCTACCCTAGAACCCAGTTATCGACACCACGGAGTCTTAACCGCTCCGGGGATCCTGGGAACTGAGTTTTAGAGTCCTCCAACGAGGATTGAAGCGGAGCTGTACCTGGGAAACTGTCCAGCCTGCACCGCAACCATCTCCGGTGTAAGTAAATAATCTTTTCAATCAACCATTATGCCTCTGTGACTGATTCTAGCTCGAGCGTATTACTCCACCCTGCGACTTTTCTCCGGCCCCGCGTGCCCGGGCTGCCGGCCACAGCTCACACGCGCACAGACGGGCCTGGCTCACGCCCAGCGAGGACGGGACCGGGAGCCGGCCCTCACACCAGCAACTTTGATCCCACCAACCCTTCCCCCCATCCCTCTGAGCTACTTGCCTTGGGTCACCCATGCTACTCCCAACAGCAGTGAACACTTGCACCTGGTTTAGGTTTAGGTGGCTTAACATAAGCTACTTTAAACTAAACCAGGTCCCATGAATGCTTCTTTTCACCCTGCGGGTGTCTCTTATGGCATGATACCACAGTTTTGTACCATGTGGTTGTGGGGCAAATAGGCCTCAGCCATTAGTCCTAGCAACTGATTGGATTCTGGGCAGATGCTTTGGTGTGTGGCTTCTCCTATTTCCCTTTATCTCCAGAGAAGTATCACAATAGAAGACATGCTGGTTCCCTACCCTACAGATGCTCAACCCTTTCTGAAATCATCTGTTAATTTGCTACTAGTTCTTATTATAGTGGTTGTTTTCTGATCATCTATGGCTAGCAACAAGGAGTTCATTGAATCCACTTTGGCTACATGGGTCTGAACACCCTGAAACTTTGGAGGAAGTTTGGTTTGGAGCCAGGCTCCTTAGTTCAACTTTTGTATTGGCTTATACCAATGCAATATTGGAAGGCTTCACTGGACTTTGCTGTTGGAATTCATCTGCTGTAAATCTAACAATGGAGCAATGGACTCAAACTACAGCTTCTGGGAGGAAATTGAAGTTGGCGATTAGGAGGAACTTTCTGACTATGAGGGAGGTCAGTTACTGGAACAGGCTACTTAGAGAAGTTGCAGAATTTTCATCCCTGGACATTTTCAAAAGCAGGTTGGACAGACACCTGGCTGGGATGCTTTAGTAAGGGAAAATCCTGCTTTGAGAAGGGGCCCAGACTGGATGACCTTTGAGATCCCTTCCAGCCCTACTTTCCTATGATCCTAAACCAAAAATCCTGACTTACTGCTACCCCCGCATGCTAGAATATTTAAATTTAGAGCTTCTCTGTTTTTTTATTGCATGTTTATGGTATGTATTATATTCGCATTGCCCATTTACTTGAGTGAGTAGCTATTTCTGCCAGGCAGATGAAATACTATTAATTTTTCCCCCACTGCTCTCAAGAGGTAGGTAGAGAGATCTTGCGCTTTGGATGGTGATTTTTCACAACAATTTTGCAACCCTGATCTAAACCTAATCTGTATCTGACCTCCTTCCTCCCTGATGCATCTTTAATAAGAACAAGACTTTCAGTGAAATGATCTAAGTAACATCACCATACCACAGGTTCCCTGGTGATATCGGAGTCCAATGCAGGGTTTCAGATTAATGACTTGGAATGGGTAGCAGATTCTAATGGGCTGCACATCTGTTGCACTCCAGCTGTAGCATATAAATTGTGGGTTGTAGACTCGCGTTGTTCAGTGAGGGAGAAGAACAAAAATAAAATGGAGGTTCATTTTGTATTAAAAAAATGCTACCTTTTTATTTTTATCTATTTTGTTATCACCTCAGCTAAAGACCCAGCTTTATTTAGAAAGCACTCATCACTTAGGTCTGATCTCAGTGGGCTTTCTTTGACATCTGTGTCTATTTCATGGCTTCGTTCCTGTTTTGACCTGAGCTAGTCATGCCAACCTCTCTTCATGCTGTCTGTTTTCCCCTTTATTGTCCTTTACATAGAAAAGAATTCTGCTTTGTCTTTCTGTGGCCTGAAGGAAGAAAGGGACCCCCAAAACCAGAGGTGGAGCAGGGCACCTGCAAAGTACAGGGAGCACCAGCTGCTGCAGTGTGGTCATCCACTGCTAAGGCAGCCATTATTTTTGCTTCCCTCACCTGCTCAGCACCAAAGGTGCCTGGGGAGGCTGTTCTGGTTGCAGTTATACTACTGCCCAAAACAATTGCCCACAAAAAACAAAGGATTTCTATAGATTTCTATAGTTGTCCCAGGAATATGGAAACCTACCATGCTATATTTCTGCCATTTTGTGTTGCTGTGCAAGGTGCTAACTTAGCAGCGGTCATCTTATCTAAGATGCTTTTCCCCGAATATGCTATGCGGGTTTCTCCTGGATCTACAGGAAAACAGAGTGCTTTTTCTTTTTTTTTTAAAGAACTGAAATTGCAAAATTTAGTTCTCTGTTCAAACTTCCTGAAGTCAAGGAGTAGAACCATTTCTACCATGGCTCTAAAAGTAGACTTTTGTCATTCTCTGCATCTTATATTTATTTCTGATGTTTTGCACGGTTTTTACCATGTTCTCTTTCTTTTTTTACTCCTCATATGGCAGGTTGACTTTTGTGTGTCTCCTCTAAACATACAACTTTTTTTTTGTCTTACAAGAAAAGGATTACAATTGACGGCAGCATTCTAGAAAAGGATTGTGAAATAAAGTTCCTATCTAATTTCCCCTCCAACCAGGTCTGCGGCAATGGTGAGATGACAGCTTAGTTTAGGAAGCAGATACATTACCAAGCAACAGTGCATTTTTTAAATCACTGAAGTGATTATTAGCCTTCATGGTTCTTCACTTCCTGTGCTTTGTGACGGACAAAAATCAGAAGTAAAATATGAACTAATCCAAATCTCTGGGTTCACCTGACACTAAGATTGTGTTTCTTTGTGAGATGCAAAATAACCTTATATTCTGCACATTTGGCACATGCTAATTTTTAGGAGTGACAGAATTGAGTATGAGAAGAGAAGCTCAAGAAGAGGAGCTCTTCTCTTCAGACTTCTGACTTGGCCCTTGTTCTGTTTCTCTATACAACTAGTACCCTTGATCAGAGGGTTTTTTTATTTTAAATTATGAGAAGACAGAACAAAAGTTGAAGTTGACAGGAGAAAGCGGTGTCCATACCTACTCTGAGACAATCTACACTGAGAATAAAAGCACTGCAAATGCTCCTAGTGAAATCATCAACTACTGTTTAAGTCCATGAGCATATATATACCTGACCACAGACTTTGACTAGAGGTGGGCCTGGGCTGCAGAGTTTGGATCTGAGCTGGAACTCGTCAGTCTGAGAGTGGTCTGATCTGAAGATCTATGTTGATCTCATCTCCATACGTGACAGGAAGGGGACAACATACCTTTTCCCTTCCCTTTGTTAAAGATGGCACCGATTTCTCTTACTCTGGTTTCCTTGAAAAAGGTATGAAAGGATAAAAACAGAATTTAGAAAAATATTCTGAAATAGGAAAAAATTGCAGCTGAAAGATACTTTTTATAATATTTGACTTAATTGATAATAGATTCATTCTTACAACTCTTGATAATTTACAAAAGTTGTCAGAATGAATCTAAAATATTCTCCATTTTTATCAAGGACAGATGATGGAATGGGGTGGACGGTCAGGACTTGCTGATATAAAGGTAATTGTGGCTCTAGGACCTTATCATCTACATGGGTTAGATCTCTTGATCAGTCTTACTGGGTGCATCTACATGTGCAATTAATGCAATTGAATTAACTCTGGTGCAGTCTGTGCCAGTGTTTATTGCTCCCTGGTGCTGCATTTACATGTGTGCTCAGAACAACATTGTGTTGAGCCAGGTAAGAGCAGCCCCAGCTGGCAGAAGGCCTGAGGGGGTGTCAGCCTGCCAGCCTGGGGCTGCTCTGACCTGGCTCAACATGCAGTGGAAGGGCTGGCTGGGGCACTGGGGTGCTTCAGTGTGGGGCTAGCCAGGAGGCAGCCCCTGCACTGAAGCACCCTTGTGCCCCAGCCAGCCCTGTCAGCATCTACACATGTGTTGTGGCGCACTAAAGAATACCGTTGCAGGTAGCACTTGTGCTGACAAGTAATAATCTACAGTGGTGTTTATTAATTTACCATGGCCTAATAGGGCCACATGCATTGATGCTGAGACTTTACTGTGGAGCTAATAAGGCAACTCCACAGTAAACGTCCCCTGTAGATGCACCCACTGATGAATAAATGAATTCTTTTAGTACTTCCTGTATATATACTAACTGGTTATATAGTAAAAGGGTGTAAGCCAAACATGCATCTTGAGTTCTGTTACTCTTGCCGACATGCATTGATTGACATCTTTTATTCTTCAGACCATTTCTTATTTTTCTATTGCATCCGCTCTTTCCC
>NW_005841905.1:1561873-1565852 GCF_000455745.1 Alligator sinensis
TTTGCATGACATCATGCTGTGCTGAACTAGTTTATGGAGGCTGTGGGATTGTGACAGTTTATGCTGAATTTTGCATGGTGTTTATTTCCATCTAGCTGTGTATCGTTGTACTCAGGATGGGCCAGAGATCAACATTGTATGTTAGACTGGACACTTGACAGTCATTCATGATTTCATAATTAAAAGGTAGTAGTGGGGAGCCTGCTACCACTCCTGCCGATAGGTATTCTACCATTGATTTTCTATTGGAAGCAGGCTCAGGCCCTTATTTAGTAAGTTACTGACAAAAATATCTCTGTTGATAATAGTGGCCCTACAGCAGATGGAGTGCTTCAATTATCTAGGGTCCATGATGAATGAGCTTTATTGACAGCTGTTGCAAAATCCATAGCAGACTAAGTATTGCACAGACAATTATGATATCATTGGTAAACATATGGCAGGATTGGATCTTTTAAAAACCTACAAGCTTAGGCTCTGTTGGCCTTGGGTTTGGTCCACAGCCAAGTTCTAGGTTGAAGTCAGCAACATTCATTTGAATAAAAGAAAATATTATGGCAATGAGGATAGCAAATACATTTGTCATCCGTTTTGCACCAAATAGGGAGCCTGCATTTTTACTCATCTCTGTCCTTTTTTCCCCCCCACATTTTCAATGCTGCCCTTTTTTCATATTTTTGAAAAAATCGTTTCCTGAATAAAATCTCAAAACTCCTAATGCTGATGGCTTTGTTTTAAAATATGTTTAAAAAATGGACCTATTTTTCTGTAGTAGTATTTGTAGCGTTCTTTTAGCTGTGATGACTCAGGGAATGGGCAAAAAGCAGGGTTTGTGAGCTGAGGAAATCTCTCAGCTTCTGCTTCTTGCCTGTTTTTGAGGAAGTAAGTACCTTTTTATGAGACAATGGGAGAATATGCTCCCTGTGCTGCAGCACTGATTGAACTCAGGGACCAGTGGTTGAGTAATTTCCCTGTAGCTAGCATAGGAGATGATGCAGTGGGAAAGGAAAGGCCTGTTCATTTCCTTTCACCTGATGCTCCTCAGGAGTAGAGGGAAGGTCAGGTTGCTTCTACTCTTCTCTTTGTTGGACTTATACACCTGTTGAGCCTGAAGATATAGGAAAGAGCAATGTCCCTCCATGGTGATATCCTGAGATGAGGGGGACCATGTGGCACTCATCATGGTTTTGAGACTAAACCACATGAGGAAGGAGAAGGTCACCAGCCTTGTCCCTCTGAAGTGCAGCACTGGGGAAGGCATAGTCTTTGGACCTGTTTCTGAAAGAAGGGGAGGAAAGAGTTGGAGGCCCAGGTGCATGGCAGCTTCCCAGTGCATGCAAAAATGTGGTATTTTCCTACAACATTTGTTCTTCAGTGAACCTTCTGAGCTACATGCTTCCTTTTATCTGTATATGCTCTTATCTACTTAAATGCCCTCTGTAGCCTGCTAGGAGCACAAGTCCAGTTGCATTCATTTGGAGCTGTAACTGCTCAGGATCCCTGCAGATGTGGGTGATGGTCAAACTGTATGCATGCTTTCAACCTCCAAATTGACTGTGGATGTAAGTGTGGAGGTGTGACAAGGGGCAGAGAGCTCAAGTATTCGAGCTACCTTATTGAACCATCAGAAATGGAATCTGGCACTGTGAATCCTGCTGTAGTTTTTTTATATGAGCATTTTAAACACTAGATTCCCTTCAAAATGGAACTGTGAAACTAGCTGTGGTCCATGTGCACGAGAACCGTTTTTCAGCTGCTTTCTTATGTTTGTAGGCAGCATCCATGCTTGCCAGGATTTGCAGTATTACATGATTAACAAACAGATGCAGCGAGAGGTGTGCAGGGCACAGCATAATAAATGTCCTATCAGCCAAGGGAATTCAGAAAGGCTGAATCAAGTGTGGGTTGCTTTCATTTGCCAAATGAACATTTTGAAATGATCTCACTGCAATGGGCCAAATTCCAGGTTTACACTCATGCTACCGAGAACTGGATTTGCCCCTTGCATATAGCTGACACCTTTGATCATGTCACCATTTAATTTGTCTCTAGAAAACTCACTGATTTTTTTTCTTGCTTGTATATTGTGCTTAGTGCTCATTATCTCATTGCTAGCTGCCAAAAGTGTGTGATCAAAGATTCTTGCATATGTGACAACCACTCCTCTGAAGCATCAGAAAACTTAGTGAGAGTGATGTTTTCCAATAGTCTAGTGTTGGGTGCTTTGGGGAGGGACCATAGGTTTTTGATGTGTGTGTCAATTCTGCCCAAAAGGTCTGGCAATTCCTTTTTAACCGGCATATTTTGAATGGTATTACCATTCTATCAGACACCAGTTGTTCTTAACTAAATCATCTTCTGAACTATATCTGTACCAGGGCTCTCTTCTTTTTTGTGCTGATAAATACAAACATGTGAACACACCTAGAGAGTCAAAGGATAGGTAAATTATTTTCAAAACTGCTTAAATGCAATCTGGTCAAAAGTTTGACTGAAACCTGGTGGTGCGACTAGGGAGACAAAAAAAAGTAGAAAGGAAGAAATTTCAATGAGAAAAAAAACCCAGGAAAAACAGATGCTGTAGGACAAACTCAGGTGATGTTCATGACTTAACTGCATTGAAATCTATAGTGTTACACTGATTTATGCGAGCTTAGTATCTGGCTCAGTTTTATATACTAATACTTTATATAGACTACTCTATTATCCTTGGTTCATTGCACAACCTTTCCTTTAGCTAGAAGCAAAGGTTATTTTTGGTGATATCTTTATTGGACCAATTGTAGAGTTGGGAGAAATGTTAGACAAACTTTCAGACATAAATTGCCCTTAAGGTCGACAGCAACACTCCAATCCTCCTTTCCTTTAGCTAGACAATTTTAATTGAATCATCATTGCGTGGGGAATGGATGTAAATGACCAGATGAAGAGTCTGTAAACTCAATTTTGATGATCCCAAAATAACAGGTTAATAAAATTTCAGTCCATTAGGCTTGAACTCAGAACTCAAAACCTCAAAGCAAATCTCGTTTCTTTTGTGATTTCTGAAATACATAAGCATTCTCCCAATGACATTTCTCATATTGCATCCTGCTCGGTCTGTGTTGTCTAGTTCACCCTCCCTAACTCAAGTGGCCCAAGCATCTCTCTTCCAACCAATATGGATGTGGAAGGTTCTCTTAACTCAGGGAATTTTAGAAATGAAAGAAAAAAGACCAAGGAATTGTTCAAAGGAATTATTAAAAGCCATGGATAAATGTTGTAAGGTTTCCTTTATATTAATTCACCTGCCCCGCTCCCTGCTGAGTACAATAATGTTCAATTGTTTCCATCTAAGAGTGCAAATGCAGACAGCAGTGGAAATGGAAGGACCGGGCAGGCCAGCACACTGCCCTAATCTAACACAAGATCCATAGAGTCCTAATGAGCTTGAGTTATTTTCACCATGCAACATTTAAAATGTTGCTAATGGCTTTTATTATTTTTGAGGCCTGTATTTTTTGTTTTCAGTGTGAATGAGTTTGCACTTTTTGTTAGTTATGAAAGTGGCATTAGTAAATCTCAGCCCACTGTAAAAAATGCATTCTCTTACATGTGAGGTCAGAATGAATTTATTATTATTTAAATTTAAAATGAGCCTAGAGAAGATATAAAACCCAGATATTCTAGGAACTGACACAGCCCCAGGTCTGACTTTGAACAATTTATCGCAGAGACTAGAGTTGTCAGGGGATAAGTCATAGCCTGTAGCTGAAAAGTCAGTAGCTTTTGAGAAGGAACAATCCAAATAAATGGGGAGAAAAGGAAAAATCTGATAAGATATATATATATCATCCACTTTTCTGTAAACCTAAAATTCCAGTCCTTGGAAAAGTTTTGCATTTGATAAAAACTAACAGGGGAAAAATCTGAGATACCCTTAGATCATCAGTAAGAAGCAGCAGTGTATTTTTCTGCAAAATGACACTAGCTCTTTCCC
>NW_005841905.1:1565883-1578200 GCF_000455745.1 Alligator sinensis
TTCCCTGGTTTTAGTGGATTTGTATGCATGGGTATCCAAAATCAAGATGACAGCATCCACTTGACATTTAAAATGCAGTGTAATGATCAACACTGTTTGGGTTATCTATTTATATAGTTTTATCACTTAAGTGGACTGTAAGAAGAATATTCTCCATTATATAGTATGGAAATAATACAAGCCTCTGCTGGATTTATTTATTTCTTAGCCTGTCTGGCTGTAGACTCCACAAGACTCCACTGCATTGATTTGCAAAGCAAAGGCTATCAGGGTAACCAGCAAAAACACCAGATACTTCAGGGCACAGTCTTCTCACTGTATCCTTTATCCCCAGTAAGAGTGTACATAGGCATCTTAAGAAGGATAATAGGCAAATTAACTTTAAAAAGAAAGTTAAGTGGGTGTGGAAAAGGCTCATGAGACCTCTGAGGCTCTGTGGCTTTAGCCCATCTGCATGGCTGCTGCAGTAATAAAAAGCAGCCTATGAAGAGCTAGCAACTATATCTTGCTTAGCCTAGGTATGCTGGGAAGCAGAGAGCAGGGTAGATGGATGGGGGTAAAGGGATGGATTCAGGGGAAGTGAAGGGAGCTCTTGCAACCTTCTATGTCGCACTCAGGCTGCATTCACCCAGAATGATTCAGATCATGCTCCTTGTATATATACTAAAGGGGCTGGGACTTGCATCCAGCAGTATTGCTGTCTCCCAGGTTGTGTGTGCCCGGGTGAGTTCAAAGCATGACTACGTCCCACACTCTTTACATACATTGGTAATGGCACCAGGGTAGTGCTTGGAGGAACACTCCTATACAGTAGCTGTATTTTTGAGTGTAGTTCTCCAGAGCCCCGGCTTTTCTGTGTCTTAGGACCTCAGTTCAGCAAATCACTTGAATACATGCTTACATTTTCAGCAGGTGACTGATCCCTTTGAAATCCATGAATCTATTCATGAAGTTAAAATTAGGCCCCTGCCCCAATGCTTTCCTGGATTTTGCCTAAATGAGCAGAATTCTGTGAGTTCCAGCTGCTTGGTTGCTGCCGTTCTGAGCTCTCCTTATAGCACTCAATGTGAAAGGGTTACTGTCGTCCTCTACAGCCCTTAAAATAATGAGCTTCAGGGTCCTAAGACTAGGCTGGCGGGGTGGAGATGCAAGGGTGGGTAGCAAGCAGAAAACTATTCCATATCTTGGTCAGATAAGCTGGTTGCTGACAGCCTATATAATTTATGGCAGTGTCAGAGATACTTGCTCACAAAAGAATCAATGAGGCCACTTGTAGTGTAAGGTGGTTTTCAACATGTATGTTCATGTCTGAACCTCATCTCTGGCATGACCGAGTGTTTGGCTTCTGAAAAACAAGAAGCTAAATACACCTCTATAAGAATTACAATTCTTTTTAATTGTGTGAGGAAAATTTGAAGGGAAAAGAGGAAGGGCAAATTTGAGGCAGGAGGATGGAGTCAGGAAAGACTTGAACTGATTTTGGGGTGTAAAACACTAGATACTGCTAACTGGCAGAAATGGAGAAGGAAAATCAAGTTAATGACCCTTTGCCTGAGTGGGATTAAGGGTGGATGTGAGACAGAAACAGAGTTAAGGTGCAGTGGTCATTTCTGTGGACTCTTAGCTGCATATAACATGTATTTAAAAAGTTGACTCTGCCACTCTGATTTAGCCGATTACTGTTTGTAGAGGTAGGCTGGAAAAATAGCTATACAGTCCCCTTAAAGTCACAACAAGGAATCAGAATTGCCCAAATGAAGCAGATTCTCATTTATTCACTTTTTCACTTCCAAGCATTGGGGTAACTACAAAAAACAAGTAGCTAAGAAGAGGGAACAAGAGGTCTTTACCTGTGTATGAAATGACAACTTCAGCACTGGAGAAGCCCCACCCACATATAATGGAGGAAGCTATGAATTAATGTGGGAATTACGCAATTAGGGTTTTGCTTCCTCAAAAGATTCATTTTTTTTTCCTATCCCAAATCTACTTTAAGTTTTCTGTAACAATGAAGATGGGTTTTGTATTGTATGCAAATCTGAGATAAAGCTACCATACCAGGCAGAAGTGATTTCTACTCTGAAATGTTTGGGGTATGAATATGCTGTGAAATCTTTTGGACTTGATCTTCTTAAGAACACGTTCCTCTTGAATCTTTGCTATGCCCTAAATAAACAGCGTAGTTCTTGGAAAGACTGCTATTTTTTTCCTTAATTCTAAGCCTATACTTTTATAACATTTTCAGAAGCACTTCTAGTTTTCCCAGTTGTCCTCTAGCACATGGCAATGTTATACAGTCACAGATAGGGCCTGGTTTAAATTGCGGTTTCACATTTTTTGGTGAAAATCGTGAACTTAAGTGATTTTCACAAAAAATGCAGTTTGCAATGAAATGCCACAATATGGATGCTTGCTGGGGAGTTCATGCATTTTGTTGCAACAAGATGGCTGCTGCAGGATGCGGAAAGCATTCCCCAGCCAGCAACAAAAACCTAGCAGCCCAGGGGTGGCAGGAAGGGGTTGCAAAAGGGACAGGGGGAGGAGAGAGATTGGGGCTGGGTAGGGGAAGGACTGTTTGCTCCTTTGGGTGGAAAAATGGGGACACCAGGGTATAGGCAATCATAGGGAGGGCACAGTGGGGCACGTGCCCCCCTAATAGCGCTGGTACCCCCCTTGACAGTGAGCACGCCTGCTGGTAGGGGGACACAGAAAGCACTAGTGCCCCCCCGCTAAAATTGGGTCTGCCAGCACTTCCACAGTGACCAGCCTCTGGGGGGCCCCCTCCCTGGTTGTGCTCCGCTGGTGCCCCCTCCAGACTTGGGAGGCACCAGTCACCCAGGCACCAGGGGTTGGGGGCAAGGGGAGAGAACACACATGCAGAGAACCAAAGAGCGCTACCCCTACCCAGTGATTTAGGCTTTTCAGAAGCCATCAGAGGCCTTGGGACCAAGGCCTCTGCTGCTGCAGTTAAAGTGGCCCTAAATCTGCCCCACCCAGCCAATCAGGGAACATGTGGGGGAGGGGGGCAGGCTGATGCCATGATCTGGGAGCAAACCTGGCAGCCCTCGCCATGATCAGGCCACAATATTAGTGAGCTGGCCTCATGAATTAAACCAGGCCCTAGTCATAGAGTCATAGAAAGGCAAGACTGGAAGGAATGTCGAGAGGTCATCTAGTCCAACCCCCTCCTTGAGTCAGGATCATCCCTATCCAAACCATTCCAAACAACCATAATCTAAGCTCTACATAAGACTCCCCTCAACCCTGACACAAAATTGACCTAACACTCTGACTTGCCACAGGCAAAGCAGGGGGAACCATGGCAGCCAATGTCCTGCCTCTATAAAATGTAGTCAATATATGCTCAAGAGGTCCTTGGTAGAAGGGCATGTCCCTGCTAAAGAGGAAGGCAAAAACCCCCACAGCTCATACCAATCTGACCATGGGCTAAAATTCTTTCCTGACCCCAAATATGGTGATCAGTCTAACCCTGAGAGGAGGGGCAAGATGCTCTATTCAGGAACCTTTGGCTTTGATGCTAGCAGGAGAATCAACACATCCCAGTTGAAGTCCCCAGCCTTGGCTGTAGCCAACATCCATTGCCTCTGGGGAGGCTTAAAAACACCCTGAGACATATAGCAGAAAGGCCGGGGGAGCAGAAGCAACCAGAAAAGCCCAGAAGCATGGGAAATACCCATGATAGAAAATAGGCAGAGATACGTCTTGATCATCCGTGACCAGTGGCTGTTCAACCTCTTCTTGAACACCTCCAGTGATGGAGAGTCCATAACTTCCTTAGGCAGTCTACTCCACTGGCTCGCTATTCTCATAGCGAAGAACTTTTTTCCAGATAGCCAATCCAAATTTACTTTGCTACAATTTCAAGCCATTGGTCTGCACCCTCCTCTCTGCAGCAAGAAAGAAAAGGTGCTTTCCCTCTTCTTTATGGCAACCCTTAAAGTATTTGAACACTGCTATCATGTCCCCTCTTTCATAGATTCATAGATTCATAGATTATAGAGTTGGAAGGGACCCAATGGATCGTGTCCAACCCCCTGCCCATGGCAGGAAAGAGAACTGAGGTCAGATGACCCCAGCCAGGTGATTGTCAAGCCTCCTCTTGAAGACCTCCAAGTTAGGTGACAGCACCACCTCTCTTGGAAGCCCATTCCACCCTTATTGTAAAAAATTTCTTCCTAATGTCTAACCTACTCTCCACTAGTTTGCACCCATTATTCCGAGTTACTCCCTGAGGCACTCTGGTAGACAGCGCATCCCCAATTCCCTTCTGTCCTTCCCTGATAAATGTATAGGTGGCCACAAGGTCACCCCTCAGCCATCTTTTGTATAGGCTGAAGAGATCCAGATCTCTCAACCTCTCTTTGTAGGGTCTTTCATGGAGACCACTAATCATGCGGGTGGCCCTCCTCTCAACCCTTTCCAGATCTTCCGTGTCCCTCTTGAAGTGCAGTGCCCAAAACTGGACACAGTACTCCAACTGTGGCCTGACTAGTGCTGCATAGAGGGGGAGCATCACCTCCCTCGATCTGTTGGTCATGCATCTGCTAATACACGACAAGGTGCGATTGGCTTTGTTGATGGCCTCGTTGCACTGCCGACTCATGTTCATCTTGGATTCAACTATGACTCCAAGATCTCTCTCAGCCTCTGAGCTGCTGAGGAGGACATCCCTCAACCTGTAGGTGTGCTGGGGGTTCCTCCTTTCTAGGTGGAATACCTTACATTTATCTTTGTTGAATTGCATCCTATTATGTTCTGCCCATTCATCTAACCTGTCCAGGATGGCCTGTGACTCCTCCCTGCCCTCTGGTGTATTTTTGCCCCATAATTTGGTATCATCTGTGAACTTGGAAAGGGTGCTCAACACACCCTCATCCAAATCACTGATGAAGATATTAAATAATACTGGCCCAAGGACCGAACCCTGTGGGACCCCACTGCCCACCTCCTTCCAGGTTGAAAAGCAGTGAGCCTGATCTTTTCCTCTTTCCCCCCGCAGAGCTCTTAAGCACCTTTTCTGCAGGCTGAACATCCCTAGTTCCTCCAGCCTTTCCTCATATGACTTGCTTTCCAAGCTCTTAATTAGAATTAATACTTAGAAAATAAAGCAGGGACAGGGTTTCCTGTCATACCCAGAAAGCCCTTTATATGCATTTTTTAAAAATCTGGCACTAGTATTGCTTGTAAATGCTGGAAATAGGATTGAGTTCCATAAATTTTAATCCTCCTAGCGATTGAGAAATATATAGTATGGTTTCAGAAATGGATGTGACTGCTATTCTTTTCTTTCTATTTGAGATTCTTGTACTGTGCCTATTGTTTCATAGTATCTAAGCACTTCTACCCTAAAGTTTCCATAAACCCTCATACTTCCATCAACTTTTGGATCATGCATAATTAATGTAGTCCTCTTACTAAGCTCTACAAATCAAACCATTCTGTTTCTTCAATCTTTTAATCACTTTTCTAAAGGTTTCTAAAGAATAAGGCACAGGTGAATGGTAAGATAAGCTGTGTGCAGACTAAATGGGGGCCCTAAATTGAACTGGTGGGTTTTAAAAACACAACCTTAATTTAGGGCTGATTAAACCCCTGTGTTATGCACACACCCCGCTGACTTACCTGCCTCTCCGGCGGGGAGGGGACGGCGAGCTGCCAGCGGGCAGAGTGGTCCCTGGGCTGGGGGGGGTTGGTGCTTCCCTCTGTGGCAACAGTGGTCCCCCAACCCAAGCAGCACCCGTCCACAGACACCTGGCTCGGGTGGTCCCGAGGCACACCACAGCCACAGAGGGAAGCACTGGGCCTCCGTGCAGCTCAGGCAGGCAGGCTCTGTGGGGGGAAGAGGAAAAGCTCAAGCTCACTGCTTTTCTTGGGCAGAGCCTGCTTTCCCGGGCTGCTGCCAGGCTGCCTGCAGGGCTTCCTAAAGAGCTGCAGAGCTGCATGGAGCCCAGTGCTTTGCTCCACAGCTGTAGGGGCAGCAAACTAAAACTCCTCAAAGGAGTTTTAGTTTGCTGCACCCCGTCATTTAACACACATTACGCCACCAAATTTCTTACAGCAACTGGAATTAATGCACAATACACTGCCAAGGCGTGCAAACACCACACCATTACAGCGGTACAAAAGCATTTAGCCTGCTTTAAAGTGTCATGCACATACACCTCTCATTTCGTCTACACACACCCAAATATAACAATGGCATTTTGAACTGTACCCGAGTCTGTTGTGAGAGTTTTCACCAAATCATCTCAGAAACAATGTATGTTTTGATTTCACTAGCAACTAACAGGTTTCTTGGTTCTCCCATACAATTTAGCTTTAAGACAGTTTGTAAAATATCATCTAATTAAGTAAATTTACACTGACCTGGATGCATCCTAAAACTATTTTTTACCTCGTGCCTAGTTTTTCAACACAGCGAGGACATCTACATGTGTGCTTTATTGTTGAGCTGACTAATTAGAAGTGCTATTAGGCTGGAGTAAACTAATTAACTCTGTCATAGAATAGTACTGCCTGAAACAAGTACTATCCTACAGCTGAGTTATTTAAGTGCATGTTGATGGTGACTAGGACTGGCTTGTACCCCAGCCAGCCCCTCTGCAGCATGCTGAACTGGGGTGGAGCAGTTCTAGGGTGCCAGGCTAACCCCTGGTACCCCTGCCAGCCAGGGCCTCACCACCCTGGCTCAATGTGCTGGAGTCCTGGGCACACATGTAAATGGGAGCAATGAACTCCAGCACAAACTGTTTTGAAATTCTCACCTTTTACAAAAAGTAGAAAACATCTATTTTTTCATACCTGATCATTTTTGCCTTGTCTTCCCTTGTTTAACCAGAGATCCTGTGACCAGGGAGCCAGCAAACAGGGACTGCCAATAGAGGAAGCAGTTTGCTGGCAGTTCACTGGCCAGTTCACAGGTAGTATCATAGCCTATTACTATACAATCACTCTTGGGCATGGTGGCGATTCATTGTACCCATAGGCATCCTGGCATCACTAAGAACTCCAGCCAGACAGAGCCTGTGACCCTAGACTGTGCGGGCTGCCTGGGGCAGCTGCTGGCAACTGCGCATGGGGCACCCCCACTTGTGGTGTATGCTCCCTGGTGTGGTCTCTGGAGGGCCAAGTGTGGGAGCTTAAGGAGGAGGTACATCAGCTATGCACCATCAGGGCCTGTGGCAGGGCACTGGTTGTGCCTGCCACTTTAAGGGCCTGGAGCTGGCAGCTGCCAGATGCCTGATGAGGGCAGCCATTTTGGAACTGGTACTGCCCATATAAACAGGTCAGTTAGGCTGCTGGAGGTGAGGCAATAGCATTGCCTGGCTGGAGGGCTGCTAGTATCATCTAGAGGTAAGGGAGGAGCTGTAAGGAGGCTCCTGGTCCTGGGCATGACCTAAAACTGCACCCTGCCAGGAGTGGGTGGCCTGGTGGGGCTCTCAGTGGTGTGGGAGCCCCCAGGAAATGCCAGGCCAGTTACCACCCTGGTGAAAGGTGGGTCAGGCACCTTAACCCTTATCCCCCACAACCAGGTGGGTTACCCCTTCTTTGAAGGGCCTGGAAGGTGGACCCTCAGAGAGAGAGAAATGAGGCCATAGACTCAGGCCTGTCCAGACTTCCCCTGACTGGTCCATGCTGGGGCCAGGACCGGAAGGGTCAAAGGGACAGGGGTCCACTGCAAGGAACTCCCAAGAGCTGCATGCCCCGGGTTCTGACTGGCCTGGAGGTGGGCTGTGGTGTAGAGGAGGAATGGAGCCGCAGATAGCGCCCCCTGGCATTGCAGCAGGAAATGGGCAGCCTCTTGCTTAATTACATCTATTAATCAATTGATGAGAAGACAGGCGGTTAGCCCAGAAGCAGGTGGGCGGGCTGCAAGGAAAGCGGCCCCGAGGAGGTCCCCTGTTACAGGGCCCATGAAGATTACATCGACAGCTACTGCCAGGCCCTACTCCAGGAAAAAGAAGTAGAGAAAAATGTGGAGGAGAAGGTGGCCACAAAGACAACTGGCCACAAAGACCCTCCCGGAACTACCTGGAAGACAGTAGTCTCCAGATCCAGAGCATGCAGAGCTAGGGCTACTCCTCCCCTGATGCTGCATAACAGGTACACTCCCCTCATCATGCATGAAGAGACTCCGACACCACCAGAGGAGGTAAGTACTCAGGAGGTAAGTATTCCAAACCCTAAGAGGGGATGGCAGGTGGTGGTGGGGGGGACTCTCTCCTGAGGGGCATAAAAAGGACCTATCTGCCATCTGGACCGCTTGGCCTGAGAAGTCTGCTGCCTTCCTGGTACTGCTCTCATAGACTTGGTCTTGGCCAAAGGAGATGATCTGTTGTGTGGCTTGAACATTGAGGGCGACTGCGACCATGAGCTCATTAGGTTCACTCTCCACCACAAGGTTGACAAATCAACTAGCAGGAATAGAGTCCTGGACTTAAAAAATGCTGACTTCAACAGGCTCAAGGCATTAGTAGGGGAGACAATGTGGGATCGGGGACAGAAGGTGAATGGGGTGCATGAAGAGTGGTCAAGGACACCTCAAGGATACAATCCTCGAAGCACAAAAGAAAGCCATTCCCGTGAAGAGGAAAGGTAGCAGAAGCGCTGGCAAGCCCTCCTGGCTCAATAGGGACATTGCAGTCCTCTTGAAAAAGAAAAAAGAAGTGTACACACAGTGGAAGCTAGGGATAGTCTTCAAGGAGGACTATACAATGGTGGTCCACACTTGTAGGGGAAGAAAAAGGAAAGCTAAGGCGGTGACTGAGTTTAAGTTAGCCAAGGGAGTCAAGGACAATAAGAAGTTCTTCTTTAGGTATGTAGGGAGCAGAAGGAAAACAAATGGAAGCGTGGGGCCCCTGCTTAACACCTTGGGACAGCTGGTAACGGACAGTCTGATTTAAGAGTCAGGAAAAAACTGGACTCTTAAATGCCCACTTTGCTTCAGTATTTCACCAGACCAAGGGGAAAGACAAGTGAGATAAAGATCACAGGGGGCATGGTGGAAATGATAGCCTTCCCACTAAGGATACTAAGCTGGTGCAAAACCAACTAGACATTTATAAGTCAGCAGGACCAGATGGACTTCACCTGAGAGTGCTGATAAAGCTGGCTGAGGTCATTGCGGAACCCCTGGCAGAAATCTTGGCACACAAGGGAGATCCCTGAAGATTGGAAGAGGGCTAACACTGTGCCCATCTTCAAGAAGGGGAAGAGGGAGGACCCAGGCAACTATAGGCCAATCAGCTTAACCTTCATCCCAGGGAAAATCCTGGAAAAACTCATTAAAGAATCTATGTGCGATACGCTCATTGAGGGTAAGATTCTGAGTGACAGCCAGCACGGCTTTGTCATGGGTAGGTCTTGTCTCATCTCCTTCTATGAACAGGTCTCCCACCACCTGGATATGGGAGAGAAAGTTGATGTTATATACCTAGACTTCCAAAAGGCTTTTGATCTAGTATCCCATGATATCCTTGTGGAAAAATTGGAAGATTGTGGGCTTAACTGCTCAACCGTTCAGTGGGTGGAAAACTGGCTGCATGGTAGGACCCAGAGAGTGCTCATGAATGGATCTGTGTTGTCCTGGTGAGAAGTGGCCAGTGGTGTCCCTCAGGGGTCCGTGCTTGCATTGGTGTTTTTCAAGATCTTTATTAATGATTTGGATGTGGGGGTGAAAAGCTCGCTGTCCAAGTTTGCGGATGACACCAGGTTATGGGGGAGCGTGGTCATGCCAGAAGATAGGTGGCAGATACAGGAGGACCTGGACAGGCTGTAGAGTTGGGCGGACTGGAACCAGATGAAGTTCAACACTCAGAAGTGTAAGATGCTCTATCTGGGGGCAAACAATCCCCAGCATATCTACAGGCTTGGTGGCAACAATTTGACATGCACCACAGCCGAAAGGGACCTAGGGGTAGTGATCGACCGTCACATGAACATGAGCTGGCAGTGCGATGCTGTGGCCAGCAGGGAAAACAAAATGCTGGCACGCATTAACAGTTGCATTTCATGCAAAACTAAGGAAGTGATACTCCCACTGTACTCCATACTGGTGAGACCGCAGCTGGAGTACTGCGTCCAGTTCTGGGCACTGCACTTCAACAAGGACGTGGAAAAACTTGAGAGGGTCCCAAGAAGCACCACCTGTATGATCAGGGACTTGCAAGACAAGCCATACGAGGAGAGGCTGAAGGACTTGGGCCTCTTCAGCCTACAGAAGAGAAGGCTGAGAGGGGACTTGGTAGCGGCTTACCGCTACATCAGGAGAGTCCATCAAGAACTCAGTGAACAACTGTTCACCAGGGCACCCCTGGGGAAGACCAGGAGCAATGGATACAGACTTCTGGAAGGCAACTTCAGGCTCAATTCCAGGAAAAACTCTTTCACACTCAGGGTATCCAGACTGTGGAATTAACTCTCTCCAGTGGTGGTACAGTCAGCTATCCTGGAAATTTTCAAAAGGAGACTGGACAGCCACCTCGCTGGGGTCACTTGACCCCCGTTGTGTTTTCCTGCCTAATGCAGGGGGACTGGACCCAATGATCTACAAGGTTCCTGCCAGCCCCTAACAGTCTATGAATCCTGTCATAGCTGCTCGTTCACTGATCACCATTTCCCACCCCGAAAGGATCTTATTCTCATTACCAATTCCTGCCTTTCTTAAAAGTCCACACAGCATGCGGAGATACTTCAAAATGTTTGTCTAAGAAGTTAACTTCTTGGCTCTGGGTGCTGCCTCTTCTTCATTGGTTCAGAGAAATGCCAATCAACTAGAAAATCCTCTCCTCCCCAGCTGCCTGGTTTCAGCTTTCAGCACAAATAATCAGCTCTATGACTTTACAGCAGACAACTTTGTGATCTGGCATATAACATATGCACATTTGCATACCTGTCTTGCAGGAATTTTATATTGCCATTCAAATGCTGCTCCTTGTCCATTTGCTTAACATCTGCTGTAAGGACCTTCACTAAATAATGGTAGTGGTTGTAGTAGTGTTCAGGTAAAAGAGACGTGGTGTCCCTCTGGGCTGGAAGAGACCACCAGAGGTCATCTAGTACAATGATCTGCATGAGGCAGGATCATTCTATTCCAACCATCCCATACAAATCCATTGACTAGCCTCTTAGTAAAACTACACATTCAACCCCAACGCAACCACAAGACATAACCCCCTAACCTGCCAGAGTAGCCAATGTCATTGTTAAAATGTGCTTGACAGATCCAAGGAAGAAGGACATGCTAAACAAAAAGGCAACCCCCACCCTTCCACCCCCTCATCCCCTGAGTTCTTATTAATCTGACCCTGGGTTAAAATTTCTTCCTGACCTCAGATATGGTGATCAGTCTAATCCTGAGTGCAAGAACAAGATCTCCTTGCCAGGAGACTCTTGGATTAAGTCCCAGCAGGAGCATTGGCACACCCCACTCAAAATCCCCACCCTTGGCAGCAGCCAACATCTAGTGCTACCGAGGAAGGCGACTGCCCAGAAGCATGGGAAATACCCCTAGCAAAATGCAGGCATAGCTACACCTAGATCAGTGGTTCCCAGCCTTTTTTTTACCGCAGCCCGGTGGAAGTGGAACAGGATGCACAGAGCTGGCTACCTCCCTCCTGGTGCTCCCCCACCGCTTGGTTTTAACCCCAGAAGCTCAGATGTGACTCTGGAAGCCACTCGGCCAGGCAGACAGAAGGGGCTCTGAGTGGTGGCCTCATGCCATGACCCCGCAGCCAACCCACCATGGCCCGGTACCAGGCCGCAGTCCAGTGGTTGGGAACCTCTGACCTAGATCATCCCTAACTAATGGCCCGGCAGGAAAAATTATGCTGAGGGGAGACCAGCACGGGTTCGTAGCAGATAGATCATGCCTGACTAATCTAGTCTCTTTTTATGACCAGGTTACAAAACACTTGGACACAGGAATAGGGGTTGACATCGTTTACTTAGACTTCAGGAAGGCCTTCGATATGGTATCCCACCCCATACTGGTGAACAAGTTAAGAGGCTGTGACTTGGATGACTACAGTCTGGTGGGTGGCGAATTGGCTAGAGGGTCACACCCAGAGAGTCGTAGTGGATGGGTCGGTATCGACCTGGAAGGGTGTGGACAGTGGGGTCCCGCAGGGCTCGGTCTTTGGACCGATACTCTTCAATGTCTTCATCAGCAACTTGGACGAGGGAGTGAAGTGTACTCTGTCCAAGTTTGCGAATGACACAAAACTGTGGGGAGAAGTGGACACGCCGGAGGGCAGGGAACAGCTGCAAGCAGACCTGGACAGGTTGGACATATGGGC
>NW_005841905.1:1578821-1627162 GCF_000455745.1 Alligator sinensis
TCCTGCCTATGCAGCGGGTCAGACTTGATGATCTATTGAGGTCCCTTCCGACCCTAACATCTATGAATGCTTAGCCAACCCTTTCTTGAACACCTCTAGTGATGAAGCTTCCCTAAACAGTCTGTTTCACTGCCTAACTATTCTAACAGTGAAGAATTTTTTACAGATGTTTAATCTAAACCTACTTTGCTGCAACCTCAAACTTGTCAGGAAAGAGCACTCGGTTACTCCACTCATGACGATGAGTGAGGAGTATCTAAAGAAGAAAGTGCAGGTCATGATAGAAGTCAGACACTCAGAAGTGCTGGTGAAGCTGGTATCACCCCCGGAGTGCTGTTTTCCCTGGAGGTTATAGGCATGAGATATCTACTCATTCCTTGAAGTAGAGAAGGAAGCCAAAGAGCTTTTCCTTATAGTTTTGAGTCAAGGGCAGAACAAATGTTTCTTTCTCTGTGTCATGGCCAGGGCAGAGGTGAAACCAGCAATTTCGGCTCCCTGGGTATAGATGCTAAAGAGGGTAGAGGATAACAAGTGTTGAAGAGTGGGAAGGAAGTCTTATGTGACACCAGAGACTCCAAGAAGGTCCACCATTCTGGGCCTTCTAAATCTGCAGTTGGCACTGGGGCCCTGCTTGCTTGGATAGGCATCTGGCTGGGGTCATCTGCCTCCCCCTCTCTTTCCTGCCTAGGCAGGGGGTCTGACTCGATGATCTGTTGAGGTCCCTTCTGGCCCTAGCATCTATGAATCTATGCTCACCCCTAGTTATGCCAGCATTGCTTGTAGATCAGCATAGGCAACACAGCTATGAAAGGAGATGAAGATCACATCTTGTGGGAGGTCACATGTGAATTCTTTCATCCTCTTGGGAAGTTCTTGGACTGATATGAAAGCCAGCATCAAAAGTCCAGTTTGGTCATGAGTGGATGTCAAATTTTGAAAAAGGGTGCAGATGGTGAGGTGTATCATCACATATGAAATGACCTATTTTTCTCCAGTTAAAAATAAACTAATATATATTATTCAGATTGAAGCAAAAACAAGTATAACTTCATTAGAATGAGTTAAAAACAATCTGTGGGGCTGCGCAAGAGGAGCTTCAGGAGTAATGAAGAGTTTAGAAAAGATCAAGTAGGTATAATGAGCCATGAAGTCAGGTGACTCCCGCAGCACTGCCTCACTAGAAATGCTGCTGCCACTGCCAGGCCATTGGTTTTAAAATTTGGGTGGAGCTAGAATCAAAGATGGTGCAAGTGCATCAGTGCACTCCTCCTTCCTGGATCCGTCATGGGTTCAGTCAACAGATCTGTGTCAGACAAGATGGTGGGGGCCCACATGACAAAATTATAAATACTTTGGCCTTTTCCTCATTTAGATTACTTTTGAAATCTGGATTCAGTTTTCAGAAACCAGGTGGGCCTCTTTTTCGTTTTATCCCTAGAAAGAGCCTGATTTCAAATGTGCCAAACATCCACAATTCCTAGCAAATGGGCTCCAGAAACATCTCTATTACGCCTTTCACCCAGAATAGACATATCTCCTACTTTTAGTAGTTTTCTATTCTGACACAGACCATGTTGCATATATCTGAATGGTCTCCAACTTCCCAGCTGGACATGTGGGACCAGGTGATTAATGGCATGGAAACTCATGTGCCACTTACCAGCGAGGTGGGGAAACAAGCTTGGACACTTTGTGCTCATGGTGTTACAGACTCAGCCTGTTCTCTAGTAGACAGACTGCTAATGGGAAGATGAACAAAGGGAAAAAGGACATTTGTAGTGAAAGCCTCTCCCAAAACTGTTAACGGCTGGAAGGGAGTTGCAGGGTGAGAGAGATTTAGCCCTGAAATGAAGAGGTGGTCAGGAAGATATCTCCTGTCTTTTTAGTGGGGTATTTTATTAATTGTTGAGGTGCATTATTTGTGTAGCAGCCGCTGGGATTAGAGGGTACTAAATGGTTGTGATGGTCTCTATTAGCCTTGAAGTGTTGTGTGTATTTCTCTACAGAGAATCATCTTTCTTAGGTGCTCCACCTTGAGTCCTGCTCATGTGCTCAGGGGCATACTGATCTTCAGATCTGGGGTCAGGAAAGAATTTTCCATAAGTTAGATTGCCAGATACCCTGTGCTTTTCCTCCTCTTCTTTTACAGCACTGAGTATGGCTAGCATGCTAGGTTCATTTGTGCATAGATTCATAGATGTAGGGTCAGAAGGGACCCAAGTAGATCTTGAAGTCCGACCCCCTGCCCTGGGCAGGAGAGAATACTGGGCCTCATATGACCCCAACTGGGTAATTGTCAAGCCTTCTCTTAAAGACCCCCAGGGTAGGAGCCAGCACCCCTTCCCTTGGAAGTTGGTTCCAGATCGTAGCCGCCCTGACTGTGAAGTAGTGCCTTCTAATGTCCAGCCTGAACCTACTTTCAAACAACTTATGGCAGTTATTCCTTGTTACTCTGGGAGCTGCTCGGGTGAACAGGGTCTCTCCCATTCCCTGCTGGTCTCCCCTGGTAAGTTTATAGACGGCCACCAGGTCCCCTCTCAGCCTTCTCTTGTAGAGGCTGATCAAGTTCAGGTCCCATAGCCTCTTCTCATATGATCTGCCCTGCTGTCCCTGGATCATGTGGATGGCCCTCCTCTGGACCCTCTTGATGCTAGCCACATCTCTCCTGAAGTGCGGTGCCCAGAACTGGATGCAGTACTCCAACTGTGGCCTGACCAGTGTCGCATAGAGGGGGAGGATCACCTCCTTGGACCTGCTTGAGATGCATCTGTGGATGCATGACAAGGTGCGGTTGGCCTTACTGGCCACATCCTCATGCTGGTGGCCCACGTTCATTTTGGAATCAATAATGACTCCTAGATCTCTTTCTGCCACTGTGCTCTCGAGAAGGGAGTTCCCCAGCCTATAGGTATGCTGCTGGTTCTTACTGCCAAGTGCAGTGCCCTGCATTTGTCACTATTGAATCCAATCTTATTCCCATTCGCCCACCCCTGTAACCTGTCCAGGTCCAGCTGTATCCTGTCCCTCCCTTCTAGAGTGCTCACCTCACCCCAAATCTTGGTGTCATGAGCAAATTTGAACAGGGTGCTCTTCACCCCCTCGTCCAAGTCGCTAATAAAGAGATTGAACAGTGTGAGCCTGAGGACCGAGTCCTGGGGGACTCCACTGCCCACATCCCTCCAAGTCGAATATGACCCATCCACTACCACTCTCTGGGTGCGGCCCCTCAGCCAATTTGTGACCCATCTGACTGTGTAGGCATCAATGCCACAGTCGCCTAGCTTTTTAATGAGAATGGGGTGGGAGACAATGTCAAAGTCCAGAACAACTACATCCACCGTGACACCTGCATCCAATGATTTTGTGACCTGATCATAGAAGGCAATCAGGTTGGCCTGACAGGACCTGCCCCTAATGAACCCATGTTGGTTGCCCCTGAGCATTGTCTCCCCTGCTGGTCCTTCCCATATGTGCTCCTGGATAATCTTCTCAAAGAGCTTCCCCAGGATCGAAGTAAGACTAACGGGCCTATAGTTGCCCAGGTCCTCCCTCTTCCCTTTTTTGAAAATGGGGACCACATTGGCTTTTCTTCCAGTCATCTGGCACCTGGCCAGAGCACCATGAGTGCTTGTAAAGCTGTTCCAGGGGCCCCTCGAAAACCCCTGCCAATTCCCTCAGAACCCTGGGGTGGAGAGCATCTGGACCTGCTGATTTGAACATGTCCAGGCCCTTCAGAAGTTCCCTAATTTGGTCCTCCCTGACCCTAGGCCTGGCAGAGTCTCTCCTGAGTCTGTCCTGAATCTCAGTGGGGGAGTCCTGGTCCCTGCACAAAAAAATGGAGGCAAAGAAATTGTTAAAAAGGTCTGCCTTTTCCTCTGGTGCAACCATCAGATTGCCAAGCGTATACTGCAGGGGCCCCATGTTACCCGGTGCTTTCTTCATACTCCCTATGTATTTAAAAAAGGACTTTTTGTTATCCTCGATCCTTGATGCTAGCCCTTGTTCCGTGTCCACCTTAGCTTTCCTAACAGCCCCCTTCAAACCCGAGTGATGGAGATATACTCCTTTTTGATGATAGCCCCTCCCTTCCACTGGGTGTACGCCTCCTTTTTGGCTTTCAGGTGTTACTGAATGCCTTTGGTGAGCCATGGGGGCTTTTGGGCACTCTTGCCCCCTTTGATTCTCGTTGGGACTGTCACCCCTTGGGCTCAGAGGATCGTCTGCTTAAGGAACAACCACTCATCTTGGACACCCAGTTCCCCTACCCTCCAGGACCCCAGTGCCTCTCCTGTCAATCTCCTCAACTCGTTGAAGTTGGCCCTCTTGAAGTCAAGGGCTACTGCCTTGCTGCAGGCCCTTGACACCCTGCACTGGATGGTGAATTCCAGTAGGTGATGATCACTCTCACCCAGATGGTCAAGAACCTGGAGTCCCCTCACCAGGTCATTGCCTGTGGCCAGGACCAAGTCCAGCAGGGCATTCCCCCTGGTGGGACTGTGCACCTCCTGGGTTAAGTGGAGGTCCTGTATCTCAGCAAGGAACTTTCGTGAGCAGTCTGACCTGGCTGACTGCTCCTCCCAGCAGATGTCCGGGTAATTTAGATCACCCATGATGACTACATCCCTTGCCTTAAGTGCCTCCACAAGCTGACCCAAGAATTCACGGTCCAGCTCTTCCCCTTGGTTGAGTGGTCTGTAGTAGACCCCCACTGTTAAGTCCCTTTCCCCATGACCCCCCTGTATTCTGACCCAGAGCACTTCAGCCTGCCCATCCTCTGACCCCATCCTGCTAGTTGAGGATGTGTATTGCTCTTTGACGTAGAGTGCCACATCACTGCCTTTCCTCCCCATTCTATCCTGCCTATATAGTCTGTAGCCCCTAATGTTTACTGCCCAGTCATGGGATGAATCCCACCAGGTTTCTGTGAGCCCTACTGGGTTTGTACTAGCTGTCTGGAGGGCGAGTTCCTCCTGCTTATTTCCCATGCTATAAGCATTAGTGTAGAGGCATTTAAGGCCTTGTATTGGTGCATGCACCACCCCGCAATTCTTAGGACTATCCAGACCCCCGTCACTTACCTGGGTACTCCTTGAGCACATCACCCATCTTGGCTGAGAGGTGTCCTCATGTCCTCCTGTGGCCCCATCCCCTGACAAAGCTAGTTTAAAGCGCGCTGTACGAGATCAGGCAACCTGGAAGAAAAGACATGCTTGCCTTTAGGGGAGAGATGTACCCCATCCCTCTCAAGCATGTCCCACTTAGTCAACTATCTGCCATCGCAAGGTCCTTAGACATTGATTTAAATGTTCACATGTTCACTGGTTCATTGGTTTTTATGTTCCTGTATTTATATTGGTGTCTCCTGTTCTTTGATTATGACCTTAAGCAGTATAGTCTGCTGAAGACTGAAGTGTTTAACCTTAGTTATGGGCAGTCCAGCAAAAATTAACTGGCTGTGATATGCAGAAGGTAAAATTTGATGATGTAGTGGTGCTTTTGGTCCTTAAATGCTATGAATTTTGAACATTTGGTTTATATTAAGCAGAAGAAGAGGTGCTTTAATTTAATGGAGTATGTGATGAAAATGGAGGTAGTAAGTCCATGAGAATTTTGGGTTTTATACTTGAAGCAGATGCCCAAAGAATAAGGGACAAGCAGAGACAGGACTCAGCTATAAAGTTAAAGGACTTTGGGTGCCAAGTTTTTGTCGTGACCCATTCACAGATATAGAACCAACTTCTCTGTAGGTTATAAATGGAGACAGTCCACTGAAGTCAATGAAGCTTCACTAATTTACAACTAGAAGATATTTTGGCCCTTAATCTTTTAATGTGTAAATGAAGGTCATAAACATGTGAAATAACAAGCTACCTGAAAGGGTCATTGTAGAGGTGAGGGGAGTGCTGACTCTGGCAGCCCTCTAGGAAAGGTTAATAGAAAGGAGGGAAGAGGGTGCAAAGAGCATGCTGAGTAATGGCAACAGGGCTGTTTCAAAAAAAAATCTCCTAATTTTAAAATAAACTCCCTCAGCATGGAGCTGCACTGACTATTCTAAGCCTATGAAGGGGATTCAGTCTTATGTCTCCCTTATAAAAGTAGCTGGTATAATATTCACCTTCTATATGTTGGATTTAACACTTATGCTCCTGGCATCAGGGGCAGGCCACCACATTAAACCTGAGACTTTGTTTAAAGTGTTTCATCACTCTCTGGGAAGGATAAATTTAAGATAATAGTGAAGATGGGAAGGCAGCAGTTTTATGATCTAAATACATTGCATTGTCTATGAATATAATCTATTTTTGTCAGTTACATTGGAAAGAAATAAATTACTCATCAGTCAATCCATTATTATTATAATAAGAGCAAGGCACTACTTAATTGCATCAGTTAAGTGGACATGACTTTGCCAGTGCTCATAAATGCCATTACATCAATCCACAGAAATGGACCTGTTGATTTATTAAATGATGATGGACAAAGAAGATGTTGCAATCTCTTTTATAATTTAACCTGTGCTTGAAATGCATAGGTGTTTAAGGCCAACACGTGAATAATTATGATAGGAGACGAAAGTGAAAAGGAAACTACAAATCATACAATAGCCTCTATCTAGTAGAAGTTTATTCTGGTATAGGTAAATGCAACATTTTGAACATATGATGTGCTAGTGACAGATATGTGTGGTCCTTAAGCAGCTGTGGTCTATTGTACTGCAAATCTATGTTTAATCAAAGGAATAGTGATATTTTGTTAAACAAGTTAAATTCCTCTTTTATGATGTGTCACTAAAAAGTATGATTGCTCAACAGGAAATATATTGCAGCACCTCTGACTACACTGCAGTAGGAAACTTCCCACGGACCAGTCTCCCTATCAGGTTTATTGTTGGTGGATCATTGCCCCAGTGCCTTCCCTTATTCTAACAAAATGCTATTCTTAAATTATATGCAAAATCACTGTAGCCCATAATAGTGGTACAACCATGTGGGAGGATATCCTTGTAAACTGCATAGTGATCTTTGGACACCTACAATATTACAGCTCTTACTCATGCTGTTTTTTCTCTGTTGATTTTGTTATGTAGTCTTGTTATAGATCACAAACATGCAGAATATAGTAATGGAAACCCTGGTCAGAATCTGTGCAAGAAAAGCCTTCCCTACTCCATGTTTTGGCAAAGTTGTTTGCTTTCTTTTCATCTCCTTAATTGCTTTGCTTGGATGTGTACATTTGTTTTACTTTCCTCTCTCCTTTGTGCAGACTTTGGGCCAAGGATTGTGACTTCCATGCTGTTTGGAAAGCACCTGACGTCTGGGCAGTTCCACAGGTTTTCTAAAGTCCTTATTACTGAGAATTGAGGGAAGATTTTAAAATATGCTCAAGGCCCATTTTTAGTACCTAAATAAAGTGGTCAGATTCTCAAAAATGCTCCTATTGAGAGCAATGGAAGCTGTTGGTTGCTAAGGCACTTAAGGCCTATGAAAAATCTAGCCATAAATATTGTTGTTTATAATAATTATTTCTAAATTCTTCACTTTCCAAAAACCATTTATGGAAATCTGCACATTGATATATTCCAAAGCACACAGAAAACTTTAAGTTATCAAAAGAAATGAGAAATAGGTTGACATTTTAATTTCTTGTGATGAAATATTAAGGTTTGTTGTTTGTACTATTTACACTTCAAACTCCCAGTAAGCATCAGATTATATTAGGATTCTGGATAATTCTTCTAATTATAATGCATCATACAAAGTAGAGATGATCAAAATCTTACTCGAAATAAAAATGAAACATTCAGAATTATACTGAACCTCATGACACCTGAGAAGCAAGGTCACGTCTATGTAATAAGGAGCCAGTTTTAAGGCCTTCTTTGGTACTGAGTAACCTTCCTTCATGAAGTCTCACTGAAGTCAGTAAAGCTGACTGTGCAGTAGAGCTCCACTAAGCATAGGTAAAATCTACCTGCATATAACTTTAGTACAGTGTCTACATAATAGTACCAGATACTACATAAAAGTATCAGAATTGGACCTCAAATAATAACATTTGTCAGCAGCTGACTGCTATATATGATAACTGTGTGGAGAGGACATCATGGGATTTAGCTGTGTGAAGGCTGGGAAATTGCATAGGATCTAATACAATAATTTCAGGGAGCTGTGAGACTTCAATTTTCCAAGAGTGTGGAGTTCATGGTGGAACACTAAGACCCTGAGGACTCAGTCATGAAGCCATCATGAGCTAGGATTTGACCCTATACAAATAATTTCAGAAGAAATGTGACCTGATAGATAAATGTATCTATCCTAGATGTCTTATTTCCTTCTGTTGCCATTTCGAAGGATTGTTTTGAGTAGATTTGTAAAAGCGTTTCAGAAAATACAAACCCAAGAATCCAAACCTCTTCATGACCAAGAAGGATTTTGTTCTACTACAGATTAAATTGCACTAGATTACTATCCAACCAGAACATTGACTTCAGTGATATAACTGACAGTAGGATTTGTCCCATTGTTTCTTGGTAAAATTAATGAGCTGGAAGAAAAATATCTGACCATTGTTTGACTTACCAAAAGTCATTGTGAATCCTTCCCTACATAGCATTAAGATGAATCACATGTTGCTTGTGAGCTGAGAGTCACGGTAGTGAATTGAAGCCAAGTTAGGAAAAGAGCACTGCCATTGCTAGCTCTGCAGGACTGAACTTGACTTGGAATCTGGGGTTTTGCCCTGACAATACCACAGCATTCACAATCCTATTTATTTTGTGGGTTTTCTTTTGTACAAAGCTACTTATTCTAACACCACATGAAAAAATGTCTTTAATACCTGTTGCATATATGTGGAATTTATAGCCTGTGGGACAAATCTTCATCCTATTTACACTGGCACACAATAATAATAAGACTGATATTGGGGTAGGAAATGATTATTTTTCTCTGTGAAATGCAGGCACTTGAATATTACTGTAATGAAGTTATATATGCAGGTAGATTTTGGCATTGCCTAGGGAACACATTGTGTTTGAATTGTATTGCTTTTATATGGATTTTTTTCCCAAGGGATACCCCACACCCCCACACCATGCTGTTGCTCTGCTTCTTCATTCTTTTACTTTTCTATTGCACTCAACAAAAATTAGGGAAACCCTCTGGTGGCCAAAATGATAGCTGTAAGTCCCAGTCAATATTATCCCCCTCTCTGACAGCAAGTGATAAGTTCAAATCCTGTTGTGGTGGCTTCTTTACTAATATGCCTGATAACTATTCATTTAGAGACAAAAAGTTATATTCTCTGTTTTTAGTTACCTTAGTCACTTCCACACTTAGTGGGCATTTCCAACACAAATGACAAATGAAACAGAACCTCTTATATACCATACACTCTGAAAATCATATTTTTTGGTGAAGGTTGATTCTGGCATGATCATACTTTTTATTTTTTACTTTTTTCATTTTTCAATGATCAATTGCGTGTGATCATTCTTAAAGTGTTCCTTTTAAATTATTAGGGAAATTTGGATTCATTTTGGCTTAGAATAATGCCACTAAAGCCCCACGAATATCCCAGGAGCAGGGGTTTTCTTTTCTGCACACTTGTGGCAGTTGTACACTGCTGGAGCTCATCTGACTTCTGTAGAGTCACTTTCATTCACACCTGTGTCTATGCCGAGAGAATCGGGTCTTCTGTAACTGTGAGTGAAAGGGCTTGATTCTCTACTGCCTTGTACCTTGTGTAATCATTTACATAAATGCTGAATGAGCCGAGAGCAGAGATGCAGGGCAGAAAATTTTCCAGTGCTTTATTTTTCCATGGGAAATTTTCCATTTCTAAAAATTCATTGTTTCATAAAATTCATTAGTAACAATGAATGGATGCCAATACAATCTTAGGCAAGCTTGGCCGTTTCAAGGTTGTAATGAATGTTTTTCAGGTGATTATCCCTAGGAAGTGTGACTCCTGCCAGGGAGGGGTTTGCTGGGAGTTGTCCGGGATGTGGGGCAGCTGTGGGCGAGCCTCCTGCCAGGTGGGGGGGTGGGGGTGTACAGGGATTTCTAGCAGCTGCCCTGCTTGGCACAGAGCCAGTTGCTCTGGGAAGGGGAGGTGGGGCTGGGAACCCAGCCCTCCCTGTCCCCTGGAGCAGCCAGTTCTGCGCTGCATGGAGCTGGCTGCTCTGGGAGTGAGCGGGGGCTGGGAATCCAGTCCTGGCCCTGATCAGCTGCCAGCTCCTGTTGGGAGCTGGGGAGCTGGGTAGTGCCAGGACCGGGGACAGAAAGCTCCCTATCCCCTGTGGCCCCCTGCTAGCTAGGCTGACCAGGAGCAAATTTGCTCCTGGCCAGCATCTACACACGTTTTACTGCACAGTATCTACTGCACAGTTAGTTTACTACCTGTATTTATAGGTAGTAGCTAACTGCTCAGTACATTGATTTACTGTGCAGTAAATGTGATCACGTGTAGACGGTGCCACTTTACTGAGCAGTAGATTAGTCTGCTGTGCAGTAAAGGTTCTCGTGTAAACGCATCCACTATCAAAGGCAACAAAGAATTAAAAGTAGCAGGTCAAATTCTGCTCTCCTTCACTAGGGTAAATCTAAGTTTGGTTTTAACACCATTGGATTTAGCTCATTGAATTCAAATTTCCTCAGTTTTAGCTGTATGAAGATTCCTAAAGTTAATGTTGAAAAGTAAGATGTTCTTCACCTCTGTGATGATGCTGTTCTTACTATTTTTCTTTAAAAAAAATAAATACAGTGAATAGAATTTATTCATTAATTTTTCTCTTGTAAAAAAAAAAAAAGCCAAGAATGGTACAGTTTGGTCAGATAAGACTATGATAGCTATGAAAAAGCAGGTAGTTATAACATAACAGGGCCCTACTCCAATCCTGCTGTAAAGGACTACTGATCTTGCATCTACTGGCTGTGGAACATCCCTGACATTGATGAGAATTTGGGCTGAGCATGTCTGCAATTCAGGACAAGTATCAGTTTTGAAGACCTAGACAATTGGGTGTCTCCTCCCTAACTCTTGGTTCTCTTCTATTTGGGTTGGACTGTAGCAGGGCTAGTCACCTTGGCCTTGTGTCAGTTGACCTGACCATTTAAAAAGCTAAACCCTTAATACGTTAATATTTATCTGATCATAGTGCCTTAGGCCCTGTCTATACTGTACTAGTAGTGACACCCAAGGAGCTTATTGTTTAGGTAAAAGTGTTTTTTCTGGCCACATCTTTATAGGCATGAGGGTCCTTTTTCTAATTTTTTTTTCTTCTTCAAATATCTTGGATTGGGCATTTCATAAGGTTCATACTCAGCTTGACTTGTGGGTAGTCTTGCTGGGTTCCATGAGACTGCTGTTGTTTAACGTTAAGTACATACATTAATTGTTGCCGGACTGAATCTTGCAATGGCCCAGTTTTGGTTTTAAAGTAATTATTGACCCAATTCCATTTTTATATAATTATACCTTGTGGCACTTTTTAAAACTGGATTTCTTTAGGCAAATGCAGGGAGATGAACCAAGTCTAAAAGCAGGTGCCTGGTGTGGATAAACTGGCAAAGCAATCGGCAGATGTTTACAAACACATGGACATGACACTATTACTGTGTCAGGTAAGGTCAAATGAAGTAAACTTCTTCAAAGTGAGTCTAAGGATGCTTTAGTTATTAGCTTCCAAAAGCTCTGTGGAAAGCTCAATCACTAGACCAACTAAGCCAATGCTGGCAGATGAGTGCAGAAAAAATCAACTAGATGCAAAGCACTTTATTAGTGACTAGGAAATGAAATCCTCCCCTTTAGAAAAGGAAAGAAATGCTTTGTTAGCGTAGCTAAGTGTATCTTGTGGCTGTCTATCTGTTGATCTAAAGTGCCCTTCTGTTCTGCAGAGTGACTTGAAGAATAGCACCTTCTTACACAGCAGATATCCTTCCAGGTTTACTCTGTCATAGCTGACCGCAATATTTTTATATGATTTATTCATGCTCATTTGGCAGCCCATCACAGCAAGAGGGTCATGAGCTTGGTTCTGTTCCTCTTGATACATCAATAGAGCTGTTTGCACAATTCCAGCAGTTAAATTTATTCAAATGTAGCAGAGTTGCACAGCGTTCTTTAATAGTCCAATCTGAAGGCATTGGATTAGGGTGTATAGTTTGGCCTCCAGAATCCTGTTGGTGTAAGTCAAGAAGGAAAGTATTCAACTTCTTTACAGATTCCAGTTGGAATTAAGAGGGTTGGCAGTTAGAAAACTATCCTTCTGCATAGAACTGAGCACACTTACTTTGCAGTCTTTTGGACACAATAAACCTATAACCCGTGATGCTTTGCAATTTAAATGCAAAATTAGACTTAAAACCCATGTTGAGACAAATACAAAATATAATAAACCTGTGGGGTACCTCCTCTTTCCTTTCCTCTCCTCAAAATAGTTGGAAGGAAACTAGCTTTTATGTTTCTCAGGAGCCTGTAGCAACTTCATGGAGCAACGTCACGTTTTGTAGCTCAGGAAAGCAGTGGAGGAAAGCAGGGAACGGTGCTCTGACTAGCGTGCCTCTACCTCTTCTGCAGAACTGTATGCATTCTTTATTTTTTTTCAACCAGACCTTAATGATCCTGGAAGCTGATTGATTTTTTTTTTCTTTATCTATGGAGTGATTGTTCTAAAGAGGATGATGATAATTTTTTCTCTGTGCCCACGGGAAGCAGGACAAAAGGGACTTAAATTGTGGCATGTGAGATTTAGGCTGGATATCAGGAAGAACTTTCTATGAAGTGATTAAGCACTGGGACAGAATACCTAGAGATGTTTTTAGGTGGCAATTTTTAAGTGCAAGTTAGACAAATAGTGTTTTGAGATGTCTTTAAACACAGATAGTCAAGTCTCAGGCTCGAGGCAGGACCAGATAACCTCCTGAGATCTCTTCTATCTCACTCTTTCCGTGATTCTCTTTGTGGATGGAAAGGAGGATGCAGTAACAACAGGTCATTGCCATATGGAAGGAAAACTCTTTGGCCAGCAGCAAATTAAGGCATTCTTGATGTCATTGGTAACCAGCCTGAACAACATAAGCCACCCTTCTGCATCTCTATTGTTCTTTGTAACCTGCACCAAAGTTGCTTGTTTCTTGAGCAAGTTATATTCCATGTTCCATTGTGGAGCTTTTCTGGGATTTGATCTGTGGACTACTTTTCTTCTGGGGATATCTGCACACCTAGGCAGTAGAAACAGGAAGTGCTGTGCAGAAGGGTAAGAAGTCAGGAACAGAAAACTCCGGGGTTGCTGCTGCATATGCTTGAGATTATTACACCTAAGCAAATCTCAAATACACTGCAGAAAGAGGTGAAGAATAGGAGGCAAATGAGGTAGCGACTAGGGCTGTGTGAAGCTTCGGTCCCTGATTAGATTCGGCAGAGATTCAGCCTGAGTCAGTGGCTGAATCTCCGAATCCAAATTGAATCAGGAGACCCTTTAATCTCTCCAAATTGAATTGGAACCCTCCAAATTGCCCCGGCATTGCAGCATTCATGAGCCATGCCTGGTACCTTGAGGTATGTAGAACAAACATTTAAAGCTGTGTCTATGGTCGAATCACTGATTCTGAATTATCATCGAATCTTCAGATTCGGATTCGGAATCAACTGATCGAATCACTGTCCCCAGTTTCGGGCCAGATCTAAATTGACTATGACCCATTTCGCACACCCATAGTAGCAGCTGGTCTTTTACCTTTTGCTGGCGGCTCCACTCCCCGGCCAGCGCTTTCAGGGTGGGGCACCAGCACTCCTGCCTGCCCCCCTGCCCATTGCCTAAACAGGGAGCACGGCCTGACAGGGGGTGCACCAGCACTCTCAGGGGGTGCATGTGCACCCCCGTGCACCCTCTATGCCTCACCACTGCTGCTGGGGGTCAAGCTTAGGGGTCTCCATTGTAGGCACCCATAAGGCATGGGCATGAGGATGACCTGAAGGTCAACTCTAGCAGTGAAGACATGGCCTAAATGAAGCTTTATGTATCTTTGGGTTGGAGTGTTCAAGATACGTAAGGTTCAGAAGTCACAAGCCTTATACCCTGCACAACTCCCTACCACTTTGGAATTACCCTGCAGGTCTTGGTGAAAGGAGTTTTTCTTTTGTCCCCTGTTTCAGAGGGGTTAATTCTGGCCTATTATGACATGGCTTTCAAATAACAAGACTCAAATTTGTTTGAACAGTTGAAAATCTAATAAGACTATAGCAAATAAAAATTGCTTTCAGTTTATCTATGAAGTGTCACAATAAAGGTCTGTGCTAATCTTAGCTGCTTAATTGGCTGGTAGAAAGTATTCCATTTGTTATACAAATAAATATTTGCTTCAAATGTGGTTTCCCGAAGTCAGGTCACCTTGCATACATCTGCTTCCAAAAATGTATCTGTGTTGCAACAAAGTAGTGATTATCCCTTCCTTAGGGGTGTTCAATTTGAACTTACCATATGAAGACTGCTGTAGAAGTTTTTAATTTTGGTTTATGATGTTTGGAGTTTTTCGAGGCACAGGATCAAACGTTTGAAATACGTGTTCATCTGATACTATATACCAACCCCAAACAGAGGTATGTCTTGCTTGGTGGCTTTTTTCCCCTTCTTAATCTTAAAGAACAATGCATTTGTAATGCACATTTTGTTCTGAGAATATCAATCAGTTGAGAGGCTGGAAATAGAAAATGAGTAACTTCATTTTATTGGTAAAATACCTTAGTGGAGTAACACAATAGCATTATCATCCTTCTTCTTTACTGGTTCTTCTTTTAATCTGTATGTCATAATAATGTCATTAGAGGGTGACTTCATCTTTTTAGCAGGCTATTTCTGCAGTGCTTAATGCCTGTTTGATCTTTCATTCAGATATCTATTACCATACATATCTATTAGAAGTTGAAAAGGTTTTTAGTCTGACAACGTTGGAGGGGAAGAGATGTCAGATTCATTAAACCTTGCATGGTAAGACTGGAGATAAGTTATTTAATCAGCACATTTTTTGAAGAGGCATATGGAAAAAAAATCACATGAAAATGTGTGATTTGTCTTTATTTTTCTTTTTCTTTCAACCCACTTGTAAAGCACTTGTTCTATTGGAGCTTGCTCTCAGAATCCTCTTGAAAGAGTGCAATGTGTGAAATGGCTCCAGCCATTAAAAACGAAAACTGTGCATGGAGCCAACTTCCATTACTTTGTGAGCAATTTTGATGCACTATGGAGGGGAGGGATGACAGAATCTGGCAGACATCCTGCTCCCATTGACTTTTGTTGTGAAAGTCCTATTAATCTCAGTGCATCCAGCATGTTACCTCTGGTCCATAATGTCATAACACTGAAGGTAACTTGGGCCCTGACTCAGCAAGTTATGAGAGTATATGCCTCAGTTTTAAACTGTCTTAAATGGTTCTGCTGTCTTAGTAGGATTGTTCTGTGCCCCAAAAGGGCTTAGTACCTTGCTGAATCAGGGCCACAAATAAAGATAGGAATATTTCTTGTCCCATAATTTGTGTGTATTTATCAGATATCTGGGAATTCCTAAGACATTTCTCAACCCTCTGTATAGAAGCATTGAAAAGTAAGCTGGAGAGGAAGCCTTGTGATGGTGCATATCTTAGGGATTGGTATTCACAGATTGAAATGGATGTTGTTAAAACCACTGTTGCTAAAATCTGAGGCCCTAGTTTGGTTTGCTTTCCTGAATCCACATGATAGACAGGGGTGGAAGTGCCAGGATGTTGTTTGAGAATGATTGGCTGTGCAATCTGGACTGATGGTGTGCTTGCAGAGGCCTTGCTTCAGTTCCCTGCACAACGCTGACATACTTCATTCATTTTAGCTTTCAGAGTCATGTGCAGCTGTCATGGCTCTTTTGACTGAAAGACTGATGCTGTGTTTTAGTGGGATCATCTTTGCTTCAAATCCATAACAAATGCCAACAGTGTTTTTGTTACTATTGTTCCTTGATGACTTTGCAATAGCACTTCACATTCCTCAGGCTGGGAGCTGCAATATCTGGGCCATAGAGTAATAATACACTTTTTTTTCCTCCAGAGGATGGGGGATTCCCTTGCATTCCAAGATGGCACCAGTAACAGAGAACAGAGAAGGGTCAATATATTCTACCCCAGCAGTACGAGGTCAGTTCAGTGCAACCACAGATACCTTCTAAATTTGGGAAATTTCTTGTAGAGAGCTTTTCTTGTATGGTCCAAAATGCCCCCCATTTTCTCATTGTTTACTGGTATGCTAGGGGTATACAGGTAGGTTTCAGTTAAAATTTATCTCTGATCAAACTTGCTTTCCTTTCCTATCCAGAACTCTCACTGAATGTATTAATTCATTGGTACTTTCGAATGCACAAGGAATTCAGAATTAGGCACTTCGGTGTTTGTGTTATTGCATTTCTGAGTAAAAAGTTAGTGGCCCGTTAACACAATGCATGAAGTATATAAAATATGCACTAAATTCTTTTAGAAATACCTCATCCACTGGCAGGGCCATCCCTAGTGCGGGGTGGGGGGAATTGGGGCAACCACTCCGGGCCCTGCACTTTGTGGGGGCCCTCCAAAGCTGGGTGGAGAGGCCATGGCTGCCACTTTTGATGTGTAGCCCACCCACCTGCCTGGCAGGTTGGGCCGTCATTTCCTGTTCCTGCTGGAAGTTCCAGCCACCACCTGTCCTACCGCATCCGGTGTGCCGGGGCTTTCACTCCTCGGCGTAAGTGTGCCATGGGACAGGGAGAGAGACCCCGTGCAGGCTGCTTTGCCCTGGGCCCCGCACCCTGCTGGGATCTTCTCTGGCTCTGCCCACTGGAGCAGCATGGAAGGAGCAAACATAGATGCACAGCGGGGATTTAATAGTAACCTTCAACTACCTAAAGGGGGGTTCCAAAGGGGATGGAGATGGACTGTTCTCAGTGGTGGTAGATGACAGAACAAGGAGCAATGGGCTCAAGTTTTGCAGTAAGGGAAGTTTAGGTTAGATATTAGTAAAACCTTTCTCACTAGGAGGGTAGGAAAGCACTGGAAGCACTAGTAAAGCATTCTCCTACCCAGAGAGGTTGTGGGACCTCCATTCTTGGAGGTTTTTAAGGCCCAGGTTGACAAAGCCTTGGGTGGGATGATCTAATTGGGGATGGTCCTTCTTTGAGCAGGGGGTTGGACTAGATTCTATAATTCTAAGTCACATGTACCATGCAGTACTTCTGAGCTAGCACGTTGAATGAGGTTTCTCAGTTGTAACTGATGTCATCATTTGGGCCACTGTTACAAAGCCAATTTTGCGGTTCCAAAACAAAAGATTATGGCTGCATGACTTCTTTATTTTAATCTGATGCCTAGTATCAGAGATGTGTAGTGCAGATAGGTGACTCCTCTGTTCACAGGGTTGTTATGAACAGACTTTTTATCCACCCTACAAAATGCAAGTGCACAAACCTCACCAGCAGCCAGGGGAACAATTTTCAGCTCTAACATATGAGCACTATGGTCACAGCCAGAAGCAGTATGTGATAAAACTCATATATAGTCATAACAACATTTTCAGTCATTGCAATTCAGGAACTACTCTTCAAATTGCCCTTTTTTCTATCCAGTGATTTTTTGGGGAAGATTGCTCTATTAACAGAGCAGCAATTATATGCCGAGTCCTCTCATTACAGCTCTATCATGCTGTTAAGTCTATAGAAAATTGGTCTAACACCAAAATAATTTAACTTCTAAGAATTTTTGACAATAGTCTGGAATACAAAAATATGTCTGTTCCTTTAGAAGAGCAACTTCTAAAGTTGCTTATCCTCTTAAAGAGGATACCTTCAAGTCAGCTGGCCCTGACAGTCTTCACCCCAGGGTACTCAAGGAGCTGGCAAGCATCATAGCCCAGCCTCTAGCACGGATCTTTGAAAACTCTTGGCGCTCTGGTGTAGTGCCTGAAGACTGGAAGAAGGCCAATGTGGTGCCTATCTTCAAGAAAGGGAGGAAAGTGGATCCGGCTAACTATAGGCCCATCAGCCTGACTTCAATCCCGGGGAAGATCTTAGAAAAGTTTATTAAAGAGGCCATCCTTAATGGACTGGCCGACGTCAACATCTTAAGGGATAGCCAGCACGGGTTTGTTGCGGGTAGGTCTTGCTTGACCAATCTCATTTCCTTCTACGACCAGGTGACCTATCACCTGGACAAGGGAGAAGAGATTGATGTCATATATCTTGACTTCAAAAAAGCCTTTGATCTGGTGTCCCATGATCGCCTCTTGGAGAAACTGGCCAATTGTCGCCTTGGGTCCTCCACGATCCACTGGCTGGAAAATTGGCTCCGGGGTCAGACCCAGAGGGTAGTAATTGATGGAAGTCACTCATCGTGGTGTCCTGTGACCAGTGGGGTCCCCCAAGGCTCTGTCCTTGGACCCATACTGTTCAACATCTTCATTAATGATGTGGACACTGGAGTCAGAAGTGGACTGGCCAAGTTCGCCGATGACACCAAACTTTGGGGCAAAGCATCCACACCAGAAGACAGGCGGGTGATCCAGGCTGACCTGGACAGGCTCAGCAAGTGGGCGGACGAGAATCTGATGGTGTTCAACGCCGATAAATGCAAGGTTCTCCACCTTGGGAAAAAAAACCCGCAGCATCCTTATAGGCTCGGCAGTGCTATGTTGGCTAGCACTATGGAAGAAAGAGACTTGGGGGTCATCATTGACCACAAGATGAACATGAGCCTGCAATGCGATGCGGCGGCTAGTAAAGCGACCAAAACGCTGGCTTGCATCCATAGATGCTTCTCAAGCAAATCCCGGGACGTCATTCTCCCCCTGTACTCGGCCTTAGTGAGGCCGCAGCTGGAGTACTGTGTCCAGTTTTGGGCTCCACAATTCAAAAAGGATGTGGAGAAGCTTGAGAGAGTCCAGAGAAGAGCCACGCGCATGATCAGAGGTCAGGGAAGCAGACCCTACGATGACAGGCTGAGAGCCCTGGGGCTCTTTAGCCTGAAAAAGCGCAGGCTCAGGGGTGATCTGATGGCCACCTACAAGTTTATCAAGGGTGACCACCAGCATCTGGGGGAACGTTTGTTCACCAGAGCGCCCCAATGGATGACGAGGTCAAATGGTCACAAACTACTTCAAGATCGTTTCAGGCTGGACATAAGGAAGAATTTCTTTACTGTCCGAGCCCCCAAGGTCTGGAACAGCCTGCCATCGGAGGCGGTTCAAGAGCCTTCATTGAACACCTTCAAGATGAAACTGGATGCTTATCTTGCTGGGATCCTATGACCCCAGCTGACTTCCTGCCCTTTGGGCGGGGGGCTGGACTCAATGATCTTCCGAGGTCCCTTCCAGCCCTGATGTCTATGAAATCTATGAAACTGTCTAGCAGTAGTTAGAAGAGCTGGTGAGTAAGGAAAGTTAAAGTTGCAATGTATCCTCTTGCCTCTAGCAGCTGCTGTCTTCCTAGAAGGTGGGACATTCATTATCTAGGACAGAGCTTTCCAAACTGTGTGCTGCGACACATTAGTGTGTCGGCAGCAGTGTGTAGGTGTGTCGCGCGAAATGCAGAAAATTTTGCGGAAGGGCACCGCGGAGCTCCCTTACTCGCGTCTGCTTCCCTTGGCCCCTCCCCTGGAACTGAATTACTGTGTCGCGAAATGATGCATGTCTAAAAAGTGTGTCACCAACATGAAAAGTTTGGAAAGCTCTGATCTAGGAGGTGAGTTACCTCCTCCCTGCTTTGACACTCTTCCCATCTCTCACTCGCTTTTAGTAGCTGAGTAGGGTTAAGTATCTCATAGGGTTGCTGCCTTTAGGAGAAAATTAGTTGGCATTGCACAATTATTTATGCAAATTTAGCTAGCTAGTTTGCATACTTAACCTTTGCAACTAGATGCAATCTTAGTTTTATAAAACACTGTGCACTAGGTCATGTGTGCCTTAGTGTGGGCACCAACTTGCACGTAAGTGGGGAATTTTGCTTTCAAAATGAATGGTACAATTTGGCCCTTTGGTCCAGGGTTATCCCTAACCACTGTCTATCATTAAGCTATTGTTCAAGTTCAAAACCTCATCACTTAAAGTTTTTCTTCCCACTGGTTATATCATTATGAGTGTTTACTTTGCCAGAGCCTGGAAGAAAATTTGCTCTCTGAGGTGGAGCCAAGTTCCATTACTAGATCTGCAAAAGATTTGACAGTGAAATTAATTAGTTAATCTTTGTAAAGTGCTTTGAAGATGAACAGCACGGTATGAGTTTTAGGTAATATTGTCATAGGTTAGTGAGTCATTTTGAAAAGTTAACAGAGAGAGAGGTATGTCTTATGATGTGACATGACCAGTACTTTATATGTTGACCAATACTGCTGTTTCTTTGTACTCCTCCGTTTATCTATCTTGATCTTTTCTCTTTTATCCTATATTTAGATTTTAAGCTCTTTGCAGCAGGGAGCCATCTTGTTTTGCCTCTGTACAGCACCTAGCACAGTGGGTTTCTAGGCCCTGACTATGCCTCCGAGATGGTAGGACATTACAAATAATAAATGGTATTTTAAATCTCTCACAAATTAAAAGTTAATATGAACATAATATTTTGTCAAATCAGCCCAGTTCCTGGGAGTAAAAATAACTTGCTGTTAAATTGTACAAAAAAGTAAGTAAAATCATTGTAATCATTGTAAAAAATCATTGCCATGTCATGGCAATGAATGTTGAATTTGCTGAATCTAAACTTGGATAGAAAGGGTTACATATTTTATTCTTCCTTTTAAAGAAAAGAGGAAACACAGAGAAGGCAAGTAAAATGTATGAGAAATAACCATGTACATAGAGAACCCAAAATAAATGCTGATCAGTAGTTGCAATAGTAATATAAGTGATTAATTATTAAAATCCAAATCATAATTGTTATTATGACTCAAAATCTCTAGTCAGGTCTGGATCCCTCTGGTGAGCTAGAAGAGATGATATCTATCCTGGAGCCTATAATCCAAGGCCTTAATGATGCAAATATTTACACACATGAATAACTTCATGTACACATTTAGTCCAATTGTTTTGCCACTTATGAAATAAGATGCAATCAGTGAGTGCATCACACATGAACAAGATGCAACAAGTGAGTGTGTCAAATGCTAGGAGGGAAAGGGGGGCAGACAGATCAAAGGTAACGAAGTAAGTACGTGCGGCTAGCTCGGCTAGCTTGTGAATGGCTCAGCGACTCCACGCAGTATTTGTTTCTTTTTTTTAAAAATCATCATTTAAAAATGTTCTGTACTAATCCGTAATGGCCCATGCTACCACAAAAAAGAATGCTTGGTTGAATACCTATTTGTTTATAGAGTGTTTGTTCTCCTATAAAACCTATGCTTACTTACTCCCTAACTAGCATCATTAACTCAAATATAAAAACAAATCCTTGAACAATCCCCAGCTCTCCCTCAGAAAAGACTCTTCGCTCTCTTGGTGTTCCCCACAAAATGCTTGCTCTATATGGCTCTAGGAAGATACCAGGCCTCTGAGTCTTTTTGTTCTCTCACTCCTCCTCCTCTGCATTCATTGGCCAAATACAGAATGTAAACTCTGATAACTGTATGGTCTGGGCTGTAAAAGTGTCAAGGCCTTTTAGTGACTCTGACCACAACCGAGTTTTCCATTATTACTACCTGACTTTTAGGGATGTTTGAAATGGGCTGTATTCGATTCGGATTCAGCCTGAATCAGGGACAGTGATTTGATTTGTTGATTTGGATCACTGTCCCTGATTCAATTCGGCTGAATTCGAATCTGAAGATTCGATGCTGATTTGGAGAATCAGTGATTCGGCCATAGACACAGCTTTAAATGTTTTTTCAATATACCTCGAGGTACCAGGTGTGGCTTGTGAACACTGTGACGCTGGGGCAGATGGAGCATCCCACAGAAGTGGGGCGGAGGGGGGTGCGTGCTTGGTGGTGAACCTGGAAGTAGACCAGAAGCGCTTCTGGTCCACTTCTGGGTCTGCCACTGAGTGTGCTGCCCCCCTGCCCCACACCTCCCCGGCTTAGCAATCAGTCATGGGGGGACCCCAGGTGCCCCCCCCAACCCAGGAGTACCAGTTGCCGAGCCGGAGGGAGGACGGGGGGGGCGGACCAAGAAGTGGACCGGAAGTGCTTCTGGTCTTCTGCTGAGCATGCAGAGGACCCCCCCCTCCCCCATTCCATGTGCCCCAGCATCGCAGATTCACGAACCTCCTGGTACCCCAAGGTATGTAGAAAAAACATTTAAAGCTATGCCTGAATCGCCAGATCTTTCAGAATCTCTCCGAATCGATTCAGAGGGTTCCAATTCAATTCAGAGAAATTAAAGGTCTCCTGATTTGATTCAGGTTCAGAGATTCAGCCATTGAATCAAGCCAAATCTCTGCAGAATCGAATCAGGGACTGAAGCTTCGCACAGTCCTACTGACTATCCTCTATTCAGCAATCAACTGCCACCAGGGAGCAGACTGCTGCATCTGGTACTGTAGACATCACTGGGGCATCAAAGTCTGTTGGAAAGAAGACAGCAAGATAATGTGACCATGTGCTCTCAAATTCCTGAAGATAGGGACACCCACTACTGCCCCTGAGCCCCTTGATCCTGGAGTGGGCTGAGGCCTTCTAAAGCAGCCCTTTCGCCATGGAAATGGCATGGGGAGAAGCTATTAAAAGTAATTTTAAGAGAATCCTAACTTCAAATAGAATAGATGCTCAAGGCATATTTGTAGAGCAGTGAAGCTGCTGAGAGTTCACGGGCTTGGGGAGGTGATTTAGTTTAAGTGATAACAATGTTACATGTAAACTAGAATAATTATCACATTTATGTTGCATTTTCATGGTATTTGCTTCACTCAAATTGTTGTTGTAAAATGATTACTTTAATGTCTAGCAAGATTTTATGAGCTATGTTGCGCTACTCTGTAGCAATTTGGGAGTTTTTTCTGAACTCAATGGTAAAACCATGTGATTTAATTGCCACTCTATTTGTTAATTAGTCTGGGTAAAAATGCCAGCAACCTGAGTGTTTTTCAAGAGTGGGTGGCAAGAATGTAATTTTGTGTGAAGCAGTTCCAAATGCCAGACAGTTTTCATTTGTGGTCTGACTTCTTGGTGTTCTGACTTCTTCAGCGTTATGCTCTGTGCATCTAGCTTTTCAAGTTTGTACATTCAGGGTCCTTTTTACATATTTTGTATATTTAAATAAAGATGCACAGGTCTGATTCATCATTACTTTGTATCTTATGTAGTAATTTGCATCAATGTGCTACCCTACTGCTTTGGTAAATACTGATAAACTTCTATACCCACTGTGCACTGATGTACATGACTATACCAGGCAGAAGATAGGACTTCTGTCTGACTTCCAACTAACATGACTAGCTACTGCTGTCCACACATGACTAAACCAGTAGTTATTGGGAATGGTGCTCTACAAATAAAATTTCCAAGGACTTATGGGTTGAGTACATGTGGGTGAGTTAGGTCATTAATGCACAAACTTCTTGACTGATCACAGGCTAGCACTTTGTGGCCACGTGTATATATTGCCAAACCCCAACATAACTGAAAAAAAAGTCAACTTAATGTCATGAAAACATTAAACATGTGGTGAGTGTGTGTGGATAGGAGTGCTGTCTATTTGAGGGTGGTTGGGAATACTCAGCATTCTTACATCACGATAATGAATATAATTCCTTGTCCTGTCTAATGATTCTCAGGGCTGGGCTTGATGGACTCCAACTTCATTGGTAAGCATGAATTAAAGGCAAATTCTTAAAGGGTTTTAGGTCTACAGCATGGTAGTGACATAATCTGGTTGGGGTACCCCATGTATGCCTTACTCACCCATCCACTCCGACAGGCATACTTCAACCTTCAACCCACATGACGCTCCTATCCTGTTATTTTCATTAGTTGTCCCAAGAATTTAGTTGTTCCATTTGTCCATTAGCCCCCATAAAAAGGGGGCTACTACTTAGGCAGATGGGCCTTGCTTATGGTAATTGGATGGACAAATAGATGGGCATACTTCAAAACCATTGCTCTCTGGACGCTACTGAGATCTTGGTGTCTGCCATGGTTAGGAGTGACTACTGGGAAAGATTCTGGAGGAGCCACTTCAGCATGCTGCTAGTTTGGGAGTTTGGACAGGGTTTACTTGGTGCTGTCTCAGTTGGAATTAGTTGCTGCCACAGCATGGACATGTCCAAAATATCTAGTGCATTTGCAAATTCTTCTGCTGCATTCACCAGCTGCCATAGTGGCAGAGATGAAAGAAAAAAGGAGATTTGCTTGAACTGATGTGCAGTGAGACTGCTGAGTGCTGCACATCCTTCTCAGTAATGTTTTCTTTGCCATTTCAAAATGGAATCTAACTATATGAGAGAGAAACTTTTAGGACACTTTCCCTTCTTATGTAAAAGAGAGATGCCGGCTTGAATTCAAGAGGTCCATGTTAATTTTACATAGTGGGCTAAATCGTACCTTCATTTACATGCATGCTACTCCCATAGTATTTGCACAAGGGTAACTGAAAATCTGGGCAGCAGATATTTCAGGGTATGGCACAGAGAAGGAGAGAATAGAATGTCCTTTTTAATCGCCCTGCAGATAAGGTAATTGTGGTTCAAATTTAGAAGTGTAAGATAAAAATTCACTACATGAATGAAACTAAAACTGATTTATTTCAGGAAAGCTGGAATAGTGTTTAAACAGCTTCCTGTGGCTTAGCTGCTATGAAATAGTAGGAATAACCTTTCTTCTGTCTGGGTCTTAGGAAGTATTGTGTTTCATATTTGCTAAATGACCTCCATTTCACAGGTCAGGTGTAAAATTTATCCAACAGAGTATTCATCTGTTTGTTCACACTTATCTCTCAGCACATATAGGGTTTATTAGAAAGGATGCCTTGAATGGGTTTGGACTAGTAATGCAGGGCCCATTAGCCTGTTTATATTTATAGTGATGTCCATGTCCTATACTATGTCTTGGATCTGGCCAAATGGTAGAACTTAAAGCCTGATCCCATTCTCATTAAAAGCAATCTTTCTGTTCACTGGAGTGGGCTTGAAGATGGCCCTCAAGTGACACCTATTGCAGGAATACAACAGTGCAGTGAGGGAGACAGCCAGATCTACTATAGATACAACCTCTGTAGCATTAGGTACACTTGGGGTGCATCTACATGTGCTGTTAGTTCAATGCAATAAACTCAGGCACAGTTCACAATGGAGTCAGATGCTACCAGGCACAGCGTTTACACATGTGCCTGGGACTGCAGCACATTGAGATGGGGTGGAGCAGCCCTGGGCTGGCAGTAGGTCTGGGGGTGCCCAACCACAGTTTCCAGGTGGCAGTGTTGGGCAGTGAAGGGGTTGGCTGGGGCACAAGGGTTCTACAGTGCAGGGTTAGGCAGCAGGGGTGTGCCAAGTGGGCCCTATTTGATTTGAATTCGGCCCAAATCAGGGACAGCGATTCGATTAATTTATTTGGATCACTGTCCCTGATTCGATTCATGGAATCTGAATTTGAAGATTCAATGCGGATTTAGAGATTCAGCAATTTGGACATAGAAAAAACTTTTAAAGCTGTGTCTACATACCTTGAGGTAGCAGGCACAGCTTGTGATCTCTGTGATGCTGGGGCGCATGGAGTGTCCCACAGGAGCACAGGGGGGCCCTCCACACCCTGTACTTCTGGTCCACTTCCAGGTCTTCTGGGGAGCACGCTGGGGGGCCCCCTGTGCTCTCCCAGGTCAGCGATCAGCTGCAGGGTACCTACCAGTGCTTCTGGTCCACTTCCGGGTCTGCTGCCAAGCATGCTGGGGAGCCCCCCATGCATCTGTGGGACACTCCATGCAGCGCAGCATTTATGAGCCCCTCATACCTAGAGGTACGTAGAAAAAATATTTAAAGCTGTGTCTATGTCTGAATCTCTGAACCTTTCTGAATCTCTCCAAATCGATTCAGAGGGTTCTTATTCGATTTGGAGAGATTAAAGGGTCCTCTTATTCGATTCGGATTCAGAAATTTGGCCACCGAATCAGGCAAAATCTCCACCAAATCGAATCAGGGACCAAAGTTTCACACAGCCCTACTAGGCAGCAATTAGCCCCTGCACAGTGTGCGGGCCGCCTCCTGATCCCATCCATGTCGTCATGTGCGAGCCGGGAGCGATATGCGGACCCGTCTTTGCGCACGAGGGCTGTGGCCAGCAGCCCGGGCACGCAGGGTCAGAAGGGACCGTGCGGCGGCAAGGTACGCACGGGCTAGAATTAGTCACAGAGGCGTAGTGGTTGATTCAAAGATTATTCACTTACACCCAAGATGGTCGCGGTGCAGGCAGGAAAACTTGCTTGAGTTACAGTTGCAGATAGAAAAGATAAGAGGTGGACTAGAGTTCCTTCCCGTGAACACTCTTCTAGCCCGTCCGGTTGGAGGCTCTAAACCGCAAGCCCATCGCGTCAACCGAAGAAAGTACTCGAGACAAAGAGCTCTGAATAAACTCACACGAAGTTTGCTAGGCTCCGTGGGTCCTTGTGCGCGCAGGGAGAGGGATACGTCGAGGATTGCGCTCGGCGACGGGGAGAGGCTAGAGGCTGATCAGACCTCTGTTGCCTGCTTGAAATGCCCTGGGTCCGATAGGCTCTGCAGCGCTTAGAGATCTTCACACAGCATGAAGTCTCCTCCTCCTGGTGACAAATTAGAATACGAATGGCGGGAACTCTTTGCAATGAGCATCTCTGTGCTGCAACAAAGAAATGCACCCTGCAAAGAAAGCTACTGGTGGCGGGAATTCTTTTGCACCGGGGTTCTCTTCTGCAGCAGAAAACACCACCGTGCAAAGAAGCTGCAATTTAGCGGGAACAATTTAGCAGTGCCGAAGCACACAAAACAAAAATCACACCCTTGGGTTGTGACACACAGTAGGACCCGCATGCCCCAGCCAGCCTGGTCACTGTCTACATGTGCATTTTGGCAGAGTAAATTACTCCACTGTAGTATAGTACTGTCTCCAACAGTGATATCCTATGGCAGGGCTAATTAATTTACTGCATCCTAATACCAGCGCACATGTAGATGGTGATGCTTTATTGGGGAGTTAATTAGTCAACTCTATAGTAACGTGCACTTGTAAATGCACCCAGGGGGCTCATCTACATGAGATGCTGTACTTGAGATTACAGCCAATTACTGTACAGTAAGCATCACTGTCTGCATGTGCAGGTGCTTACTGTACAGTAGTTGGCTCTACTCGTGAGTAGATTTGCTACCTGGAAACGCAAGTACCAAATTAACTCTCGATTACTTACTGTGCAGTAGTGTATGTATAGACACCTGACTGGAAGCAGAGAGCTCCCAGCCCCTGCTCTGCAATTGCTCAGCTGGATATCCCAGCCTGGGCACCACCATGGGGCTCGGGCTGGGAGATATGGTTCTCCCAGCCTTGGCCCTATGATCTGGCTGGGAGTTCTCTCTCCTGGTCCAGTGCTCCCTGCCAGACCCTGGGCTAGCACCCTGGGGGAGCCTAGAGCTCCCTCTGGCTGCTGCAGGGGCCCAGTGCAGGGCTGCAGGGAGTGGGAGCAGTCTGCTGCTAGTAGCAGCAAATCTGCTCCCTCATCTCTGCATGTGTAGACACGTGCCTGGGAGAGTTTACTCTAGAGTACTTTAGAGTAAAACTGCGCCTGGATTATTTGCATGTGTAGACACATCCAGGGTGTAGTAGATGATGTCTAATAGAGGAGATACCGCTTGGTTTGCTGTTCATATGCTACATAATGGTGCTATTCTGTTTCTGCTGATATCTGCTAACCAGTTCTACATTGGATAATAATTATTAGGGTTGACAGAACCTCCAAAAGTTCTTCTGCTGTGAAAAACAACATGAATCAGACCCTTGACTCTACATTTAAGCTGTTGGAATGCAGTAGCCTGCATTTCCATGAGGGTTCCTATGTAAAAAGGAGTAATTGCATTATTGTTCCTCATCCATTGTAATAATCCACATTGAGGGCTCTGATGTCAATGTCTCACACTCAGCGCTGTGGTGTCTGATTCCTTTTGGTATGTCGCAATTTGGGAGTTAAATTTAAGCCAGTGAATACAATGACAAGTGCTAGAGTTTGAATCGTTCCACCTAGGGAAGTTATGCTCATGAAATAAACCAGCTACTCTGTGTTTGGACCTCCTGGACCATTGAGTCTAGTCCCCTGTGTCTGCACTCTGCAAGCAGTGACCTTTCCAAAAAGGGTCACAGAATGTCTGCTCTGACTTCTCTTGTACACCTGAGCTGCAAAGCATTCAGGAAAAAAAAAGATTTACAGAGAAAAGGTAGTGGCAGGAAATTATTTAGACCTGGGTTGTCAAATTCAGCTTGGCCGGATCTGAACAGCATCAGTGAGTCTGGCTGCAGTGGCATGTCTGAATGTGGTGAGTGGTCTGCATGTTGCTGTGGTTGGCCTGGGGGGTCAAGGTCTGCCGGTGGTGGGAGATGTCAGTGGGCAGTGGCAGTGAGCTTACCATGCCACCGATGGCTATGGCCAACAGGGCCAAAGATCCCCAAATTCTATAGCAGGCCACACCATGCCCCCCGAGCTTGTGGTGGCCCTCTGGTAGCCCAGCAGGCCAGATATTGTCTTGCTTGACATCCCCGATGTAGGTTAAAATATGTTCAGATGAACCTAGAAAAAAAGAGGTTCGTTCCTCATGCTACAGAGGGAAGCAAAAAATCCCCTTTATCCATAAATGAATTCCTATCAGGAGATACCATGAGACCAAAGTCCTGGTATTTTGCCAGTCTCATCTTTTTCCAGGTGCCTAATTCTTTTTATAGGAACATAATAATAGTAATGATATATAATTATATTTATTATAGAGTATATATAAAGTTGTAAAATAAAATACTTAAAGTTAAGAAATAGACTGTTTAGAGACTTATGGGAACTGCTCAGAGGCTTTATCTGAAAACCAGCAACAATACGACTATGTAGTAGGGCTTAGTTGCTCCCTATTCTGGTACCTCTAAAATCTGGCAATGAGGTGCAGGCCTGGTTCAGGGGTGGCAGCAAGGTACTACTTGACCTGGCCTAAGAATTGTAGCTCATAGGCTATGTGTCTATCTGCATGCTCCCTCACTTGGCAACAAGGTAAAAGCAGAACTCACATCTGGTTTTTTCCCACCTCAACTTACTTGCAATAATGGTCTGAGGAACAGCATTTTCAGAATACATCCAATAAATTACGCTGAGAATTCACTGACACATCAAAGCTTTTTTCCATCATATACATGCATGAGTTTGAGACACCACTACTCCTGGATTTGGGTCCTAATCATAGGGCACATCTACATGAGATGTTTACTGTGCAGTGGACTAATGATCTGTGCAGTAAACATTTTCTTCTACACATGTGCCCCTATTAGGCTGGAGTAAACTAATTGACTCCACAGGAGCACATGTGTAGACACTGCCCTGGGTGGCTGGGCCACAAGGATGCTTCAGTGTGGGGGTTGCCTGCTGGCTTGTGCACCAGCCAGCCCATCTATAGCATGTTGAGCTGGGGGGAGCAGCCCTGCCAGCCAGAGCTGCTCTGACTCAGCTCAATGTGCTGTGCATTGATAAACTCCAGGGCTTATTGCTCTGGGATTTATTTGTGTGCATTAATTCACATGTAGAGGTGCCTACAGAGTCATAGAATAGTAGGGCTGGAAGAGTCTTCAGGAGGTCATCTGCTCAAGGCAGGATCATCGCTATTTATGTAAGTGTCTCATCTATTCTTAAAACTGCATGAGCCACTGTCAGAATCTGGCATTTTCATGTTGATCTAAAGAAATGTTCGTTTTAAAAAGAAAAAAGCCAACACACAAAAGGCAAGCTGATTTCAAACTATGAATATGCAAAGCAAATTATTATTCTTGCAATATCGGAGTACCTCATACTCTTCAGTGAATTTCTTAGAACTTACCTGGAAAAGCTTGAACAGAACCATTTTCTGTCAGAAAATGTAGCTCTATCAAAACTGAAGTGCTTGGTGAAACTGTGCTGATTCACTACAATTTTGCTTTGGAAGGGGAAAAACACAGACTGGGGAGGGAGTTCTGGCAATGCCCCACTCCAGAAGTTTGGAAAGAAACATTTTGATATTTTTAATTTTGAAATGACTTTTATGTTTGAATTGTCCTATGCTTATAATATTTTGAAATTGAAGTTAAATGTTTCAGTGGACCCGAAACGATCCTTTTCTTCCCCTCAGAATTTTCCTTGGCAGAGAATTTTGAAGTTTGGGGGTTTTATTCTGATTCAAAATGAAGCCAAATGTCATGTAAATGGCTGAATTGTCATTCCCTGAAAGTCTCCAGTATCTACACTCATGACAATGCTGTGACATGAAAAAGGATTTTTATCCCCACTTTACAGATTGAAAATCTGTGTTGTAAAGATGACAAGTGTCTTGTAAAAATTTGTTCTTAAAGCACCTAAAGATGCAAATAAGCACCTAGAAGCTGCTGGGTGAGCTACTAGGTGCCTAGTTTCCATAAGAACGGTAGGGTTAAGGTTCAGGGATGTATTTGATAGCTGTGTTGGTCTGAGACAAAAAGAGATGCAAAAATCTAGAACTCTTGGTTCAGAAATGATACCTTTTATTAGACCAACTAAGAAATGGCAAAAAAATTATTTGACTGGTCAAATAAAGTTCAGTCAACTGACCGATCAAATATTGGTAAAAAATTGCCAATAAGTCCAAAAAATACACAGAAAAAGCACAAATCTTCCATTTAGAAATGTGCCAAAACAATTAACAAATCATATTTATGTCAAGAAAACTACAAAAAAATGAATCCTATAATCTTTGGCAGGTCAAAAATATGTAGTCAATTGACTGGTCAATTCACAATAGTTGACTGGCCAATTGACTGCCTTGCCAACCCTACGTAGGGTTCAAATGTACCATGATGAGTGCTTGCAGACGGGAAAAAAAACAATCAAACTGCACTTCACTTTAAACTTGGTGCAGACCTTGCAGAGCCCAGCACATGCCCAGAAGAGGCAGCACATTAATTCAACCTGGCTCTATAGTGTCTGTATAGATCAGGTGCTTTAGTGGGACTTTTTTGGGACTTTTATCAAATAGCTGATTGATTTATCAACTAACTTATTGAATCAGCTTTAGATAAAAGCGCCAAAAAGCTCTGCTAAAGTGTCTGATCTATACAAACTCTGCAGAGCCAGGTCAAACTAACGCACTGCTTCTTCCAGTAAAGCATGATTTTTTTTTCACATCTCTAAGCAGCCTTAGTGTAGTACCCTACTGTCACAGGCACCCATGTCATACAGCCCTATTAATAAACTTATTAAACCTGTCTTCAAGCTGATTAAGTGTTTTGTCCCATTATTCCTATTGGAAGGGTGTTCCTGAACCTCTCTGGTCAAATGATTTGGAATGATGGGAAGGGCAAAATCTTAGGTAGGCAGAAGGCACCTTGGTATCTGCGCTCATGTTATGAGGTTGTGTCACTTTAACTATTCCAAAAAAAAAAAAAATTGTGCCTCTAACCACATTAGATATACCAGTAACAATCTACATGAATGGAAATTAGGAGCCTGAAAGTCAGCAGATGCTGAATTTCTGATCTCTTTAAACTGTTCTGGAAGTTCCAGCCTATAAATAATGGCAGCCTCCTTGGAAATCTAAGCAGTAAGTGTTTTATTTTTTTAAATGGCTTGTGTGTTTTAAAATAATGCAAGAAAATTGCATTTTACTGTCTGAAATTTCATTAAAAAGCTTGCCATGAAAACCCTCCATAACACTTTAGATAAAACTTTTGAAAATGTGTTTTCTTAGGGATCAATGGAAAATATGCATAATCCTTTCCGCTATTGTATATTTCTGACATCAGCTCAGTAGATAACTTTGTTTTAAAAGCAGTTCAGTGGAAAAGGTATTGACTTTCAGAGCTTTTCTCCTCAACGTGATTTTTTTCTCTGTAATTATAGGGACTAGTTGAAAGTACCATTTCTCCTGGCAGTCTGAGTTATGATAGTTTTCTGTTCAAAAGAAGCTATGCAGTGCTATCCTGAAAATAAAATCTAGTAGCAACTGTTGGCTGAATTTTTCTCACAGAAGTTTGTGCAATCTAGTAGACCTGAAAATGGAGAGGAAAAATCAGTAAATTTATTGCTAGCTTTGACCCTTGATTTACTGGGCAACAATGGAAATGCCATTTATGTTGCATGTCATTAACATCTTACTTCAAGCAGGTGAAAACTGAGGGTAGTTAGCACCTCACTGGGGCTCAATGCTGCCTCAGTGTTAATTTATGCATCTGCAAAATAGTCCTTCTAACTGGAGAGTTGTATTAAGGTTTACAAAGCATCTTGGGCTCTTTGGATGAAAAATGATACTTAAGTGCAAAGTAATATTATGTTAAGGGCTGCTGTCCTAGAAAGGTAACTGGCAAAATTGGCGTAGAGGACAAATAGCCACTGCTATTATGGATGAATTAACAATCACCTTGACAGTAGTCTATAATCTAAATGTGTTACATGTTATTGTAGTATTAAGTATGAGGAACAAAGTATTTTCAGCTGTCTGCTAGCTGGCTTCTCTGGATTTGTGCCTGCACACCTTAGCTATTAGCCCGAGTAAAGAATTCAGGATCGGCTCCACAGAAACCTGTTTACTTTGTACCTTCAGCCAAATGTTCATTAGAGTCATTGCCTTTAATGTGGTGCTGTCTGCTGCTCAGTGGTCTTCGTAATAACCAATCTGACAGCTGTGCAGTTGGTGTATTGTTTCGTTAAATGTCCTCTCCCCTCATTTGTTTTAAGGTCCAGCAAAGGGTGTGTCCGCGATGACACATCTGCTGTGGGGCTCTTTTTTTCTTCTAGGTATAAATAAGAGCAGTGATAACTTCTTGTCGTGGTGCCAGGATGTCACTCGATACATCGGGGAGAAACAGTTTAAAGCTACTCGACTAACAGCTTCCTCTGTCAAATATGACATTAGAGTTATGATTGTCTCTTTTTTATCTCTTCACTTTGATGACAGGCTTATCTGAGGCTGTGAGAAAAAGAGTGGAGGTGATTCAGCCTATCAGGCTGTGCAGGTGAGCCTTCTGAGATCCAGTACAGCTGTTCAAGAGGCAAGTCCTGGTGCTGAATGACAGTTGCTTTCATCAAAAGCATGGCTTGGGTTTTTTTTTTGACAATGCCAAGAAATTTGACTGAGGCTTAAGGAATGTACAAGCTTAAATATCAAAATGCGGTTGCTCGTGTGATACTGTCAGTCTGAACTACGGGCTCCCTTTGATATTCTTAGAGTCTCCCAAACAGATCAAATCTTCCTTCTGGAGAATCCCATGTGTCACGGCTGCTGCTGGTTAGGTAGGAGCGAGTTTTTCTGTTGGATCACTCTGTATTAGTAGGAAACATTTTATTCTTACCATGGGACCAAATATCATTAACAAATTTCAGGCTCGTTGCTAGAAAAAGATAGTAAAAGGCTCAATGTGGAGATGATTTGAGATCAAGTGCTGGGATCATTCTTTTCAGAAGGCTCCTTTATTCGGTTTCTCAGTACAGAGTACAACAGGGACAGTTGTTAAAAAAAAGGCCACAACTGCTACCCATGTGCAAAAATCTCACAGGTGAGCATGCAAATAGCTACATGCATGCACAAGTAAGCATTGATGCCTGCAGGTACTTGATGTGTGCATGTGAGTGCAGGGTTTTGTAAATGGAATAGATGCACATACATTTTTACAGGCACATGTTGCTTTGAGCTTTGAAAATTCATTTGTTTTTCTCTCTTTCTTCATATCCAAGAGGGGATACTTTTTACCCTCAGGTCTTTCAAGCAATCCCTCTGGATCCACCTGGATTGTTTCTTTGTCTCTTCTCCCCTTCAGCCGCCTGAATAATTGTCTGTTGTATAATAAATACAGGGTCCTTTATGGTTTCCAAACTTACCTGGTCATTCGTGGATTTTACCATTTCCTCTGTGGGTTCTCCTTTAAATTTCCTTTTTTTCAGCCAGGCACCTTGTATGACTGTTGTCTACAGATTCATTCTATAGGTTGAGCTCAAATTACTTGCATAATGATATCAAACTTTTCAGTTTTAAGCAGGTCACTCCATTCCTCCCTATAAGTAGTTCTATGCTTGCTTTCCTTCTGTCAGGGGACTATGCTGTTTGCACTACAAAGAAGGTGGCTGTATATAATTTAAGAATTTCAGAGATTATTCATATTTATCTGAATTTACTATTTCATAGCTGTCTGGGCAGCGACAGTTCCCAAAAAGTGAGTTGTTTTGCTGTTTTAATCTCCTCAATAAAGCACTCCTTGTCAAAGAGTATTTACCTTTCAAATATGTTACAGAGGGAGGTCATCTTATGCTACAACGTAGATAACACTTCAGGATTTTGGTAATTAGATGGGTCTGGAGCCCATTAGGGGGTAGCAGGGGAAGGAGGGGGCCCAAAATAGTAGAACTCCTGGGACTTGCAAGAGAAAAACAAAATCAGTTGGACAATATGCTGCGTTTACCTGAATCCAAGACAGCCCTGAATTTAAGATGAACCCCACAGTAATTAGATTCTATACATGGAAATGTATACATTTGTTATAGTTTTCCAAGTATAGAAACTAATGATTGGAGGGTCATCTTAAATGTGCCCCACCCACTGCTGCAGTGGGGAAAGCAGTGACAGGGGAGCAGGTGATGGGGAGGCTGTAGGTGAGCAAGTGGCAGGGGGCAGGTGGTAGGGGAGATAGTAGGGGGGCAGGAAGTATTGAGGGCAGTGGGGGGTAAGTGGTAGAGGGTGTCAAGCAGTTTGACCCCTGTGCCTTGCCCCCCACTTCCCCTGCTGCCTATCCCCTTACTACTTGCCCTCCTGTGTCTTCCCCTCCCACCACCTCTACAGCTTTGGGTCTCCTGCCCCTCCATTTTCCCCTTCTTTCCCCTACTGCAGCCTTTGTCCCCCTGCCTGCCCGCCCCACCTTTGTTCCCCTGCAGCAGGCTTCAGCCCCACTCCAGCCTGGGGCACAGAGTACTGCCCGAGCGTGGCCTGGGAGCAGTGGTGGCAGCTCCAGTCCCAGCTCTGGGGTGTGCCTGACGCTACAGCCATTGCAGGCTACCAGACCTTGTGTCTTTACATTCAACTTCATAATGGCAGAAATACCCAGATCACCTGCTCTAAAATTTGAATTTCCTTCCCTACTGATGATGCTGGAGGTAAGAAAGCCCTAGAAATGGTTGGGTTTTTTTCAGTTTGCAGAAGTTGTTGGAATACAAATTGGCACAATAGTTCAAGAATTCAGATACAGTATTTTGCAGCTATGGCTTGGTATTCACCAAATCTCCCAGAGAGTATGTTGGTATCAGTGTCAGTAAGGACTGGGGAATTGCCTTGCGAGGCACAGAGGAGTCAGGGAACATGGAAATGCTGAAGCAGTATCAAATATTTGAATGACTGTTCTGTGACAAGGAAATGAAAAATGTCTGCATCCATTCAAAGTCCTATAATATGAGTACGCTCCTGCATAATTCACTGATTCTCAACAAGGATACCAAGGCTTTGAGATCCTTTCATGGGCGCCATGGGGTGCCACATAATGTTAGCACTGTTAGGTGTACAAACATGATTCACAAAATAAATCCAGAGATTTCAAATAGGAAACCATAGCTTTAGAAACATCCTGCCCAGTTGTGATCTTTTTGAGTTCTTTGCAACAGAGCAATTGCTCTATTACTTTTCTGCAGTCAAAAAATGAGTAAAAACTAAGAGCTGGTATTTTCCACGTAGTATCTTGAGTCTAACCAGGGCTACCTTGAGTCTAAAAAAGGTTGGGAACTACTGGTGTAGCTGAACAAGACAATATATAAATGTGTGCTAGATGCGCTGGGACCCGTTCTTTGAAAGCAGAAGATGCGGAAGCTCTTTTTTATCCATTATATCCTGTATATTTGATAACAAATGAAAGGCCCGCTTGTGCCCTGTCTTATGCCTCTGCAATGCCACTGCCTTTAAAGGAGAAGTATACAGCCAAAAATGGAAGGAGTATGTAATTTGTGGACCCTCTCAATGGAAAAATAATGAACACCCAAGAACTTAACCACATTTATAAGAGGAGTGTCTTCCAAAGAAACGAATTCATTGGGGATGATTTTAAAGGTATTTAGATGCCTAAAGTTGCAGAGAGATCCTTAGTGGGATTTTCCAAAGTATCTAGATGCCCACTCCCTTGAAATCAATCTGAATTTGGTGGTTGGGTCCCTTGGTAAATCCTGTGAGGTCTGTACCTGCGTCTCTCAGCACTTAAGTATCTCTCCAAATCTGACACTGTATTTTCTCTTTTCATAATGTTCTCAAGGAGGTCCTATCGTTGTAACCACTATGGAAGCAGCTAATTGGCACTGTAGCATTTTTCACCATGGCAAGAAACAGTAAAAAAAAAAGAAAAGAAAATCAGAGTGTTCAGCTCTGTATTGAATAATTTGCCCCAAAGCACAGTGCAAACAGCATAATTCCAGCAATGCTACAGAGAGCGAAAGATTAAAAACCTAAATGCACACAGAAAATGTCTGTCACGTCAGATACATCAGCTCTGCCAGTCCAGTACATACACTTAATTAAAATGGTGCAACCATCTGTCCAAGAGGGTGCACAGGGAAACTTTAATTGATCGTCTCAGTTTTTCTGTGCGATAAGCAAAAAGGACTCAAAGCTGGCTCTCCTGGAACAGGCGTATGGGTTCTGAAAATGATGATCAGGGACATTCTGGTTTGATATAAATCTAGATTTAGCTATTGTGCCTTTCAGTCAGTTCTTCGAGAAATGTCTATGTGTGGACAAATCACAATGTGGTATGGCTTGTTCGGTGCTGGGGGAGCACTTGAATTATGCTTCTTTGAGAGCTAGGCTCTGTCCTAGCAGGTATTTCCTCTGAAGAACAGTAGGTGTTTTTAAAGCCCTTTAGCATTGTGTTTAAGGAACTTTGGTGAGTGGAAGCAGCTCAGGTGATGTGTTTTATTGCTCTGAATCCTAATTCCTTAGCCAGTGTTGTCTACTTCCTGATCAGTTCTGTTGTTCCCTACTTCCTAACATGTTGAAATTTGGATGTGACTGCACCATGCTGCTTCTACCTCCCTGGGTATAGAAGAACTAGAGAAGGTACAGAGAAGGGCAAGAAAGAGGATTAAAGATATGGAGAGGCTTCCATATGAGTAAAAGCCAAAGAGTCTAGGCCTGTTCCGTTGAGAAGAGAGACATTTGTGGGGGGGGACATGGTAAGGGTTTACAAAATACTAAATGGTGAAGAGAAAGTAAATAGAGATGTATTATTCTCTCACACAATACAAGAGCCATGTCATTCACAAAATGAATCTAGTAGGTAGTAAGTTTAAAACTAACAAAAGGAAGTTCTTCTTCACCCAGTGAGTAATTAAAGCATGAAACTCATTGCCACCAGATGTTGTGGAAGCTGACAGTTTAGCCAGATTCAAAAAGGGATTGGACAAATTCTTGGAGGAAAGGGGCATCAGTAGCTTGACTGAGCGTGAGCGTTAGGGATACGGCTTCTGAATCAGAACTTGCTAGACCTTAAAGGCTGCCACTCTCTGCCACTGTGTCACACAGGATACTGGGCAAGATGGATGGATAGCCTGACCTACTAAATGGTAGTTCTTATGACCTTATGTTCCTGATGGACTTTTTGATGCTGGGGTGCCAGGCAAGGAGTTTCGCCACGTCTTGCTGTCATAGACCCATCAGTCAATCTCTTGTTTAATAGTTATGTCTTTAAAATGTTACCTTATGTGGACATGTGGATACATATTGTCACTTGCAGATGTGTATATTGAACTAATTCTGGTTTCAAAATGGGTATTAGAGATAAACCAGGAGATGTATTGTGCCATCTCAATGAGTTAGCTCTCTGACCATCATGCTTTTTGGAGTTTCTGTGGCTAGAGATGCTGATCACACAGAGTTAGGAGTGGCAAGAATCTGGTATATCTGCTCAAGTGTGTGTATCTGTTCACAGTCTGGGCACTGCAATGAAACTGTGCAAAAGAGATCATGGATGAAGTTCAGTGGGACTTGTGCAGCAAGGCCCATGGGGCTTTGGGAACAGTTTAATCAAGGGAGCACTCAACATTTGTATTCACTCCTTCCCTTTACCCCCAAAGTAACACTGGGCTGTTGAATGGGGATGTTCAGGGGTGCACATGAAGGGACTCAGTGGGTGAAGGACAGCGTGTGGATGGACATTAGAAGGAGAGATGGAGGTATCATCTTCAGTGGAGTTCTTGCCACAGAAAAATGCAGCTCCATCAGAACTGAAACATTTTTCAAGAATGTGTTGGTTTCAACTATCTTTCTGCTAGGGTAGAAAGTCAAAACAAATCATTTTGATGTTCTGGTTTTTAAAAAAGTTCCTTTATTGTTTACTTAGGGTTTTTCTAATCATTTTGTTTTGACATATGTTAAAACATTTCAAGAGTCTGTGTGTGACTGTATGTATATATAGGTATGTATATATATTACAATACAGGTTTCCCTCGCTTTATGCAGGTTCTGTATGTGCGAATTTGCTCTTATGCAATGACCCTTTTTTATACCCAAAATTCATTATATGCGAGCTAAATTCACTCTTATGCGATCGGTGTGGTGGAAGTCCCAAGTCAGCTGCTTTGTATGGTGCACTGTGAGAGAGACATGCACCAAAATATAGTCTCCTGTGTGGATCTGCGCTTCTCACTCATTGTTTGCGATGTGTTTCTGTAGCTGCCATCCCCATTAAGATAGTGCCCTGTGCTTGTGAGTACTGTCTGCTGTTGGTGAGTACCAAAATTGTCTTGGTAAAGTGGTAGAAATAGGTCTGGGGGTCAGTACAGTCGAGGTCTTGGAATGTATCCCTATTTGTTGCATTGTAAAGTGGGCTCCCTTCATGTGAATTTGAGTTATGCACCATTTTCCAGGAACACATATACAGCATAAAGCGAGGGAAACCTGTACATCTAGTGGGTGCATCTACATGAGGTTCCCACTACACAGTTGTTACTGCACAGTCATTCAGTACTTAGTCATTTAGTACTTTCAAAAAGTAAATCCCAGCACAGTAACCATCCCAGCACAGTTGCCTAGTGATGCTTACTGCACAGTAGCTCGTTACTACTGCACAGTAGCGTTGTGTCATGGTTTGTGCCTGGTGATGCTACTGCGCAATAGTAGTGAGCTACTGCACAGTAGTAACAAGCTACTGTGCAGTAAGCATCTCATGTAGATGTAGCCAGTAAATACATTAATATTATATACAAATTCAAAGCAAAATAAATAATACAAAAAGTTTTTACCTTTCATGTTGATAGTCCTGAGCCTGAATTATTTTCAGAAATGTTTTCACAAAAACTTTGAATTTTGGCGAATAGTAATGAGCTACTGCACAGTAGTAACAAGCTACTGTGCAGTAAGCATCTCATGTAGATGTAGCCAGTAAATACATTAATATTATATACAAATTCAAAGCAAAATAAATAATACAAAAAGTTTTTACCTTTCATGTTGATAGTCCTGAGCCTGAATTATTTTCAGAAATGTTTTCACAAAAACTTTGAATTTTGGCCTTTTATCCCAATTTGGAATTGGGAGGCAGGGGGAGCCCCAGAGCTGCTCCTGCCCTGCTCCTGCTGGGTTTTTTGTGAGTAGCAGCATGTGGTACTTGAATGTCTGGGGATACTATCAGTAGGCAGGTCCTCCTTTCCTCACCTACTCCCTGCTTGGTTTCCCTGGGTGTCCCTTGCCAACCTGGGGCTCCTGCCATGGCATGGATGATGAAGGGTACCCAGGAGTTTGAGGCCACAGGGAACTGAAGCTGCTGGCATGTAACCTACATTGTGGAAGGGGAGGGTATGACCGCAGCACTGGACCTCCCTAGATCTGTCCCTGGCTGGATGTGTATGGAGGTGGGAATAAATGAAGAATAGATTCAAGCTCTCTATGGAGGGGCAGTAAAGTGGGTTATGTAAATAAGTATTATTATAAGCATGTGTCACTGTTAGTGGGCTCATGTAAGTGGTAGACCGGCTGCTTTGCACTATGGATAGTCAGTGCCACATAACCTCTGCATTCTGCTGTCTGACTCACTTCCCACTGAATGCTCAATGTTCCTCAAAGTGAAATTGGTTGGGGTTTTGATCTTGGTTTTGACTTTCAGAGCTCTGCATGGGACTGGTCTTAGCTGGTCAACAGCTACATTTTAGTGGAACCAAAAAATTGTTGACCAGCAGAAGAGGCTAGTGGTTATAGCACACAGAGCTTTCACAGATGCTAGATCTGGAGCAGGCAGCTTGATCAGGGAGAGGATGTTCATGGGCTTATGGCACTCAGAATTAAATCCTACAAACACATCCAGCTATGCAGCTTGCAGCCACAAGGAAGGGGAAGGAGAACATTTTACTTCTAAATGCTTGGAAGAGGTACTCGGATGAGAGAACAAGAGACAATATGGGTACTGTGGCTATATTGTTTGTTTGGGATCTGAGAAGTAGTTGCTTGTCTTCTAGAAGTCTCGATCCTGATACCTTATTCAGTGGGGTATTCTTTTTGCCTGAAACTGATTTCATGAATTTGCTTCATTTAGGTAAAACAAGCTGCTTATACCAACTCAGGAACACAAGCAGTCATATTACTTGTTTGAGGCTGCAACTGTTCCAAAAGTTGTCTCTAATGCTGATTTTAACAAAAGCTGTCAGGAGTTTAGCTTGTACAAAGTTATGTTCTTGTACTTTCCTAACTAAGTTGACTCAGTGAATATTATGCTCATATCTAAGTTGGTCAGCGAGTCATTTTACAAAGTTGCTGGAGGTTGAATATTCTGAACAAACCATAGATACGCATACTGATTTTCCCTTTTATTAGTTATTGTCTGTTTGTGATCTAGATTTGAAAGAAAGAGGTAAGGAACACAATTATGGCAGTGGTGTAAGAGAATGCTGAAGCAGGCATCAGATTTAAATCTGGTAAACTCAATGCCAGTTCAAATAGGGGAGCCACAATTTCTCATTAGTCCTTCTGTTTGTGAAGATAAAAGCATTGCTCTGTGATAGTTCAAGGTTCTGCAAAATTAAATCTCCTGGATGCCTTACTTTATATAAGCACTGAGATATGGCCATGTTGGCTAGAAATAAGGCTCTTGTCTATGGGCCTGATCCTGCAAAATGTTGAGCATTATCACCCTCACCTAAGCACTTGAGAATATGCACAACTTGCAATGTATGAGTACTTCAATGCCATGAGTGTTTAGGGATTAACGTAAGGCCACAGTTCTTATGGCACTATTAGATAAATCCTAAGTATATTGCATATACACCAAATTACCAATGTGCTGGCCACTTTAAAGCTTAGATTTAGTTCTCTTTTTGTATGCTCTGTTTGCTGATGGTTAGTAAATTGAGGAGAATACATAGGAAGATGTATTTTAGCATTTAAAATTACTATCAGGAGAATAATGCCTTATGTAAAAACAGTACTGTTTGGATTTTTGGATACTAGTTTCATAACCAAGGACAGAGTTCTAAGATGTAACCAATGCTCTTATAAACCCTAATGATAAATTATATGGGAATGTTGACATTTCAGCATCATCCCAAGGGTGTTTGAGTGCAATTATACAAATGTCATAAGGGACTGTTTTCAGATAATCAAGGCTTTTGACTATTGAAAGAATTTTTAATGTCATTAATAGACATCAGGGGATATGTCTTTCATTCAGGCAAGTGGGAATTGTAGGTAACTCTGATTCGGATAATGAAGGCACACTGTATACCTAGTTAGATTCCCATGTAATTGCTTGTTTAATAAAGAAATAAACCTGACTGGGAACTTTCTGATGTTAGTTCAAAGATAAATGAATCCTATCTGTCCCCATAAATGTTATTAATTCAGAATCCAAATTTCTTTATTTTTCCTTGTAAGGATGATTATATGAAAAGATGGCAATATATTATAAGTCAAATCAATTATTTTTCCCTAGGGTGCATCTACCCATGATATTAATGCAACCGAATAAACTCCAATGCAGTTTGTGCCAAAGTTTATTGCTCCTGGGCGCAGGGTTTCCATGTGTGCCTGTGACTGCAGCACATTGAGCCAGGGCAGAATAGCTCCAGCTGGCAGAGGGCCTGGGGCTGGCCTGCCAGCCCGGAGCTGCTCCAACCCGGCTCAATGTGCTGTGGAGGGGCTGGCTGGGGCATGAGGGTGCTACCATGCAGGGCTAGCTGGCAGGGAGGCTCCACACTGTAGCACCCTCATGCCCCAGCCATCACCAGTCACTGTCTACACATGCATTGCAGTTATGCAGTACTATCCTAAGATTAAGTTAATTAGTTTACTCCAGTCTAATAGATGTAGATGGCAACACTTTACTGTGGAACTCGTTAGTCAACTCTGCAGAAAAGCATCTCATATAGGTGCCCCGTAGGTGAATGGACTAGCAGAATTTTTGCAAGGCTATCTGATATTTATTTCTTGTTTGAATTAATTATAAGGGCATGAATATGTATCCATTCTTCATAAAGGTGAAGAGTTTCTACACTTGTTAGAGGCAAAGTTATCTTTAGGCTCTTTCTGAGTCAAGCTAGGCAGTGGGACCTGTTGGGAGAGAATTGAGCAAGTTTTGTTCCAGGCTGCTTTAGTTTTAGAAATATTCAGTCCAAGATATGAATGATGAAGCTCGGAATTGAAATATAGTAGGAATCACTGACTATAAGAATAACTGCTCTACTAAGTAAGGGGGCTTAGAAAATTTGGGTCTATCCTACTTTTATTGAGGAGGATGATTTTGTCACTTATTTTATTAAAAAGGCTTTAAACATGACACCAGAGTGCTTAGAGGAATAAAACAGCAACTGAAATAGGTGAAGAAATTCAAGTCAGGGTGGGATTTTCAAAAGCTTGTTAACAATACAAGTCCCAGTGAAAGTCAATGGAATTGGTGTCCCTACATGTCAGAACTTTTGAAGATCCCACTTTCAATTCTTAAGGTCAACGAGGCATTTTTTTTTTTCAGTATGAACAAGTTAACCAACTATAATAATCCAGTTATAAAACCCTGTCAAACAAAATTAAAATGAAAACGCACCTGAATATAGTATTCTGGAAAAAGTGTCTATTTCAAGAGGAAATATAAGAATCTGCAGAAAACAAGTCAGAAGGACTACGATCTATAAACCCGTGATCTCAAAGACTATGGTGCTAGCTCCAAAAATTATATATTATCCTGAGAAATCAGTCCTATATAAATGGTTTACTATGGGTGAGGGTACAGTGTAGAGTTATAAGTGGTGAAAAGGGCAGTTCAGAATCTGCACGGTTTTGCATGAGATGTGGGAAATTGAGATGATCACTCTTGAACCGTGTCTCTAAGTTCTTATACAAATTAGTATAAAGTTGCAGTTGATTAACTAAGCGTCCCTCCGATTCCTTAGTGTAGGGTTCAGAAGTTAACAGAGGCAGTATATCTGTGGCACTGACCAGGAGAGAGATCCTTGGAATTAACTTGGAATTAACTCAGGGAATCTGAGTTTGCATTATGTACCACCATAGTATTAAGAATATGGAGACATGTTAGGCAAGACATGTCTTCTTGATTGATTTTGGCTCTACAGTATTTTGGAAGCTAAGTATCTTAACCTTTATCCCATTGCTACTTGGTGTGACCATAATATTTGAGCTCTTAAGTGCATTTCTTGTCAGAGGCATCTTAAATCATGCACAACTTAATCAAGTTATTAAAAAAAAATAAAGTTTTCCTCTCCTGCTTAGTCTATTTTCCACATTCAGTAACTGAGGTCTAGTAGTATGTCAATCACATTAAAAAGAAATTGGCTTCTTGCCTACAGCTGCCTCATCAAATCAACCTATTCTTCCTGTCTGTATTGCTTCTGAGTCTGACTCAGCCAGGTGGATCAGTGGAGAAGGCTGATGGAGATACTCGAAGGGCCACAGTCAGTTCAGGGCAGCACTGCTGATTCTCATTGCTACATCAAATAATATGGAACTGAGCGAGGTAGGTAGAAAAGGCTAGAAGTTCACGATAGGGTCATTTAAAAAGAAGTATACTTCCCTTCAACTGTCCCCAAGTCAAATGGCCTCCTCTCCTCTGTGCTGCTTGTCAGACTGGTTTTCATGTGTTGACCTCCTGTCCCTTTGCCTTCTGCCTTGATCTCATTGGACTCAGATATGGCTAGGTGGATATCTCCTTTTGACTTTACCATTAATAATGGATTTGACAATTTTGTTTCTCTTGCCTATGCTCAAACTGAAGTACCTGATAGTCATATTTGCCCTTTTCCATCCTGGCCCATTGTGTCTCAGAATCTGGTGTGGATCAGACTTTTTGGTTGTTTGTTTCAATTTTGGGCTCGATAAGTCTGATTAGCAGAAGCTGCTTGTACCATTTCTTCCTCCAGTCATCCTGGCCACCTAGCAATATCTTTTCCTTCAGAGATTATCTAATTTAGTGATTTAGCAAGAAGGCTCCAGTGAGATTTCAGCAATTATCATGGTATTGCACACTGATTCATATCTGGGAAGATCCTTACCTACATGCTCCTCAATAGATTCACTTTCCTCACTATGGCTATCCTCAGGTTGACCTTTTGAATATTTTCTCTTTAATTGCTTAGACTTCATTTGGTTCAACTCCTTAATTGGCCTCAGATAATTTTTTTTCCAGTGAGGACTCCAAAAGTCCTAAGAGCAACAAGGCCAATGCTTAAACTCCCAGAATATCTAGATTTTTAAAATATCCAGGTGCTAAATTATAATTTTAAGAAGAATTATGGTTATGGTAAAACTACAGAGCAGGGGTGTTAAACTCATCCAACCCTGTGGGTCAGATGAAGGGTGCGGGGCTGGTCTACAGGTTGAATCTAGGGTGGCCTTTGGTTCTGTTTTATACCAGACTGTCCTGCTTTTAAACCCTTTGTCCCCTGCCTGTTCCTGAATGAGGACTGGACTGGAAAAAGTCCTGTTTTTCAGTTCATTGGTGGAAATGCATGTCAACCATTTCTATTGGCTGTGCCTAGAGGTATGGCAGTGCACAGCCAGGAGCAGCAGGGTTCGGAGCCAGCCAGAGAGGGAGGTGGAGGATTGCAGAGGCTGGTCCCTTTGTACCTGTGCGAGGTGCCCTGGCTGCAATGCATGTGAGGGCACAGTGAGAGCCGAGGCACTGTTCATGACTGAGCTCCCTGACCCTGGGCTGGGCATATGCAGGTGGGCCTGGGCCCTGAGGACCACTGAGCTGCTAGGGATGGGCAGATGGTCTGCACCTTCCCCAACACCCCCACCCTCCCACTTCAATACAAGGTAATGTCTTTGAGAGCAGGCAGGTGCATTTGTATCTGCTGTAATGCCGTTGGGACTAGGAGGAGGCTCTTGTCACCATCTTTGCACCCACAGAGCAATCCAGTGAGTCCCTGGGGTGTCCTGCTGTGTGTGTGGGGAGTGGAGGGCTTTGGGCAGAGGGGCCTCTGGGCTCCTGGGTGGCTGGGCAAACTCATTAAAACATTATTTCTCCTCTGGGACAGGCAAACCTGTCTGCCTCCTGGGGAAGGAGGGGGAGGTCCTGCTGGGCAGCTGGCTGCACTGCCACAGGTGTGCAATGCCCAGCAGGGCAGATGCCTGGGTGCCCAGTGTCTGTGCTGAATGCTGATGGGCAGAGATAAGGTCCCTGTGCAGTCTGTGCCCCTGGCTCCCAAGCATGGAGCTGGGCTGGACTGAGACCAGATCCCAGTGCAGGGAGGGCGTGCTCATACCTCACACTTGGAGAGAATGGCAGTGCTCTGGGATATGTGAAACCCCGATTTAGGGGAAGCGAGGCAAGGCTCCCTGCTGGCTGACCTGCAGAGGCTCACAAACTTGCTGCTGATCCTAGCACTTGCTCTCCCTCATTTTCCAGGACACCACACATTCATTGGCATGGGGTTCCTGGACCAAATAGCAGTCTTTTTGTGGTGGCCCCACGCCTTGCTGCTGATTGGCCAAGGGGCCCAGTGCCCCCACCTCTCCCTGCTGATTGGCTGAAGAGGCAGCAGCCCTGCTCCTCACCACTGATTGGCTGAGGGGGCTAGTGGTTCCTTTCCTCACCATGGGGATGTCCTGAATTCTGGGGACGTGTCAGTGGCCACTTTAGTTGGATCGGTCCCACAGCCTGGCCCTATGTGCTGAAGCCAAGCTTCAGGGGCACCCTGGACTGACCACATGTGCAGCTTGCAGCAATTTTCCTGCACACCGTATGTAATATGCACTGTCCCCCATCCTGCACATGGCATGGGCTGGGTGGGCCGGGTCTAGGGTACATGTGGTGTTTGCACTGGACCAGCTCTGTACACTAGATCCAGCATGTTGGCCTGAGCTGGGCTGGTCCCAAATGCAGCGTGCAGGACAGGTCAGGCCCGGGTACCACATGTAGCATGTGCTTCAGACTGGCTCTGTGCTTTGTGCAGTCTGTGCAAGATGGACTCTGCATGCTGCATGCCACACATGGGGCTGGGACCAGTGAATGCTGCATGCAGCAGGCAGCGCTATGGGCTGGATTATACAGTTTGTGAGCTGGACCTGGCTCATGGGCTGTATCTTTGACACTCCTGCCATGGAGTAACAGACCTATAAAAACAACACATCCATTCGAAGCATAATTAATCAGAAGGTTCAGGCAGCGATGACAGTGGGCTCCAACAATGTGTCAGGCTGTGCTTCAGACTGAAGGCTCCACACCCCAAAATAACATCCTTTGTACTGCTACATTTGCTAATACACACAATTACATTACCAACAGCATGCTTCCTCATAATATTTTCCACTTTGTCCTTGTTATAGGACCTTCTGTCCTTTTAAGGAGGAACAGTCAGGCCTGTTAAGAGAGCCCAGTGTTAGGACTTTTGGGAAAGCAAGGAGTGTCCCATTGGGAGATTTAAAAGCTCCCAGAAGAGTAAGCAAAATATAAAAGTAACAGCTTGCTGCAAGGAGGGGCCAGGCTAGGGTTAGGGTTAGGGTTAGGATTAGGTCTAAAAATAGCCTGCTCAGATTTGTTGTTGGGTTTTTTGGTGGGGAGGGCAGGGGTGGTAGGAAGAGCATAGCCCTAGGGCTGAGACAAGTGATTGGGCTTCCCCAGCCCTGGGGCTGCACTCTGAACATGTACAGGCATTCAACAGATTGAATTAACCTGTTCCCAATCTAAGTTAGTTCAGCTCCTCAGGTGAAGTAACTTATATCAGGTGCACCATTTTCTTCCTGATTTAACCCCTCTGAATTCCTGCACAGATTGGCAGGAATTAGGTTAGGTTAGTTAGGTTGATCTAAAGGAAACAGCTCTATGTACCCTGGTGCCACCCTGCCCTTTCTTCTGCTTTAAAATGGTTGCCATGTGTTTGCCTTGTTCTGTTAGAGAATGACTATTATTTATTAGGATTTTTTTTATTGCTAACCATAGTTTTTAAAGAATTGCTTTTCCTTCAGATAAAAACAGTCTACTTAATTTTCCTGTAATATATAAGCTGTATACTACCTGTGTAGAAAATTATATCAACTGTAAATCTAGCCCGATAAGCAGTCTGAACAAGGAAGTAACTTAGAATTCACTGTTCATAGGAGTGGGGAGAGAGAGGGTAAATGGATAAGATCTCAACTGAAATCAGTACAATATGCTCCTTAGGACTCCCTAGAACAGATAAGATTCCACTTCTCTATAAACAGGTCACGGTGTCTCAGCATCCAAACTATATTTACCAAAGTTTTCTGTCATTTAGTGAATTGATCATGCTTATAGTAAACAGACCTTTGCAAATATGAAACTAGATTAGCATTTTCAAGTTTTTCAAACGTAGCATTCACTTTAAAATGGCTGGGACATTTTTCTTAGACATTTAAATCCTATGCAAATAGTTACAGCAAATATATGAATCAGAAAAATGCACTTTCAGCTGCAATGACCACTCCTTTCTTGTATCTCCTTTTATTTGAAAATAGGCAAACATGGTACTGAGTTATTTCTATTTGCTTTTTCTGTGGAATATTTTTAATGGTTTGTTCTGTCGGAGGGAAGAACTGATGTTTAGTTAAAGTTGACACAGCCCACAAGTGGACATGTCAAAACAAGCTATAGAAAGTTACTTTTGATGTGTTTTATTGAGTTATCTATGGTACTTTCCAATTACTTTATGCCAAAAAAGGTAGCTCTACTCAAAAATTATTTCTTTTGAAAACCACAAATACAACTTGTCAGACCTTCAAATACAATTTAAGTACATTGTA
>NW_005841905.1:1627193-1637315 GCF_000455745.1 Alligator sinensis
TAGCAATTGTCTGCTTCTAGCCAAAAAAATAGGTGATACGATACGATATAATCAGTTGAACGTGTACATGAAATATATAATTTCATTAAGATGGTAAGATCAGGTCATAGGTGTTTTGGAGGGGGGCGTTATTTTTTTTTTCCTTTTTGCAGTAGCTGCATTTGCAGAAGTTAAAAAGTAACTACTTACATAAGGAGCTATGTTATTGGCTCTGTGATAGTTATGTTCTCAGCCACAGCTATTAAACCTCTATGATACCCAGCTCACTTTTCTATCTTGGGATTCTTTCAGTTCATCAAGATAAGTAGTCTGGACTTTGGCAATACCAGAATTTTTATTTTTTAACCATATTTTATAACTTCTTTACAGAAAAAAGAATCAGAGATTTGTGGTTTTCCATACACAGCAACTTTTTCCCAACCTTAATCATAAATTATTTCAGTTCAAAGGCTTGTTTTCCATAGTGGTAGTAAAGACCTGCTCTTCAGCCAAAGGAACAATGAGAAATCTGGTTATGAGAAGCCAGAAAGTGTGTCTAGACAGTGGAGGTATTTCTCCATGGAGATGAGAGAACCTGAAAATCTTGTTACCTAAATGCCCTATTTTGCCCACTACTTTTGTACATAGAGGGCAAAAAATGGCAGAAAAGTCACAAAAGTCACCTCTTCTTTTCTTAGAGGGAGGGTACTTGAGTCCAAACAGCTGTATCTTCCCTTCTCCTGAGCCTGTGGAAACCACTGTGTCCATGTCTGGGCCAACAAAGTTGGGTGTGTTCAGGGGCCAGGAGTGACACTGTGTGTCTTTGCTCCAGTTCCTAACCCCAGGCTTTTCAATGTGTGAGGGAAATACCACTCTTCACCCAGTGTCAAAGAAAACTGATTCTGGGCTAACGGTGAATTTTATATGTGAGGGTATCAATGGAAAGCAACACCCCCTGGGTGCAGTTACACTGGGCATGTCCAAACCTCATCCCCGTGGTGCCAGTGCTTGTGTTGGTGCTGTTGGGGCTGTCAAGACCTTTGTTGCTAGCTGCCTTGAAAGTAGGTGGTAGAGAGAAGTTTTAAGGAGACAACTGTTTGTAGTGGCCCTTGTGTCTCAAATCACCAGCTCTTGTAACTCAAGCAGTGCTCATGCCACCCAGGGGCCTGTGGTCCACATAAATGAGGGACAGTAGATTCCAATCAGCCTTCAAATGAAAGGTAGTGACAAGCGCTGGTAAGGTGTTCATAGGACAATAAAGGTATGCCTACACAACATAATGCAGTGCCATGCAAAGATACCCTGAGCAAGCTATGAACATGCTACCTAGTGTCCCCAAATCTGTATACCATAAGGCACCAGTGGCGATGCATAGGGGGTGCATAGGGGTGCACGTGCACTCCCTGAGAGAGCTGGTGCACCCCCTGTCAGCCAGCATTCCCGGGAGGGAGCAGCAGGCAAGAGTGCTGGTGCCCTCCCTGAGAGCACCAGCCAGAGAGTGGGGGCTCACCCAGAAGTGCCAGCACTGTCCCAGAAGTGCCAGTGGCACGCCACTGCTACTTGTGGGTTGGCGGGATTGGCTGTGGGGGACCCCCCACTTTGATGACTGGCCACTGGTGGGGCAAATACCCCCCTGACTCAAGTGGCATCAGTTGCCCATGTAAGGCACTACTCTTCAGAAATACCTGAGCTAGTTTTGCTCATGCTAGTGGAAGTGGAAGGGGTATAACTGCACTGCCATGGCATTATGCCTGACCCAACTAAGCAAAACTAAATAACTCACGTACAACGCTGTAGTAACATGGCTCCCTGCTTCTGGTGCTGCAGCTAGCTCTGTTATCTTTATGTGATGCTGTAGGGACAGAGAATTCATGAAACTTCTGCCGAGCCCAAGCAATTCTAACTAAATCAAAAGAGGTCAGTGAGATGTGGCCTAAGGTGAGTGGATATAGTGGATTAGTAAGGAGGCCTGCAACAACTTGTGTAGGAAAGGCTTTCCTAGAGGCTACATGGCCGAGGACAGGGGTGCTCAACCCATGGACCAGGGGCCCGATCCAGTCCAGAGAGCCATGTGATCCAGCCCACAGGGCTCACTAAGAATCCAGAAATTTGGTGATTAAGGGGAGCAGTGGCAATTAAAGCTGGCACCACTCCTCCACTGCCAAATTTCCAAGCCTCACAGGCCAGAAGACACAGCCCTGTGTGTGGGATCCTACCAAAGTGCAGGAAGCCAGGGCAGAAGTAGAGGGTGCCAATCCAGCGTGTGTGGAGCTGAAGCTGGGTCTGGGGCTAGAGCAACAGGCTTGATATGGTGTGCACAGGCCTAGGGCCATGGCACCGGACTTGATCCAGTGCCTGTAGGGCCAGGGTTGCGGTGATTCTTGGGTGGCAGGGCTCTGTCCAGTGTGTGTGAAGGTGGGGCCGGAGCTGGATCTTGAGTGGCAGGGCCTGGTTCAGCATTCACCGGGCTGAGTCAGGGCTGGGGCTGGTGCGGCTGGCCTGATCTAGCATGCACGGGGCGGGAGTTGGAGTGAAGTTGCTCCATCCAGCAGGCATGGGGCTGAGGCCAGGGTTGGGGCTGGGAAGGCAGGGCCCAATTCCGTGCATGTGAGTCGAGGACTGGGGCAGCTGGTCTGCTCTGGTGTTGGGCTGAGGCTGCAGCTGTGATATGGCATGTGGGACTGACGCAATGGATCTGGCTCACAGACTGGAACCAGCCAGCAGACCCACCTTGCACTGCTCATCTTATCGTTGGTTGCCTTATCATTGGTTTAATTATGTTAGTGCTTGGCACCAATGAAGAACAGGGCCCATTGAGATAAGTACGGAGCAAACAGAGTAATAGATGGACAGCACCATAAAGTGCTTGCTACCCCAGTAGATAAAACAGACCCCTTGGAAGAGAATGGGCTGTCATTTACAGTCCCTGATGGTTTGCAAAGGTCAAGCCAGTGCCGTGAAGTTTTATGCTGCATTTGGATTGAGACCTCACTTGAACTCATGGGATTCCCTGGGTTCTTGTTACAGTGACTTGTGTTAGCTAACTTCTGTGTTATCTTCCTTAGCGATAAAATAATAATTAGTGTAAAAAAGTCTGGAAAAGTACAGACGTATAAGCTACCCAGAGCCACATGTAGGTGCTAGAGCAATGACTGTTTTAGAAATGCCTGTAAATTAATAAGACACACAATCCTTTTTAATAGAGAGGTGGAGGAAGATGAGAAGAAATATAGAAAAGTTGAAAATCCCATTAATCACTAAAAATATTTGCATATGTTTTCACGAAAACATTTTCACCAATTTCAGCACATCTGGTAAATTATACCACCTTTAGTGTAATGCCCCAAGGACTTGTCACTTTTACCATGTTCTTCCATGTTTTACTCTTTTATTAGCTTCTTTTTGTTTTATCTTTTGATGGATGTTATAAGATTTCTAGCTCAAATGAATTTCAACTGGTTGGAACATAAATCTGACTTTTTAAAAGTTATAGTTAAAGATATTATGATAGGATTAAGAGTGTTTTTTCCTCCTTAATACAATCATTCATTAAAATACTTTTGTATTAAATTATAAAGTGTATGTTGCTGAATGCTATCATTTCTTTCCTTGGTATTTGCAACTTAAGTCCTTATTGACTATGTTATTAAAATACATTCATGAAGAATGGGTTATAATGGCTGGTATTACAACAGTAGCATTAGAAGAGTACAAATATATCCGAAAAAAGTTTAAACCTTGTTAAAAGTTTCCATCTACTGAACAAAATATGAGTATGATTTAAAGTTGGAGCCATTTTGAACCCCCACCCCCCAAAAGCAGAAGGTCAACTATGAATAACAAGAAAAAGCAGATTGTGCAGCTATTTAATTCATAGGTACTGTACTTACTACTCTGAGTTGGTCCCATTGACTTCTGTGACTCCTGAGGATGATTCCTGGTGATAAGTGTTTGTAAGATTGGGCCTTAGTTTGGGCTCTTCACAACAGAAAAGGCTTGTTTGCTACAAGGTAGTAGCTGCTGAAAAAAATTGCAACCTGCCAGCATATGGGTGAGGTTTGGCTGCGCTCCTGAGCATGGAATTCAGTTCAGCAGAGGACATTACTATCTTTTGACTGTATGAGAAAACAGATCAGGTTTTAACTTGACTGCACATCAACTGTGCACCGGGCAGTGAGCAGATAGGTTGAACAACACAAAGCATACATCTTATTTTGCAGGAAGCCTGTTCATAGAGGGTTTTTTTTTTGTTTTTTGTTTTTAATCTACTTGTATTGGTACTGAATCATAGAAAATTAGGTTGGAAGGGACCTCAGGAGGTCATCTAGTCCAACCGCTTGCTCAAAGCAGGACCATCCCCAAATATATTGTCTCATCCAAGGCTTTGTCTAGCCGGGTCTTAAAAATCTCCAAGGATGGAGAGTCCACCACCTCTCAGGGTTACCCATTCTGGTGCTTTACCACTCTCCTAGTGAGAGAGCTTTTCCTAATATCCAACCTAAACTTCCCTTGATGCAACTTGAGACCGTTGGTCCTTGTTCTGTTATCTGCCACCACTGAGAACAGTTCAGCTCCATCCTCTTTTGAACCCCCCTGCAGGTAGTTAAGGCTGCTATTAAATCTCCTCTCAGTCTTTTCTTCTTTAAAATTAAGAAGCCCAGTTCCCTCAGCCTCTCCTCATAAGTCATGTGCCCCAGCCCCCTAACTATTTTTGTTGCCCTCTGCTGGACTCTCCAATTTGTCTACAACCTTTCTGTAGTGGGAGGCCCAAAACTGGACATAGTACTCCAGATATAGCTTCAGCAGTGCCAAAAAGAAGGGAATAATCACTTCCCTCAATCTGCTGGCAACACTCCATGAACAGCCCAATATGCCAATAGACTTCTTGGCAACAAGGGCAAACTCTGGCTCAATTCAGTTTATTTTCCACTGTAACCCCTAGGTCTTTTTCTGCAGAGCTGCTGCTTACCCAGTCAGTCCTTAGCCTGCACTGGTGCATGGGATTGTTCTGTCCTAAGTGCAGACTTTGCACTTGTCCTTATTGAACCTCATGAGATTTCTTTTGGTCCAATCCTCCAATTTGTCTAGGTCTTTCTGAATCCTAGCCCTACCCTCCAATGTATCTACTACTCCCCCCAGTTTGGTGTCATTTGCAAACTTGCTAATGGTACGCTGTATGCCATATTCCAGATTGTTCATGAAAATATTGAACAGGACAGGTCCCAGGACCGGCCCCTTGAACACTCCACTTGATACCCATGGCCAACCAGAGATCAAGCCATTGATCACTAGCCTTTGAGCCCAATGATCCACTTTTCTATCCACCTTACAATCCATTCATCCAACCCATACTTCCTTAGCTTGCTTACAAGAACGTTGTGGGAATCCATATCAAAAGCTTTGCTAAAATCAATTTATATCATGTCCACTGCTCTTCCCCCATCCACAGAGACAGTCATCTCATCATAGAAGACAATCTGGTTGATCAGGCATGACTTGCCCTTGGTGAATCCCTGCTGACTGTTCCTATCACGTTCTCCACAAACGCTTAGAAATGGATTCCTTGAGGACCTGCTCCATGATTTTTCCAGGGACTGAGATGAGGCTGATCTGACTGGTCTGTAGCTTCCCGGATCCTCTTTCTTCCCTTTCTTAAAGATGGGCGCTATATTTGCCCTTTTCCAGTAATCTGTGATTCTCCTGATTGCCACAGATTTTCAAAAATAATGGCCAGAGTCTCTGCAATCATGTAAGCCAATTCCCAACACATTGCATCTGGCCCCATAGACTTGTACACATCCAACTTTTCTAAATAATCCCTAGCCTGTTCTTTCACCACTGAGGGCTGCTCACCTCCTCCCCATACTGCATCTGACAGCACAGTTGTCTAAAAGGTGACCTTGTCTGTGAAGACTGAGTGAAAAAAGCCATTGAGTACTTCATCCTTTTCTGCATTATGTGTCACTAGGTTGCCTCCCCCAGTCAGTAAGGGATCCACACTTTCCTTGATCTTTCTTTTGTTGCTAACATATTTGTAGAAAACCTTCTTTTTATCCTTCACTTCCCTTGCTAGCTGCACCTCCAATTGCACTTTGGCCTTCCTGATATCATCCCCACATGCCCATGCAATACTCTTATACTCCTCCCTAGTTATTTGTCCACGTTTCCACTTATAAGGTTCCTTCTTACATTTTAGCTCACTGAAGCCCCTGCTAAGCCAAGCTGATCTTCTGTCATACATGCCAGTCTTTCTGCACATTGGGATGGTTTGTTCCTGGGCCCTGAATAAGGTTTCTTTAAAATACAACCAGCTCTCCTGAACTCCTTTGTAGACAGCCCATTCAGTGCAAATGTACCCTCCCGATATGGCGGTCACAAGTTAAATATGCTGTTGGTACCTTAATGCACCTGCGCACTAAGATGCAAGCTAGGGAAGGTTCTGGATAGTCTGAACCTTTAAACCCTAGGTGTGAGCATGATTTGTACGAACGAGTAGCAAGTTGAGAGCAAAAGATGGTGTGTTGTGTGAAGGGTAATGATGAGAAGGTGTGTGTGAGAAAGTGTATGAGAGAGAATGATACATACTGGTAGGACAACCGTTCCCGAGGAGGGCAACAATCGTCCTGGCTGTCTGGTGAATTAGGCCTTCCAGGAACCTGGAGTCCTGAGGGTGGTGTACCTGGAGCAGTCTGGCAGCTCACAGAGTTGAGAAATTGTCTCCTCTGTTCGAGCTTGACTGCAACGTAAGTATCACCCCTCCCTTGATTCTGGAGAGCAGATCTCTCAGATCTAGGCCTCTAGGACTAATCTCCCTTTTTCCTAACAGGATTGTTAATTGTTGCATTTTGGGGGCTCAGTTAGATTAATAGGTTGTTGTATTAATAGGATTGTTGTATTATAGTTGTGAATTTTGTATATAGTTCATTAATTACTGTAAATTCTGTTGTTACTGCTAAACTCTTCTAATACAAGTTTTGGATTGCCTTCAGTGTGTTTATGGTTTTTGGCAATAGTCTTTCGAGACACAGGGGTGGCCACACTTGGGGGGCATTTTGTGTGGTGTTAGGCCCCCAATAGACTCTTGGGCAACACTAATTGATTATGACTGATTACCACCTCTTTTAGCAGGTGACAGCTTCTTGAGAGTGTAGTATGATAGGTGTGTTGTAATAGAACTGGCAGTGTGAGTTCTCCGGGTAACAGTTCAAAGTTTCTGAAGTACAGGGTCTACACTCTGCTGCTCTGCTTCTTTCCTTTGCTCAGGATCCTGAACTCAATCATCTTGTGGTCGCTGCTGTCCAAGTTTCACCGACTACCACGTTCCCCACCAATTATTCCCTGTTTGTGAGCAGCAGGTCAAGAAGAGCACAGCCCCTAGTTGGCAGCTCCAGCACTTGTACCAGGAAGTTATCAGCAGGAAGTTGTCCCCAAAAGTGTTGAAAAACTTCTTAGATTTCCTGTGCACTACTGTATTATCTGCCCACCCCCACCCCCAGCAGATGTCAGGGTTATTAACTTCCCCCATGAGAACGAGGGCCTGTGAACTGGAAACTTCCACAAGCTGTTTGAAGAAGGTTTCATCTAACTTATTCTCCTGGTCTGGTAATTTATAGCAGACACCCACACTTCACCTACCTCATCCTCCTGGTCTGGTGGTCTATAGGAGATGCTTACCATGACATTACACTTGTTGCTCTTTCCTCTGACCCTGGTCAAGAGACTTTCAACAGGCCTATCTCCAGTTTCATACCGGAGCTCTGAGCAATCATGCAGCTTTTCTGCATGAAGTCCAACTCCTCCTCCTCTTCTCCCCTGCCTGTCCTTCCTGAACAGTTTGTACCCATCCATGACAGTGCTCCAGTCATGTGAACTCCCACCACGTCTCTGTTATTCAAATCACGTCATAGCTCCGTGACTGTGCTAGGACTTCCAATTCTTTCTGCTTGTTTCCCAGGTTCTGTGCATAACTAGCTGACTGCCCTACTTTCTCAGGAAGAATGAGAAGGCCTCCCCTGTTGCCCCCTCCTGCTTGTGCTTCCTACAGGGCACCCACTTCTTCACTTACCTTAGGGCTTCGGTCTCCATCCCCCAGTGAACATAGTTTAAAGTCCTCCTCACTAGGTTATTGAGCCTGTCTATGAATATACCTTTCCCTCTTTTTGTACATGTGGATCCCATCTCTTCCCAGCAATCCTTCTTCTTGGAACAACATCCTATGGTTGAAAAAGCCAAATCCTTGCTGGCAACACCATCTGGGCAGCCATGCATTGATTTGCAGGATGTGTCTGCTCCTGCCCAGGTCCTTCCCCTTGACCAGAAATATCAAGGAAAACACCACCTGAGTCCCTGCCCCCTTCACTCATGCACCTGGAGCTCTGTAGTTACTTTTGATTTTCTCATTGTCACCCCTGGCAGTTTCATTGGTGCCCATGTGGATGAATAGCATAGGGTTGTAGTTTGAGGGCTGAATGGATCTTGGTAATCCCTCTATGACATCTCAGATCTGGGCTCTGGTAAACAGCAAACTTCCTGAGATAACAGATTAGGCTGGCAGATTGATGCCTGTGTCCCCCACAGAAGGGACTTTCCAACCACCACCACCCATTGCTTCCTCTTGGTGGCATTGGTCTTGATCCCCCCAACCTTGGGAATGCCCGGCCTGGCCTCTTCCACCAATGGAACATGCTCCTTCTCTTTTGCTAGACCCCCTTATCTGTTCTCTAGGCAAACTGCTACAGGTGGAGATAAAGACTTCTGCTTGCTGCCAGAGGTCACAAGCTTCCAGCTTCCACCTTCCTGGGAGTCCACATCCTCTTGCTTCTCTAGTACTGCTTCTGGCAGTCCTTCCTCTGCAGTTCTAGAGGTCTCCTCCAGCACTGAATTAATAAAATCCTCATAGCAGAGGATGATTTAGAGCCTCACCACCTCGTCCTGTAGCTCTCCTGCCTGTTCCCTGAGGGACACTACCAGGAGGTGCTACTCACCTTGAAGATCATCCATGAGTCAGTATTTATATCAGTTTCTGCTCCAAATTTGTGTACCTAACTCTCTTCAAAGTGTCTTGCTTCCAGCTAAAAATCATCCTTGTTTTCTTGTTTGTGCTCTCTGAATGCAGTTATCTTCCTACAATGCCTGTTTTAGTTTGTTTACTAATTGGGAGGAGGAGCAAAAGTGATCTCTCAGGGCATGTGAAACAGGGCCCTAAATCGAAGCGGTGGGTTTTTAAAAATACCGCATCAATTTAGGGCCAATTAAACCCCCATGTCATGCAATTAAGGGATGATTAAACCCCTGCCAACTTACCTGCCTCTCCAACGGTGGGGAGGGGAGGACGAGCTGCTGGTGGGCAGAGCAGTCCCTGGGCTGTGGGGGGGGTGGGCTGGTGCTTCCTTCTGTGGCAGTGGCAGCCCCCCCCAGGTGGCACCTACCTGCAGACACCCAGATCAGGCAGTCCCGGGGGTGGCACCACAGCCATGGAGGGAAGCACCAGGCCTCCATGCAACTCACGCAGGCAGGCTCCGGGGAGGATGGGGGGTTGGAGATCAGGCTCACCAATTTTCTTGAGCAGAGCCTGCCTTCCCAGGCTGCTGCAAGGCTTCCTGCAGAGCTGCGGAGCTGCACCAGTGCTTTGCTCCATGGCTGTAGGGACAGCAAACTAAAACTCCTCAGAAGTTTTAGTTTGCTGCACCCCCAGTCATTTAAGGTGCATTACACAAAAAAATGGGGTCAGAGGAGGGGCAAGCTGAAGTATCTTGACCCAGAGCACAAGGGGGTCATGGGGAGAGGGATTTAATGGTGGGGGTCTACTACAGACCCCCCCAACCAAGGGGAGGAGCTGGACCGGGAATTTTCGGGCCAGGTTGCAGAGGCACTTAAGGCGAGGGATGTAGTTGTCATGGGTGACCTAAATTACCCGGACATCTGCTGGGAGGAGCAGTCAGCCAGGTCGGACCGTTCCAGGAGGTTCCTGGCCAAGATACAGGACCTCCACTTAACCCAGGAGGTGCACAGTCCCACCAGAGGAAATGCCCTGTTGGACCTGGTCCTGGCCACAGGCGATGATCTGGTAAGGGGGCTCCAGGTCCTTGACTATCTGGGTGACAGCGATCATCACTTGCTGGAATTCATCATCCAGCGCAGGGT
>NW_005841905.1:1638393-1646535 GCF_000455745.1 Alligator sinensis
AGTCCCCCAGGGCTCGGTCCTTGGGCCCGCACTGTTCAATTTCTTTATCAGCGATTTGGATGATGGGGTGAAAAGCAACCTGTTCAAATTTGCTGATGATACCAAAATTTGGGGTGAGGTGGGCACACTAGTAGGGAGGGAAAGACTGCAGAAAGACCTGGATAGGTTGCAGGGGTGGGCTAACAAAAACAGGATGTGTTTCAATACTGACAAGTGCAGGGTGCTGCACTTGGGCAGTAGTAACCAGCAGCACACTTATAAGATGGGAAACTCCCTTCTTGAGAGCACAGAGGCAGAAAGGGATCTTGGAGTGATCATTGACTCCAAGATGAACATTGGCCGACAATGCGAGGTCACGGTCGGCAGGGCTAACTGCACCTTATCGTGCATCCACAGGCGCATCTCAAGTAGGGCCAAGGAGGTGATCCTCCCCCTCTATGTGACACTGGTCAGGCCACAGCTGGAGTACTGTGTCCAGTTCTGGGCACCCCACTTCAAGAGGAATGTGGACAACATGGAGAGGGTCCAGAGGAGGGCCACCCGCATGATCCGGAAACAGCAGGGCAGACCCTACAATGAGAGGCTATGGGACCTGAACCTGTTCAGCCTTCACAAGAGAAGGCTGAGGGGGGACGTGGTGACCGTCTATAAACTCACTAGGGGGGACCAGAAGGGTTTGGGGGAGACCTTGTTTCCTCTAGCGCCCCCCGGGATAACAAGGAATAATGGCCACAAGCTGTTGGAGAGTAGGTTTAGATTAGACATCCGCAAGAACTACTTCACAGTAAGGGCGGTTAGGATCTGGAACCAACTTCCAAGGGAAGTGGTGCCGGCTCCTACCCTGGGGGTCTTTAAGAAGCGGCTCGATGCCTACCTGGCTGGGGTTAATTGAGCCCAGTTTTCCTCCTGCCCAGGCAAGGGGTCGGACTTGAAGATCTACAAGGTCCCTTCCGACCCGACTTCTATGATTCTATGATTCTACACCGCCGAAATTCCTACAGCGGTGGGAATTAATGTTCAATATGCCACTGAGGCGTGCAGACACCAACACTATTAAAGCGGTGCAAAAGCATTTAGTCTTCTTTAAAGTGTTGTGTGTACTTGTCCCTCGTTTCGTCAAACACACAGCCCCATAGTAAGCCTTTGAAAATCTCTTTTCTAAAACGTTCACACTAAAGGTTTTATATTGGCTGCAGCCAATTTCCATGTCAACCTTCTATTTTTAATTTATGATTGCGTCTCTGTTTGCAGAGATGGGTGTATGTATGTTTATATGTGTTTGTGTTCAGTTTATTAAAATTATGTTGGAAAGGGGTTGGCCATTTTTTGAATGCAAGGAGAATTGGAGAACCACAGTGCATTATCTGGGCCTGTTTGGCTCAATACTTTACCCTAAAACTTGAGATTAAATTTCAAGGTCAGATTTCAAGTTAAAGGTTTTGGGGTTTTTTTTAGGAATGGCTAATTTCTCCCCCAAAGTTCAACTGAATTTTGAATTTTTCAACAACAGGAAATCTGATACCCCCAGTTTTCAAACTTTATTCCCCCCCCCTTTTTTACTAAAACCTAACATTTTTGTATTTGTTTTTTTCCATTGAAAGCCCAGAAATTTTAACCAACATTATATGTATTCACAAAAAACATGCAGTCATGGAAAAGTTGGATTTAGTTAAAACAGAGAGAGAGAGGCTTAGCTGAACTTTTGCTCTAGGCAGGAACCGGCTAAGCTCCCGGATGTCCTTATAATCCATATTGTGGTTAACAAGTCATATTTAGACCTCGAGTTTTCACTGTACATGTTAGAAGTACCCCTGCATATGCTGTCTTTCTATACACTGGGGAGAAATAGTTGTGAAGAGTTCTGAGGATGAAGCATAAAACAGTGAAGAATGCTTCTAATTACAGTAACTTGGGCAGTAATTATACTGTCTATGTAAAACTGTTTGTGCTTCCAGTATATATTTCTCTTCCAGGCTTTAATATTTATCCATTTCCAATGACATCTGGATAAGAACTGCAAAAATCTGTGAACATTATCTGTTTGCATTTTACTTTTTGAACAAAGAGCTCAAACTCTTACAAGTCCTCCCCCACCTTTTTCTGTTCTTGATTCATGAAAAACTCATTAGTCTTAAATACATATCTTAAAATATGGTTTAGAAGTTTTCTTTTTTTTTCTTTATACAAGCCTTTCCTCCTGTGAACCACCTGTCTGAAGCATAGAAGGAGCATCTGGGACTCCCATAATGCCGCTCAGCACAAAAAACTGGCACAGCTGCCACATGGCCTCATTGTTAGCAAATACACTTATGTACAAAGAGAATCCAAAGAGTGGAAAGAAACTCTGTGATGAAATTTCCTAGGTCTGTTGCTTGACAAGTTCAGCAGAGACAATATTGAGGCACTAACGGCTGTTCCCTTGCAAAGCTTTTCTTTTCAAGTAATCTACTTTAGCATAAGCAATCTAAGGGTATGTGCAGATGTTACACTTAGATTGACCTAACTAGGGCTAGGCAATCTAAGTGCTGAGCTGTACATACATTTAGGGAGCTGAGATTGGGCAAAAAATTAAAAATGGCCGGCCCAATCTAACTTGGTTCACCTAAGGAGGTGCACTATGTAGATTGGACCAACTCATGCCCGATCTAACTGAACTTGTGTACACATTTGGAGTGCAGCCTGGGGGATGGAAAAGTCCAGCCACTAACCCCAGAGCTGTGCTTTTCCTAGCTCCCTTCCCTTCTCCTCAACCAGGTGTTTTTAGCTGTCTGGCTCCCTCACCCTCAGATGGACAGCTCCCCTCCTGTTCCTGCCAACCTCCCCCCGTGGACCTGCAATCCCCCTGCAATCCCGCCTGCCCCTCCCTCACCCAGATTTACTTAATTTATGTTCCCAGCACAGCTCCCAATAGGGTGAATGTGTGCACAACCAAGGACCCAATCTATGACCATGTAGCTTAAAGTCCTCAAAGCTTAGCAATCATTAAGATCCCTGAAGTTTAACAATCTCTGAGGTTTAAGAAGATATGGATGACTTGTCCAGGAAATGAAAATGGAAGAGGAGGATTCACACTTAAGGCAGTCACTTGTCTGTTTTTCTCATTCCATGCCTATACTTGCATTTAATATAAATGGGGACTCGATATACAGAGCAAGGCTGTAATGGGCCCCTGGGTTTTGGGATCTAAAGATAGGTGATTATTGGAGAAATCTACAGAAAAGCTAGCAGGAGCTAGAGACAGATTTTGTTTGGATGAAGCTTGCAGACTGAGTAGACTTTAAAAACAGAATCCTTTTTCCAGAATATGGGAAGTCAGGATGCTCTGAAATGAATTGTCTTCAGGATATGCCTGAACTATAAATGTGAGAAGAGAGCTCCACTCAAGAAAAATGTAACTTTAAAATACTCAGCAGCATAAGGTTGGGTATGCTTAATGGAGGGAAGTCTATATTAATCTGTTTGAATTGCTAATTGAGGATTAAGTTGGCTAGATTGAGGGTTATAAGCTTAAGGCCTTTATTCTGTGTTTTTGTTCTTTTCCAAAGGTAAGAATCCTCTATAGCTCCCTGCCCTAGGGAATCTAATGCTCTCAAATACACAACTCAGCAACTGAGTAGCAAGCTGATAAAGCATTCCATGTCGATACTTCGATGGGCATATTCTGTATCTCTGTCTGTATCTTTTACTTTCTATCTGCCTATCTTCTTCCAAGCAAGTCGAGATGGGAAAAAAATGACTCTTCCTTTTATAATTAAGAGAAGTCTCTAAATTTTCTCTTGTTGTGAGTTTTAAGATTTCTGCTGCATCTGACATTTGTTGCTGTTGATGAGCTAGGGTTAGATGGGAAATAATGACAAACAACCCCTCTACATATCTACATTAGAGCTGTGCAATGACAGCAGGGACTTCTATTCCCGTAAAGCAAGTAGCATGGGCAACTGGTGCCTTCTGAGTCTGGGGGGGAGGGGGGGCCTGTAGAAGCTGGCATTGGCAGTGGGGATGGGGCTGGCAAGCACCCACAGAAGTTGGCAGTGGGGACAGGGCTGGTGAGCACCTGCAGAAGCCATCAGTGGCATCGGCATCAGGGGACGGCCCTGTCAGGGGGGGCACATGCCCCCTGTGTCTCTCCTACCAGTCGCCTGTGGCAAGCAGGCAGAATTTTGGTTTCAGCTATCTCTTCCCCTCCCTCCGTGGGAACCAACAGAACTGTCAGGTACCAAGGAGAGGGGGGTAAAGTATACCACAGACTTTCAAAGTGGGAGGTGGGTTATACCTTCTCATGCCTTTCCCAATGCCATGCAGCAGTGTAGGAAATATAGCTCATTTTAATGTATTGTCTCAGAGAGATCTTTGTGGAGCAATTTGTCCATTCATTAGCACAGGTCAGATGCTACAAGATCGGTGTAGCACCAAGATCATTTATGACTACTCCATTAATGAATTTAGACTTTTCTGTTTCTGTGTGTTTCATAAATGTATTGACTCTTCAAATCAATTCAACAATTATCTTGATTTTTCTTAAATGTAAGGCTTGGTTGTAATTCAAACCTGGGACCACAGGGCTTAATTGTGATTGTTCATGAGATGTTTTCTGCTCCCTAAGTGGATGGATGCACAAAAAAACACTTCTTGCACAAAGTTATACCTGCTTTAAAATTTGGTTTATGCTTACCCTATAAAGCTCTGATTTCAGCAGGTGTTTGTAGGCATTTTCTGTAACAAAACTATTAAACTACTAGGAAAAGAGAATGAAAAATGTTGTCAAGTTAATATCACAAAGAACAATTGCTTGTGGTAAGGCTAGCTTAGTTTTGCATTAAGGAACTTGGGGATAACTTTGTGTTATATTCTGATCTTAAATCTAGTTAGCTTCAGGTGGAAAGCTTTGTCATTTGTGTGTTAATAGAAATCACTGATATAAATTAGTTTAAACGCATTCTTTAAATGAGAGAATTCAGGATGGTTTATAATAAAAACTCATACTACTAGATTGCTAGAGCTGGATAGTGAAAGAGAAATCTGCCTGTTTGCGAGTGTGCAATTCCACTTGTTTAGGCTTTTCAGACATAGATGTTCTAATGTTAAAATTTGGACAGCCTCCCTCTGCGCTGCACATCTCTCCTGGTCTAGACAGCGGCTGTGCTTTTTGATGACTAAAATGTAATAAACTAGTTGTCACATTTATGCTCAGTCAAATAAGCTGTGCTGGGGAGAATCAAGACTCTGTTCCTTGATGACACTTGCCTTCACTGATCCAAATTTTAAGGAGTCTTATACAATTCACTCATCACTCCTACATCTGTCCCCTTGTCAGCTGGGCTTGATCACTATTTCTTGATTCCTTTGTAGAGATTTAAAAGCTTCCCATTCTTCCTTTGAAATGTGGGAATAAATCGCATATTGGGTTTTGCAAAGTGAGTGAACAGCCCTTTCAACTAGTCAGCAAAAAGTTTCAATAGAGGAATTAAGGCAGGATGGAGGAGGAAATGTGATTCTGGGCTTAAAAGTTGTTTTTGGTGCAGACTTCTAGAAACTCAGTGCATACACTCATTGTGTAAGCAATAATGGAAAAGAAATGTCTTAAACAAATACCTTTTGTAGGATAAGTTTAATACCACAGTCATATTACTTGGATTGACTGAAGAAGTGGGAATGCAAATGATAAACCTTTCCCCGACAACACTAATCTGAGAAGAACTCTATGGGAATAATAGCATCTGAAATATTGTATACAATGAAATATTGTATCCTTTTCCCTCCAGGAAGGGGGTGAGGTCTTCTTTCCTTCTTTGGGCAAGTGACACTAGTTGGCTTACGATATCATCATAACAATTCAATAGCCCAATAGATTTTTCTATGTTTAATCTCTTCCCTTGCCAATGGAAAATTATTGCGGAAGTATGTTCTTCAATGCCTCATCCTATTTAAAAGACTCAATTAACAGGGCTTCCACCATTTTCTTAGAAGGATTATCTTTTGGGTAAGACTTTAAAAACCAATGGCCTATCTTCTTTGCATGAACACCAGGGCTGTATTATCCAAAGTTAGGTACATATAGTTGTGCACTTACATTTGCCTATATCTTGTTTTGAAAATCCGACCATAACGACATCAGGGCTACTTTTGTAAGAGTAATAGTTTCCTTACTATCCTTTTGCCAGAATTAACCCCCTTCACTGTGTGCTGAACAAGTTGGTTGCTCCCTTTCAGTCCAGAGATCACTATGTTTCAATCATACTCTCTGCCTATTACTTATAAAGGATTTTGGGTTCTTTCAAAATGAAAGACTCTGTACAGTATAAATTCAAAACAGAATAATTCATTAATTCTCTAGTTTGACTAAAATTTCCTCTTTATTTATTGCACTTGGTGTCTAGTGTTTTAAAGCTTTTCTCTTGTGTCTATGCCATTTATTTATTTCTATTTGTCATCCTCCATACCCCTTTAGATTTTTTTGCTTAACATTTGCCCTATTATTTTATTAGGGGCTGAACTTTTTTCTTATTCAGGTGCAATTTATAGGCTGTATCTACACTTTTTAAAATGAAGATTGGTAATACATTTTGTTTTTCCCCGTCCTCTAATGCATATCCTGTTCTCCAGTATTAATTATTATTATGAAAGGGGGGCTGTATGAACATACAAGGACAAGAGCATGCTAGTTTTTTCGTGGATATACCAAAGAACTTATACCTTTAGTCTATCATCTTATAAATGCTTAAACATGTGGCTAATTTTTAAGCTTGCATTTGCAGGATGGGCATCTGAGTCAACAAGATATTGCTCCAAAAAATCACTCAGGGAAATAATTCAGTTAAAACTATGAAAAGGGATTGATCAGTGGAATTTAGTATGAATGTTTCTGGTATTGGTATTCAGACATTTCTTTTTTTCTTGACTATGAAGGATCCATCTGCTCATGCTTATTTGAGAGGAGAATGGTTCTTCACAGTTCCTATGACAGAAAAGTGTTTTGAAGAGGAGCATGGAGAAGGAGATGGCGGTGACACAGTGGTGTGGGTCTGGGTGCGAGTTCAAGGCACAGAACCTGCCATAGCAAAAAGCAATCTGGTTGGTTTGGCAAAGGGCTTAAAGAAGCTCAGATCATCCTGCAGGATGCGTAGAGGGAAGTGAATGAGGAAAAATGCATGAGAATAGAAAGACCAATGTAGTAGGATACAGACTGAATTTCATTCAATCTAGAAGGCAATGAAAGCCAGGAAAGTGGCTTAAAGAGAATCCAGAGATGGCTGAAGCTCCAGAAAAGGGAAATAATCTTTTGTTACTGTCCTCTATGACAAGTTTGTCCATGATGTGATAGGTTCATTTTAGATAATTCTCTTAACATTGTGGGATACATGACCCACATCTACTGATGTAACTGCTTTCAATTTATACAGAATTTTGCTATTTTTTTTTGTCATTAATCATCCTTTCAAAATCTTGCCCTCATGCTAATTGCCCATACTGCTTTTCCTGACTTTTCCTTATTAAAAGTATGTTTGCCTAAAAAGTAACAATTATACTATAAATAATGGTAATTAGGAACCTACCTAAATCGGGGCAAGATGGAAAGTTTTTTGTGGCCCACTCACAGTGCACAGAGCCACTTTTGTGGGTATTTCACGGTGGCCCTGTCCTTCACTAATTGACCGAGAGGTCCTGGAGGTCCCACTCCTTGCCACTGATTGGTGGAGAGGCCATGGCAGAGAAGTAGGGTTGAGGGGGAAGCTGCCATCTTGGCTGCTCCACACTGCCAGCCAGCACTTCCCCCCCATCGGCCTGTTAGGCCAGGCAGCGGCAGCCAAAAGGACTGCTGGCTGCCACTGGGGAGCTAGCATTTTAATTTTAGCAATTTTTTATTTTTGGAGGGGCAATTCCACAGGAAATCAAAGCAAATGCCATTTTTCATGGTGACCGTGGAAACCGCCATTTTTCTCAGTTTCCATGAAAATTGTGAAACCATGATTTAAGAAGGTCCCTAATAACCATATACATATTGTTTACATATTTTGGCTGTTAGGTGCAAGATCATGGACATTTTAAAAAGTCCTATTTTCCTCCTATATAATGATGATATATAACGAACTTAACTAGCTTACATTCAATAGAGTGATATACAAATGGTGAAAATCAGCAGGA
>NW_005841905.1:1646566-1673762 GCF_000455745.1 Alligator sinensis
GCAGGAAGAGGAAGACAGGTTTTGAAACTAGAAGTGATAATGATACGATTGATTTCTTTTTATAGTGTAAGGGAAATAAAAAACCTTGTACATGTATGGGCTCTAATGATTACCAAGATGCAGAAGAGGGTAGAGTTTGGGCCAGATTCTATTCCACCTATAAGGCAACTACCTGGATTGAAGAAAACCCCCCAAAAATCGCACACCGCTGGTTATGACATATCACTCCTCCCTCGAACCCATACGGAAAATCCTCAAACAACTGCAATCCATATTAGAAAGAGACCCTATTCTTAAAGAGATCTTCCAAGAGCCACCCATCCTAACCTCCAAACAAGCACTGAACCTCACTAACCTCATCACCAGAAGCAAACTTCCACAGGCCCAGAACACACCAAATGGATCCAGACCGTGCCATGACAAGAAATGCAAAACCTGCCAACACATTTCCACCCCCATCCCCGCCGCCACACAATCACTACTCCCCACAACAGAGCCATCAGCATTCCCAGACCTTACAGCTGCACCTCCAGAAATGTAATACATCTCATCCAATGCACCAAATGCCCAGATGGAAAATACGTAGGAGAGACCAAATAACAACTGCGCACCAGAATGAACGCACACCGGAAATCTATCAAAGACAGAAATACCCAATTACCGGTGGGGGCACATTTCTCACAAGAAAACCACTCTCTCTCCAATCTCTCAATCCTGATCCTCAAAGGAAACTTACAAAACACTTCTCAGAGAGGAGCCTATGAACTCCACTTCATCAACCTCCTGGATACTAAAAATCATGGACTAAATATAGACACTGGATTTATGACACATTATAACCTGCCTGACATCTGACTCCCCAGGTATCTCTCCACTATTCATCCCCCTTCTCTTTCCCCCGGCCCAGCCTGTCTCTCACCCATTGACTCCTCAATCTACATTTTCATTGACTACCTGTCTTGTATGCATATCAGCCCAGCCACTGGCTTCTTCACTTTTCATTCCATCCAGGAAGAGCACACACCCACTGCTGAAACTTCCTCAGCATGATGAAGGGTTTTTGAACCCAAAAGCTTGCTTAAAAATGGTTTTCCAACTATTTGGGTTGGTCTAATAAAAGAGATCAGATTCACCCAAGGAACCTTGTCTGCCTATGTCCTTAGACCAACACGGCTGCAACCTGCACCCCTGTAAGTCCTAGACTTGGAATGGAATAATTACATGCACAAATACAACTGGGGAATGATTCGTTAGACTGTGGTACTGCAGAAAAGAACTTGGGGGTTACAGTGGACCATAAGTTGAAGTTCCAACAGTGTGATCTTGTAAAGAAAGCCAATAACATACTGGGTTGTATTAACAAGAGTGTTATTTGCAAATCAAGGGAAGTGATTCTTCTGCTCTGTTTACCACTAGCAAGGCCACTGTGCCCAGTTTTGGGTCCTACGTTTCAAGAATGATGTGGACAGTTTGGGAAGAGTCCAGTGCAGAGCAGCAAAAATGATTAGGAGCCTTGAAGGCAAGACTTATGAGGAAAGACTGAAAGAACTATGGTTAGTTAGCTTAGAGAAGGGAAAACTGAGGGGGATCTGAGACCAGTCTTCAAATACCTAAACAATGATTTTTATAAGGAGGAGGGAGATGAGCTCTTCTCTGTGGCTGTAGGGGACTGGACTAGGAGCAATGGCCTGAAACTGCAGTGGAGGAAATTTAAGTTGGGGATTAGAAAGGACTTTATTAGTGAGAGTAGTTAAGCATTGGACCAAGCTACCTAGAGAAGTTTTGGAAATTTTCAAAAGCAAGTTAGACACTTAGATAGTTTAGTTAGGGATGATCCTGTCTTGAGCATGGCACTGGACTAGATGACTGCATGGTCCCTTTCAGCTCTATTTTCCTATGATTCTATGAATACTTAGAGCTATTTCCCACACTGGGTAATTGATATCCTAGAAGATATAGGGAAAGCTAGTAAAGTAAATTATATAAATGGATACAAGAGACATTTCCCTTTGTCTGGGACATATAAATAGATAGAAATATGTTTTGAAAAAGCAGAAAGGGAGGATATGGCAAAACAGAATCTGGACCAAGTTTTCTGATCCTAAATTGTGTGCTCTCTGTCATCAGAATGTGATCCAGGGAAGGCTGACACTTTTCATTGTCCTGCTTACAAATTCCTGGCATGTCTGATTAAGCCAGGGATAAACTTGGCTATTCTCACAGTCAATCTGATCTCTCTTGTATTTGTTTGATTGGTTAAATGTAATTGCCATCTTTACTGTATTACTTCTCTAATTGGTCCAAAGTTTCTTTTACTTTAGTGGAATCTAACTTACCTTGCACTGTGTTTTGGTTCTAAGCAATTTCAGTCTTAAGCATAGTTAATTCCCTTCTGAGATCCTCCATCACTAACAACATAAGATCAAATAACCAACTAATTAAAATTTATGTCCATCTTCTATTGAAGTCATCATTCATATCCCCCTGAGTAGGTGATTTCTGGCTGTGTAATCCCGTGGAAATATTTTTGTGTCTACAGTAATATGTGAGAGTGGAAATGTGAAGTTTATGCCATTTCCTTTCTATGTAAAAAGGTTTCCAGTAAAGATTTAGCATTATCTTTCCTGAAATTTTCAAATATATTGTACAGCTCTTCACAAGGATCCTTGCTAAATCTGCTCCACAGTGAGACACAGAGAATGGGTATGAAGAACACAATTTCCTTCATATTAAAAGCACAGAATTCCTTTTGTGTAAAAGGAAGTGGAATCTTGACAGGCCAACCTTTCACTTTTCAAATTGTTGTATGTGCATGAAATTGCTTTAACTAAAAGAGATGTATGCATTCTTTTAATGCATGGAGTATCCTGTTATCCTGCAACATACTAGTTGGGGTGTGCAGTTATCAGCCATCTTTTCTGCAGGTGCAGATGTTGGTTTAGTCTGCCTGCAAGGGCTAAGACATCCCATAGCATACATTGAAGCCATTAAACACTGCACTTGGTAGGCATTCTCAGGTAAGGCTGCCGACCCTCCAGGATTGCCCTGCGGTCTCCAGGGCTAGGTACAGACAGTCAAAAAGCCCAAGGTTGAATCAATTCAGTCTTTGCAAATTAGTCTAAAATACACAGATTAAATTGAAACAGAAGTGAACAGACATTTACTTTCTATTCAGCAAATGCAGCCACATGCCTGCAGTGGCTCAGGCCAGAAGCCAGAGGGTGCTAGAGCATGGCTCTATGGCTGTATGTTCATTTCCTCTTCCTGCTGCCTCCAAGGTGTCTGGGATTTGCTGTCCAGATTACAACAGTGGGACTCTGCAGGGTTGCTCAACACTTCCTCTTACTGCTTCCAGGTGCCTCTGGGATTTGTAGTCCACAGTTGCAGCCAGCAGTAAGTCTGGGTGGGGGGAAAAGGGTGTTTAACCCCCCTAGCCCCAGACCCCAGGTAGGGTTTGCCTTGGGGGGGCAGTCCCCCTGTGTAGACTGGGCTGCATCCCCAGCTGGGCTTTCCCCCTCCCCACCCTTTGTCAGCCAGCCCTCACTGCTCCATCTAGGGTGCAGAGGGGCAGGACCAGCCCTGCTCTCTGGAGCAGACAGCCCAGCCCAGCCCAGCCCAGGGCTGGAAAGCATACTGGGATGCTGGGAGACTATGATTTAACCTGGACCAGGAAGGAGTCTGGGACAGAAGTTTCCATAAACCGGTTTGACCCAAATCAGTTAAGTCTCATACTACATTCAACCAGGTTTGTTTTAAACCAGTTTCAGCCATTTTGCAACTGGCTTATGTGCACTGAAGTTTTGTTCTGTTATAGGTTTAAACCACTTTCTGATCACTTAGACTGGTTTATTTGTAACTTCTGTCCCTAGCCCAGGAATTAGATATTGTCTGACAAGGGGGCAGGGACAAGCCCAGCTGCAGGGGTGTGGGGGGACTGCCCTCCCCCCAGACAAACCCCACCTGGGGCCAGGGAGCAGGGTAAAACAACCCTTCCCCTGCTCAAACTTACTGCTGGCTGCAACTGTGGACTACAAATCCCAGAGGCACTAGGAAGCAGGAAGAAGAAATGATGAGCAACCCTGTAGAGTCCTACTGCAGCAATTCTGGACTGCAAATCCCAGAGACCTTGGGGGCAGCAGAAAGAGGTAAATGCACAGCCAGAGAGCCATGCTCTAGCACCCCTGGCTTCTGGCCTGAGCCATTGCAGGCATGTGGTTGCATTTCCTGAATAGAAGGTAAATGTCTGTTCACTTCTGTTTCAATTTAATCTGTGCAATTTAGACTAACTTGCAAAGACTGAATCAATTCAGCTTGGGGCTTTTTGACTGACTGTACTTAGCCCAGGATACTGCTGAGAGTCACCTGGAAGATGAATGATAGAGCATGCATTAAAATAAATATTAAATGGTGAATCCAATTTATTCAGTAGTCCAGTGGGTATTTTTAAATGTAATAGTAATGTGCATTTGCCTGCCTGACATAAATTCTACACCCCATAATCCGATTATGTTATGTTATGTGTGGTTATGTTTATTACTGTAACTGATATACACAAGCACATGGGCATGTTCATGTTGTGTGTTGTGGGCGCGTTGGCATTCTGGAAACTTCCTGGAATAAATTCAAACAAAGCTGGTAACCCTAGTCTAAGGGGACAGACTCAAATCCTTTCCACACAGGCCTCAAAATGGAAAACTGTCCTGCTGCTATTGTCACTGTGAGGCTGCATTACTGCTAGTCCCTTTTCTGACATTCTCTCCCTCTTGTTGGTAGTGAGGTCTCATGGCACAGAATCCACTGGCTCTTCCCACCTCCCACACTTTCTGTCCCTGAGAAACCCTTCCTGACAGTAGTGAGATACCCCAACAGAGCACAGGTGTATAATACACAGAAAGCACATGATGTACCTGTAATGAGCTCCTCACATTTGAAGCCACTGCAATGCAGAATTGTTACCCTTCCTGTTTTGGAGGGGTTCCTGCAAAATCTCTTGACTTATGGAACCCTGCCTATGATGGGTAGGGTTCGCTAAAATAAGTTGTGCATGCAATAATGGGCAAGTTAAAACAAAGGACACTAAGGATGATCATTTGGTCTTCAATATTCATTTCTTACCTTTTTTTCCTTGTTTTATTGTATGTTTTAACATGTGTAAGTGCTACCACTTATGCCACCATGGGCCTCCTTGAGTTTTAATTTGGTATTTATTTAGTATGCAACAGTTTTCATACTAAATTTGTGCTGAGTCATGCCCATTTCTTAGCTCACTCATTTGTTTTGAACAATTTCAAGATGTTGCCTTTAGAACATTTCTTCAGTACGCAGCGTTCTGTGGTTTGTCTCATGGAGAGAAGTAATCAATAATTACAATAATTGGATCCTGGAGGTAGCATATAACTCCAGTTAGATATCATTAAGCCCTGCTCAGTGTCCTATACATTTAATGTATATCATTTATTTTAATTTCAAGGGTTTTTTGCATCATATGAATCTATTTCTAGAGGGGAAAGTGCTGGATTGAGAATCTAGAAGACTGATGTCCTCTCTTTAGCCACAGGACAGTGATGGTAAAAGCAGAGCATACTTCCATCTGCTGTCACACCAATGCTTTTCAACCCTGGGAGAGACCTCATCTATGGCACCTCAGGGGAGGTGACCAGCTATGGTGCCAATATGTGACAACTGTGGTGGTTTTTTTAGTGATGTGGGCCCCTTTCCACCTCAAGGAGTTGGCTGAGTTCACCAGAATTATTTAAATACTAGCGAATTGCCTGTCAAGTGTCACAACCCAAGGGTGTGATTTTGTTTGTGCGCGCTTCGGCACTGCTAAATTATTTCCTGCCACTCGGAGCTTTCTTTGCAGGGTGTATTTCTTCGTTGCAAAGAGAAATGCACGGTGCAAAGGAGTTCCCACCATTCGCATGCAAATTTGTGTCCCACTATTGGCCAGTTCTAAATTATTCCCACGTGGCGGCTAGCGATTGGCTTGCTAGCCGTATAAGAGGCTTGAGTGGTTTCCGCCCAAGTTGGAGAACTCCGAGGAGAACCCCGCAAGGGAGGACTCCACAACCATCTGGAGGAGGAGAACTTCACGTCTTGTGAAGATCTCTAAGCGCTGCGGAGCCTATCGGACCCAGCGTGTACCCTAAGAAGGCTATAGGGGTCTGATCAACCTCTGGCCTCTCCCCGTCGCTGAACGATCCCTCGACGAACCCCTTCCCTGCGCACAAGTTCCACGGAGCCTAGCAAACTTCATGTGAGTGTATCCAGAGCTCTCTGCTTCGAGTTGTTTTCTTCGGTTGGCGCAACGGGCTCGCGTGTTTAGAGCCTTCAACCGGATTGGGCTAGAGGTTTCAGTGGAAGGAACTCTTGTCCGCCTCTCTTCTTTTCTGTCTGTAACTGCAACTCAAGCAAGTTTTCCTGCCTGCACCGCGACCATCTTCGGTGTAAGTAAAATAATCTTTAATCAACCGCTAAGCGTCCGCACCTAATTCTAGTCTGCCAGCCTGCATTCCCCGACCCGGCATGTCCGGGCTGCTGGCCACAGCCCGCCGCACGCCCCCAAGGGCCTTGGACCGCTCCCGGCCCGCACATCAAGAATGACAGATAACCCAATATCCCACCGGGTTTGGTTAACCTATTTTCCTTTGGTTTGCTCACAGATTGGTTAACCATTCAGGAGGCTGGATTAGATCAGGGCTGTCAACCAGGGGTACACATACCCCCGGGGGTATTTGGGGCAGACCCAGGGGGTACATGTGGGCAGGCAGAGACAGAGCGCCGCCACCCACCACCCCATGCCACTGCCACTTCCCAGGAGCAGGATGGACAGGGGGAGAGGCCAGCGGCACCGCATTGCAGGCTGCACAGGTGCTGCCTGGCTGGTGGGATGCAGGAGGAAAGGGGGGAGAATTTTGTATGTGGCAGCCGCCACCCACCGCCCCACGCTGCCACTGCTCAGCATCTGGCTGCGAGCCACTCCCCTCACTTGAATCACTGGCTGGAGCCATGCCCCTCACCTGCTGCTGCCTTTAAAGAGCATTATGGACCGACGGACACAGACAGACAGACTAAGCCCTTCTATCTATCGGCCACCAGTTAGTCTTTGGCCGATAGCTTCTTGTATTCACATTCTAATGCTTTGTACTTGTATGGTCTTTATCTGAGAGAAGTCTTCCAGTTGGTATGACCCTGGACAGAGAAAATGAGACACCAGGAGCTTAACAATCCCACATCAAGGGTACACATAAAGTGGGCAGGAGAGTGGGCCCTAGAGCCCCGTGGAGACTACAACTCCCAGTTTCATATTCTAACCATGAGGTCGTATTGTATTAGAATTTTAATTTGGAGATGAAAGGCCCTGAATCTCATCACCAGTCTCCCACTCCTGCATTTCTGCATATCATTACAGGTCCCTAAACTGCATTCCATTTATACCAACATTTCTCCAATAGCCATAACCCAAGGCTGTTCAAAAATGAGGACTAGTAATGGCTTATAGAAAGGGAAGTTTGGTTTGTTACAAAAAAGCTAGAAAATATTCTGAAGTTTATCAGAAGCTTCTCTGACCCTGTGTACATTAGGTACCATCATCTGAGCACCAATCAGAGAAAGGAAGTGCAGCCTCCAGGTGCCAGTAGTTATGAGAAATTACATTATATTTGTACCTGCATTCATTGGATATGGAGAGAGAGTTTCTGTCTCAAAGGTTTCAACACTTACTGGAAATTAAAGTAACAGTGCATGAAGACAACAGGAGAAGTTGAATTTAGAACTGATGATATGATTGAATACTTCCTGCAACAGCAAAGAATCATCTAGAACACTTTATAAAAGTCCAGGGGATGTTTTACTCCTTCGGCCTCCTGGGGAAGGGGGTGGAGGGGAGCATAATTAGAGATCTGAATTTATCATTATCTCTTGATTTATTTCTGCTAGTTCTTGTTTCCACCGAGTCTAATAGATTTCTCTCATTATTACATAATCCTCTCAGTGAGCTGTGATATAGATGATGGTTTCATGCCCCAACCTCAGAGCTTTAATTTTCATGAGTGCACTTTAAAAAAATGCAGGAATGAGTTATTAGGCTAGTTATTAGTCTCCATTGTGTCTCCATTAAATAGTTCAGCCACTTTCTTAGTTACTTCAATAATTTTCAGAGTGTCTTCTGTGTTTAACTGCCATAGAATGGGACTACTAGTTTAATAGTCCCATTATTACAGCCCAGTCCAATAATGTTTCATTACCTATTTGCACTGGTTCAGCAAAACACTTAGGTTTGTGCTTAAATTCTGTTGAATTCAAACATGGGCTAAAATGCAAGCATGTGCTTGAGATCTCTGTTAATAGGGATGAACTGAAGTTTGTGCTTAAATTCAAGAACATGCTCAGGTGTTTTGGTAAACTTCAGGCCTAAGTCTCCATAGGAAATTAAAGGTTTCTGGATTGCTGATCTCTGTGGATCCCCAAGAGACCCTTTTCCTCTCTCCGTACCCCCCACGGAATAATGCTCATCTTGCTTTTGGAATGTTATTTATCTAGAGCTTTCCCTTGTGAAGTAGCCTGTCAAATTACCTAGGATTTAGGGGCCTGATCCTTCCAGGTGCTGAGTGGTCTCTAAAGCTAAATAGCACTCAGCAATCCATTGGAGGTATTCAGCATCTTCCAGAATCAGGCTCTTAAAAGAAGCTTTTACTGCATCCCATAATGTGAAAGAGATAGGTCTGAGTTTTTATTTAGCTCCATAAAATATTTAACCTCAACAATGACAGAGTTGATAAAAATCTGTATTTTGTAAAAAGCTTTTGTTTTAAGGCTATCTTTGTTATGATTATCCGGTATGTTCTCAGAAAAAGCCATATCTATTATTACTCAAGAAATGATCCAATAAGTGTCTTTGGTATAGCTGCCAAACTTCTACGCAGGATCCTAATGGGGGAGATTAAGTTAAAATCAATGTGGGAGTAGTTCTTGTAGACTAGGGGATAGTATGTAATTTTTTTGTTCACCAAATATAACAGCATCCATCAATTGTCCAGCTCAGATGCACTGAGCGCTCCCTATCAAACTGCGATGCTGATCAAGGCAGGCTCCTGTGTGTGATTTCTCTAAAGAGGTATCAGGCATATAGTTTATTCACCAAGAACATTTTTGAATTTGAGATATGCTGAGGTTCTCATAGCAAAGTCTCACTGATTCCTACCTGAATCATTTGAACTTTAAAAAATCTGATGGAAAATGCCCCGGAAGCAACTTTTAATATGGGCTATAGACAATAATTTCCTGATTCTAGGATGGGCCAGAATATTAGATTTTTCTGTGAAGTATTAAAATGTCTACCAAGAATGGAAGTATACAAAAGGAATTTAAGTATAGATAAAGTCAACATCAGGGGGACACCCTTCCGTTATCTTGCTTTTCAGATCTTACACTATTACCAACAAAAGCTAATATAACTAGTAACTGATGCCTGATTTTAAGGTGTATGAATTCCTGATAAGGGCTGGGTGAAGGGTTTTTGGTTTTGGGGTTTTTTTGTGAGAACAGTTTATCTACCAAAAACATTGTTCCAAACTGAATTAAACTATGCTTGAGTCAATTCTGGTAAATGTTTTCAAATGAAAAAAAAAAATCAAGAAAGTAAAAATGTTTTTGTTTTGCCTTTTAAAAATTTAAACATGTCAAGTTTTCATTCTGCAATGATATTGTATTTCCAAATTGAGCTAAATTTGTTTTAGAAAAGCTAAACAAAAAAACAGAAAATTAAAAATATTTTGTTTTTATCCAGGATACATTTTTCATTCCAATGCATTTCTTTCATTCCAATGAGAAATCAAATAAGAAATTCATGATGGGTGAACATGAAACTGGTTTGTTTTTTGGCTTTGACCCAGATACAAAACAACGGTTATTCACACCGCTCCCCTTTTCATCACATCCTCATATAAGTGCTACAAAACAGTTCAGCAGAATTTAACACAGAAGTGTTTTACAATAAAATGAATGTACTGTCCTGTTTTAGGCTATCCTGTTTCTTTTCATTCTTTACTCACTGTTCACTGAGTAGGCTCATTGAGTAAGACAAGTGGGTCTTGCAAATTTAAATGCGAAACAGCTCGTAGTATCTTGTCTCATTATATATTTTCTAGAAATGTAATGGGTCAAAATAGGCTTTTCTGGGAAAAACTAGGCAATGTGTTTCAGAAACCTTTTTATTCACTGTGGCTGAAATGTACATGGTGCATCTGGGAGCAGAGATCTCTGCGTCTCTTTAAAGTTGTCTATACTGCAGCATTAGCTCTGGTTATCTTCTCTAAAAATATTCCTCTTGAATTAGTCTAACTCAGGGGTTTTCAACCTTTTGGGGTCAGTGTGCCCCTGATGGTCAATCGAGAAGGCAGGAGTCCCCCGGCGGTCAGATGATTGGGGGGTGGCAGCAATCAGTCGATGAGCGGGGGGGGGGAGTCCCCCGCAGCCAATTGGTGAGCAGAAGTGCTGGTGGCAGCACCGCCTGCTGCCGAGTACCCCCTGAGGCCATCCCAAGTACCCCCAGGAGGACATATACCCCTGGTTGAAAACCCCTGGTCTTGCTTAAATGAAGGTAGCCACACTGCAGAATAGACCTTGAGCTGCTATGTCCATGCTGGCATAACATTTACTTGTGCATGGCACTAAGACTTCTGGGGACGTTCCCCGGGTCCTTGTACTGGAATAAACTGACCATCTTGATGATTGTTTTCTCCAGTCAATTGTACTAGAACTTGTCTCTTAATTTTGGGTAGATGAAAATAATTGTGGGAAGTCATTGGCATACTAGTGAGATTTTAGTGGAACAGGTGGCTCACACAGAGTTGTCATATTTGCAGTTGTTGGTTTTTACTAATTTGGGCTGTGGATGAGGCCAGCCAACTCAAACTAAAAGCTGTACCACACTAAAGCTAAGGTCATTATGTATAGACAGGACCCTTAGTTAGGGGCAATACTTTGTAATGAAGACAAGTACTAAGTCCACATAGGCCCTAATTTTAGCTAGCTGGGTGCTGGATTAGGGATTCATTAACAGAAAAAAACAACTGCAGTATGTGCCCTACAGCCATTGTTGAGCTGTGCAAATCAAGCAATAGCAGGTGTCTGCTGAGATAAGCCACCATAGATGGATGCACAGATCTATTTCAGCCTTGTGGTTACATGAAGTTTTGTAAAAGTTCTTTTCTGGCTCTTTATAACATTTGAAATTACCTGTAGTCTAACCTGGAAATAGTTGTAGAATATGCAGGCCTCCAGGTGGCTGGGATTCAAGGGGTTTGATTCCTAATATTTTGTGTAAGATCAAAGGTATGGTCTCTGCCATACTTCACATCAAAATTCACAACAAAAACTATCTCCATTTTCCTCTTTGTCACTTGGATTTGACTTTGACAAAAATTTTCATTCCGGTTTGCTCAGACTTCATTTGCAAAAACTCATATCTGTGCTAGTTAACAATAGCCTGGCAAATTTGAAACTAAATGGAGAGTCACTGATTTCAAATCTGCCCTGGTATTTCTAAGTCTGTTTAGAAAAGTGAAGTCCATGAGCAGCGCTATAAATATCCTTTTGATAAATAACCTGGGTATCTTTCAATCCGTGCTGATCCTTGCAATCACAGTTGCATTGTTCTGCTCATGTCACTGAAAATTCTTTTGACAGAACAAATGATGATCACCTGGGCTCCAGTTTCTAAAAAGCCTAAGATCCAATCTGCTTTTTCATCAGGAAAAAACAACATTCAGTTCATTTCTTTATCTCTTTCATGTGTGATGCTTTTCACTGGGACACACTGCTTTAAGTTATTCACTGGCTGCCTTTTTTTTCCTGCCATGAGCCTCGCAAAGCAAATATCTGGCGGGGAGTTCATAAAGGAATTGCTTTTACTTGCTTCAGGTGCTGACGGCCCGGTGTGGCTTGTTATGTTGGGAGGTGAAAAAAAAAAAAAAAAAAAAAAAAAAAAAGTTTGAGAGGACTGGACTTTGCCTGAAAGTGAGTGCTCCCTGCATTTCTAACTGCTGATGTTCCTGTATCTATCCGGAGCAATGGAAGCAAACTTTAAAGTGTCTGAAGTTAGCAAACTCAAAGAATATCAGTCATAAATACTTTTATGTCTGACTCATTTAAACTAGAGTTGTAAGTTTTACACTGCCATGTGCCTTTATATTATTGAAGTTTAAAGGAATGCCTTTCGAAGCCTAATGTTTGGCTTGTGATGAAAGAAAATCAAACAGCTTATTCTGAGTTGCATTTAATAATTATACAAGTAACCCCTTATGTGCTAGATATGCAAATACAGTGCAGTTCTGTTTATAGTGAGGATGTAAGGCCAAATTTTCCTTTCAGTCATACATATGCAGCTTTCTTTGAAGTCATGAGAGGGCAGAAATGACCCCCTAGCAAATAGGGTTTTAGATAAAATCCATGCTTATGTCATGCAACAGAGTTACAAATAATGGACCTGATTCTGCAACCAAAATCACCTTTGATATTACTGGGATCTAACTAAAAGTAAGGCCTGTAGAATCAGTCCAATTTTTTTTTATGTGGCCCATATGATTAAAGTACTTCAGCACCCCACAATCATTCATTGATTTTTCTTCTATCAAGCCTATGAGGTAGAGAAGCAATATTATCCCATATTACAGATAGAGATGCTGAGGCACAGAAGATTAAGACTCAGATCCTCAAAGGTGGGTAGGTACTTACCTCCCATTGATATCAACATATGTAGCATGCATTTAGACAAACACTTGATTAAGGTGGTTTAGACAGGGATGATTTTGCCTTGAGCAGGGAGTACCTTCCAACCCTGCTTTTCTATGATTTCAGCTGAATCCAGATTTTCTAAGGTTGAAGCCCAAAGCATCTCAAGATTTTTTTCATTTAATCAAAAACACAAAGGCAGGTTGAAATTATAAAGGTTTAAAACTCCAGCATGTTTCAGGGTATGTATGGATAAGAACCGAAGTTTGGATGTCAAATTGAATTTTTTCCACTACTACACTTAGCCATAAATCTCGTGAAAAGGAAGTTTTTCTTGAGAAGTTTAGTATTTCATGGCTTAGAAACACCAAGAGATCAATACGTCTCACTATATCATAGCAATGCTGGCTGTCTCTTCACTGTCCTGAACCAGTATTCAAGTCAGTGCAGACAGATGTAAACTTATCAAATGATAGCATGGGCAGATCTAGGATTTTGAAAACGGGGTGCAGGATGGTGTGGTGCCTCACTGCAGATAAGACAACACATTTTTCTCTAGGTAAAAATAAACTAGAAGCTTTACTAATATACTAGAGGCTTAGGGATGTATTATCCTGTCTAAGATTGATGCAAAAAACAAACATAACTATTGGAATGAGTTAAAAACATTCTGGAAGGCTGTGAAATAGAAGCTGCCTTACCAGGAACAGCTGACAGACAGCAGGTTTGCAGAAAAAAGACTAGGTTGAATAGTGGAACATCAAGACCATTAGAAAGGAGAGAGGGTCATCGAGACCATGGAATGAAGGCCGTGTGTAGACGAAGAAGGGGCGTGAGTGCACGACACTTTAAAGTGGGCTAAGTGGTGTGGTGTTTGCACACCTCGGCAGCGAATTGTGCATTAATTCCAGCCGCTGTAGGAAATTCGGTGGCATAATGTGTCTTAAATGACTTGGGGTGCAGCAAAGTAAAACTCCTCTGAGGAGTTTTAGTTTGCTGCCCCTACAGCTGCGGAGCAAAGCACCGGGCTCCGTGCAGCTTGGGGGCTCTACAGGAAGCCCTGCAGGCAGCCTGGCAGCAGCCCAGGAAGGCAGACTCTGCCCAAGAACAGCGGCAAGCCTGATTTTTGTTTTTCCCCCCTGGAGCCTGCCTGCTTGCCTGCCTGAGCTGCACGGGGGCCTGGTGCTTCCCTCTGTGGCTGTGATGCCCCCCAGGACTGCCTGAGCCAGGTGCCTACAGGCGGGTGCTGCATTGGGGGGGGTGGGAAGAGGGCGCTTCTGCCATGAGGAAGCTCCAGCCCCCCTCCCCCCCCGGTAGTCCAGAGACTGCTCTGCCTGCCGGCAGCTTGCCCTCTCCTCCCTGCCAGAGAGGCAGGTAAGTCAGCAGGGTGTGTACCCAACACGGGGATTTCATAGTTTCATATGAAGCGCCCCCCCACCCCATGCAGGATTTAATCGGCCTTAAATTGAAGCGGTGTTTTTAAAAACCCACCGCTTCAATTTAGGGCCCCCATTTCATCTACACATGCCTGAGGACTTTAGAGGAATCAGGTAGATTTTAATGAACCATAAAAATCAATGGATTCCCTCAGTGCTGCCTCATTAGAAATGCTGCTGCCAGTGCCAGGCAGTTGGTTTTAAACTTTGGGTGACCATGAATCAAAGGAGGGTGCAACTGCACCAGTGCAGCCCTCCCCACCCCAACCCCTGGAGCCACTGCAGAATGATAGGCTGGGGACAGTTTTCCTGCTTTTCTCTAACCTCTAAAATTAGTCTGATTTAATTCTGCACAAAGATGCAGATTGGATTTTATGTATTTGATCTGACTTAATGTGTTCATTCTAAGTTGTCAGTCATTACTCTGACAAAACTCTCGTGGTCTTCAGTTTGATTTGAAGGAATCAGTTTGATGGAATATGTATTTATGTACATATTTTTGTGCCTTCAGTAAGAGTTTTGCCAGTATAAGGACTATAAAATGTGGCTCCTACATTCTGTATAAGTCAGGGATGGACAAACTAGTTCAGATCAAATGAATAAAGAGGGTTTGGCCCTAAATTTAAGCTTAAGAACCTTAAAAGTACCAGCATCCATTTGTGTATTTTTCCTTATATTTAAACTTTTGGAAAGTGAAAACAAAAATTAGAGATGAGCATATGTCTGAGCCACAAACAAAACCATAACACTGGAAGAGCTAGAAACAAAACCAAAAAATGTATCTTTAGGTGCTTGCTGGATCACACACATATGACCATGCTTTAACTTTGTTGTTCATTTTCTAAATATTTTAGAAACAGGAATAAACCATGTTCATTTTTGACTGAGTGCTGTTACATGCGAGGGCACTTACAGTTTGTTTATAGCATACCAAAAGCATTCTGTTAATGAAACATTTCAAGTCTAATGAACCAAAACTTTGTGCCAAACAGACAGCGGCTGCAAGCAGAGCTTTCTTGTCTGCTTTTGTCAGAGTTCACATTTCAGCTGCGCTTTTTAGCTCCACCCACCCCTCGCTGCAGCAGATAAAACAAGATTAGATTGACAAGTCAAGTTTACAAGATTAGCGTTCGAGAACAAAACTGCAGTAAATCAAGATGTTAACTCTTTGACGTGAATAGGGGCACCCCTTTAAGGGCAGACCAGTTATTATCCAGGGATCAGAAGGCTGCCCCACATCCACAAAGTGTTCACCTGCTGTGGACAAGATATGGCATAGGTTTCAGAAGGAATATTGTACTTTTACAGAGAAAAGATTATCGGTTGCTCCACATGTGCTGATGCTCTACCACATCTGAATACAGAACATCAGCGGTCACGTTGGAGGAATGTTAACTAACCTAACAATGCTTACTTTGGTTTGGTTTGTTTTTGGAGAAGATTTAATTCTTTTGAAAGGGACTGGTTATTATGATGGCGACTTTCTGCAAGACAGAATAAGCTTTGGGCCCTGAATCCTTGAGTTCCATACACAGCCAGCTACATAAAGCTGTACTGCTCTTGGCAAAGTTGCAAGTGAAAGTTACCTGACCCCTGGCTTGAAACTAAGGAAGTTTTTTTTGTAGGTATAACACCGTCTTGGGACTCTGCACTCAATTTTTGGCTCTGCCACAGGCTTCCTGTGTGACCACGGGCAAGTCTTTTCTACCTACAGAAGGGTGATATTTATGTTACTTTTATCCTTTTTTTCTTTCTTGTCCATTCAAATATAAGCATTTGCAAGCGGCAGCTCTTTTTTGCCATATGTTTATGCACCATTTAGCCAAGTGGGGCCCAGCTTTTGGCTGAGGCCCAGGCTGCCATATAGTAGTAATGCAAATAATTAGAATGCGTTAGCACATCTCAGAATTAAATGCTTGGGGCCAAATCTTTTTTTCACTCATTGGGCACCTGAGGCCTTGTCTGTGCCACTTCAGTGATGGATTCTGGTACAAGGGAGAGTTTGAGAGCAGGCACAGAGAGATGGGACCTCACTGACCCATTTCTAATTTGGAACAGTGTGGATTTGGGTGGCTGGGTCATGCTCAGGCTGTATTCCCCAGGACTGGGACATGTCACTGCTGCTATACAGACAAGTGCAATGTGCACTTAGGTGTTGAAGTGCAATTCTTTCTCACCCTCACCCACCTACCCCCACTCAATTCCTTGAAGCCATTGACTTGTCTACATTTGTAATGCACTGTCTTCCTAGCCTCAGGTGAAGTCACAAAAAAAAACGGTGGGAAGAGCCACCCACCCACCCAATTTCTGCTATAACACTTTTTCAGGGACTTGAGCAGGGTGGAATAGGGCTGCACTTAGGGGCTTCTGTCTACGTAAATGCTGGACTAATAGAATAGGATCTGGTCCTAGATGTATTTCTCTGCACTGGATAGTCGTTTCAGTCCTATCACTTCTTCTTGCTAGTACACAATAAACAGGATTAAGACATGAGCAGATGTGGGTTTAGACTGGATTCTCATATTGTTCCTGAAGAATTTATCTATATGTTCTCTGCTTAGGCCAGTCACTGGTTAGTGTGTAGGGGAGATGCTATAGATCTGTGCTCTTAATGTGGGACTGATTTTGCTTGTTGCTTTTACAGTTAACGTTCTTTACTTGTGCTATAATCAAGACATAATGGATGTTAAGAATCTAGCTATACCTAACTTAGATGGTATATTCCTGCATAATTTTGTCTGAAAATACATATGGCTACATGTGGCATTGTGTAAACTGCAGCACTTACTTTGATGACCAAAAAGCTGAAAACTGAATATAGGCTGGGCAAAAGCCTGAGATTTGGATTCGGTGTGACATGAGAACATACAGGTCCTAATATTTGTTCATGCAAACGTGAATATTGTCTTAACTGCGACAGCAGAAAGAAGTATAGATATGGCCATTGTCTTTGAAGATGTTTTCTATGGATAGGTTCTCCTATGCCAATGAGCCTTCTTGTCAACTTATTGGAAAACTGGAGATGAAAAAGGAGGGACCAGCTGGCTTTCCACCAAATATATTGGCAGGGGTATTTCACAAGGTTGACAGACTATTACAGTTTCTATAAGAGAGCTCAAGATAAGAGATAGTGAAATTAGAGACCCAACAGGGAAAAGCTAGTTGCAGGAGACTGTTAAATATTCCCTAGAATTTCATTTGGAGTGGCACTCATAGTATTCAGCAAAACAAGTGCATCCTTCACTAAAAGGAGCCACTGCCAGCCTTCTAAATGTGATTTGTTATTTATGAAGTATATATATGCATATGTCTTTCCCAACAGATTAGTCCAATTTCTTCTATAAACAGGTACTTATTATGCCCAGTAAAAAAAAAGGTTCATAAAATGACTTTGAAAAATAATAGCTGACTGTGCAATAACCACTCATTTATATTTTAATAACAATGATAGCGCTTTCTGGGAGTTATTGTCTACCTGGTTTTGAATTGGAAATAATTATTTTTATCTGCCTCAATGAATTGGCTCTGTATGGAATAAAGAGCCAATATCTATACTCTGATTTTCCCTTAGGGAAATGATTGTGTGTCTGGAACGTGGTTTGGTAGCAGAGGTTTGTGATATATATTGTGTGTGTATAGTGGTGGTCTTTATTACTGTTTGTTGTAGTGTGGCTTGAAGATAGCATATGGTGAATCTAGTGCATGGAAAAAAATACAAGTAAACTTATTTGCTTACACTATGCCAGGGGCAGGCAATTATTTTGGGCAGGGGGCTGCTTACTGAGTTTCGGCAAGGCATCGAGGGCTGAATGACAGGCAGCCAGGGACAGAAAAGTATTAACTTTTACATTTTTTAGGAACCCCACGGGCTGGATAAAATGGCCTGGTGGGCCACATCCGGCCCGCGGGCCACATTTTGCCCACCCCTGCACTATGCCCACATTATTCAATAACTCTTTTTTTTCCATGTCTGCCATTGAAATGTGAAGTACAGGGAAAGGGTATTTGCAGGTGGGATTTAATGGTTTCTAATAGCATCAAGATGAAATAACATTGGAAACAAGCCAACCTGAAATGTTGTGATGCTGCAGATCCCCTGAGCTGTTGTTTTCCTGGTTGGGGTCACAGTCACACTAACATACACAAAAAGCTTATATTGACTACAGCTAACAAGAACCCTCTGCACTCTGCCCCTAGGTACTTCAGACTGGAAATAAGGGAATATCCTAGGCTGATGCTATGGACTACTGTTTTGCTACTGCCACTATATACCGCTGCATTCTTTGTCTGTCGGAGAGAGACTGTCCTAAGAAGTCACTTCTGCCATTTACCCGGCATCTCAAAGGCCACTTCATAGATTGCTTCTAACATAGCCATGGACCCTTCTCACAATTTCTTTGTGTGGAATGAGGACAGAAAGATGCTGGTAGTATCTTCCTCAATTTCTTATCTTGGAATTAAACACTTGTACCTAACAGAGGACACTTTCTCCCCTTTTCTGTAGTCTGTGATCTTTGTGTTTTCCCTACAATACTTCAGTCACCCAGAAAAGGGAAACCAGAATGAATCGGAGTGCAACTGCAGTCTGAGGTAACTTGAGGTCACTGATAAAGATCTGAATTTTTTTTATTTTTTTTTACAGAGGGATTTGTTGGGAGGGGGACAGACACTACATATAATGTTAGAAATTTAGGACTTGTTCATTTCCAAATTTCACGAGGTTGTAGCCACTTGGGGCTTTCTTCTACAGGTGTTCAGATACCTAGAAGTACTTTTTATGTTTTGGGGCTGAGCACATTGACCTAAATTTTCAAAAGTAATTAGTGATTTGCGGCATCCAATCTGAGACCTTCATTTTAGAACCTGCTAGTCACTTTTGAGAATGTCAATCAGTTTAGTGATTCTGGAGAGAAGTTCACCCATTTTTTTACCCAATAGCATAGTGGAAGTGAATAGATGAATTACAATTTTGAAAAATTATCTGTCCTATATGCCAAGAGGTATGTTAAAAATTCACTAATAATTTTCATGTGTGTTTTATATTTCTAAACCTAATCTTTAGAGTACAACTTTAAAGTCCTATTATTAGTAGGAATATTGGTTCTACAGGCCCATCATTGTGTAAGGCCCTTTCTCAACTTTAGGACAAAGATAAATAAGATACAATTTGTTCTATCATTTCAAAACATTTGGAAACATCCAAATAATGAATGAAATGAAAATATACAGTGCTTTTTTTTTCTATACAATTATTTGACAGAACTACAAACATGCATCTGTTATGTCTAAAAGAACTATACCTGCTTAAAATAAATCTGTGAGCCAGTTAACTGGGACAAATATAGTTGATATTTATTTGAAATATAAAAGACATTTTACATATTATGATTTTACATAATATTCTGCTGTGTTCCATAATTATCTGTCAGAGCTACGAAGTTAACATTTTTACAAGAGCTACACCATAATAAAGCATTGCTGGTATAATAGCTATTGAAACGTTCTCTCTGACTCTTCTCTAGTTAGAAGTATAAAAGGCATTGAATATAATATGATAGAATCAGCTCTTATAAGTCCAAAACGTGTTTAGCTGAAGAAGAAGAATGTTTGAAAAGGATTACAAATTGAAATAGGAAGCATGTTGTGCCAAAAAATATTGTACTTAATATTGCTCGTGATGTTGGCAACACACGGAAATAGATGTTTCAGACAAAAGTTTCGTTTGCTTGGGGTGGTTTCTGTACATTATCATCCTTGCAAATACCTACCTAGAAATGCTTAGGAACGTGGGTTAGTCGATGGATGCACCTTTTATGTTGGCAATTTTGTGAAACTGACACCTGGACAAACAGTTGAGCAGTCTAATCTGTCATCAGTGGTGGAAGCCAATCAGAAAGGTCAACAGTACTGTAGACAGTTGTAATACTTCATTTTAATAATATGGTTTTAACTCATTTTTTTCTAAGTTATAGGAGTCATCTGACTGACACACATTGCTGGAGCATTGTTTTTGTCTGTGTTGCACAGAAGACCCGGGTAGAACAGGTTAGGAAAATTCAGATGAAACATTGGAATTTAGTGACTTACTATAGTAAAAATTTTCCATGGAGATGGTTCCATTTTGCAGAAGTTTCATAGATTCATAGATGTTAGGGTCGGAAGGGACCTCAATAGATCACCGAGTCCGATGAGTGACTGGGTTTAGATGACCCCAGCTAGATGCCTATCTAACCTCCTCTTGAAGACCCCCAGGGTAGGGGAGAGCACCACCTCCCTTGGGAGCCCGTTCCAGACCTTGGCCACTCTAACTGTGAAGAAGTTCTTCCTAATGTCTAGTCTAAATCTGCTCTCTGCTAGCTTGTGGCCATTATTTCTTGTAACCCCCAGGGGCGCCTTGGTGAGTAAAACCTCACCAATTCCCTTCTGCGCCCCCATGATGAACTTATAGGCAGCCACAAGGTCGCCTCTCAACCTTCTCTTGCGGAGGCTGGAGAGGTCCAGGTGCCCCAGTCTCTCCTCATAGGGCTTGGCCTGCAAGCCCTTAACCATATGAGTGGCCCTTCTCTGGACCCTCTCCAGGTTATCCACATCCCTCTTGAAGTGCGGCGCCCAAAATTTCATGCAGTACTCCAACTGCGGTCTGACCAGCGCCCGATAGAGGGGAAGTATCACCTCCTTGGTTCTGTTCGTCATGCATCTGCTGATGCACGATAAAGTGCCATTAGCTTTTCTGATGACTTAATCACACTTAGGTGCAGCACTTTGCATTTCTCCTTGTTGAATTGCATTCTGTTGTTTTCTGCCCATTTGTCCAACCTGTCCAGGTCTGCTTGTAGTTGTTCCCTGCCCTCCGGTGTGTCCACTTCTCCCCACAGTTCAGAAAGAACTTTGCATCATTTCCTTCCGGCTACTTGATAACCTAATATGTGGCCTGCCCTATGGCTGGAAAAACCCAGGCCCTTCAAGGGCTGTGACACTGAGGCAGTCTGACAAGCAGACTGCCCCAAGCCTAAGGTCCCAGCTTAGTCACTCAGGACAACATTCCTTCCTGCATTCACAATCACTAATAAGTTATTCATATATAGGAAGTTCGGTTTCAGTGGGTGCATCTACATGTGCAATTAGCACAGCTCAATAAACTTCGGCATAGTTGGTGCTGGATTTGGCTGCTCCCATGTGCAACATATACACATGCACCTGGGACTGCAGCTGGTTGACCCAAGGTGGAGCAGATCCGGGCTGGCAGAGGGCTTGAGGGTCGGGTTGGGCAGCCCTGGGCTCCAGGTTGCAGCATCAGGCGGTGGAAAGTCTGGTTGGGGCACAAGGATGCTACAGTGCGGGGCTAGCCCCAGCCAGCCCTGGTCACCATCTACACCTGCATTTTGGCACACTAAATGACTCTACCATAGGATAGTACTTGTCCCAGATAGTGTTATCCTACAGTGGAGTTAATTAATTTACTGCACCCTAATATGGACACACATGTACATGGCAACACTTTAGTCAGCCCTGCTGTGAAGGGCACATGTAGATGCACCCAGTGTGACTTACTATGGACCAAGAAACTGTTCTGCATGAGTAAGGCAGATATAATCTTGTCTTTAAGTGGCACACTATGGGCACATCTACATGTGCCCTATGGTGATATAGCGATGTGCTACATCGCTATACAGCATGGCTAGGGCGATGTAGCAATCATGTGTCCATACATGATCACCAGCTACGTCTCCATAGTGGTACGCTTCCCGGATATAGTGTGCTGCTACGGCAACATAGCAGCGATTTACCCATGCACTGTGCACACAGCGTAGTAACCACCCATATGGCAACGTGTAGATTCACCCAATGACTATGGTGGAACTGCTTACAAAAGGAAAGCAGGATTCTGTACCTGGAATACATACCCTGATACAGTTTCCTACAATGAGTAGGAAGATATTATTATTATGCATTGGGAATTTGAGGAAGGCTCATAGCAGATTCAATATGTTTCAATACATGTTTCACATTCAACAAACCTGATTTGTACTACTACTTCGTATCTACAGTATATTAGAATCCTTCTTAAAGTTCATTGATTAAAAAGTGATTCATGCAGTTCTATCTCAGTGATTGCATTTACAAGCATTATAACTATAATGCACAAGTTAAGCGAAGAAGCATTGTGCATCTAAGTGGACACCTATGTAGAGGTGTGATTCCATCTGTATACACATTCAGCATTCAACAGGTGGCACTAGAGAGCCAATAAATGCTTCTGTTCCCTGCCTGGGAACTCCTGGGCATGCACTATTTAAATATGGAATCACAGTTCCCACAAGATTAATCCTCTAATTGCACTTCATGACCCTGTTCATTCAGGACATTTGCATGCACTATTAATTAGGATTTCTTTAAAAATACCCATTGTTTTCCATTTCCTGCACATCAAATTACTCATGGATGGCTTAGATAGCAATAGCATTTTGAAGGCAATATGGGTTCCAATACCAGGATATTATATATGACACAATTTTAATTTCAACAAAGATAGTCCTTGCAGACAGAGGAAGGACCAAGAGATGGAAACAAGGGGAGAGGAAGAGCTGTAGAGGCCAAGGAAAATGTAACCATTAAATCCCTTTGATTTGTTAATCATCTAGGTTTAACCCTCTGCTTGGCAGAATTAAAAACCAATTTGTGGGATGCTTCTAACCCAGAGGCATAACTGGGCAGTTCTGCACCCTCAGCAGCATCAGTGATCAGGCCAAGCCTGTGGTGGCTGCTATTCTTGTGCCCCTCCCTGGGCTGGTGCCCTGGTTGTCCCCTCCATCCACACCTAGTTACACTACTGTTCTCACTTTTTGAAGCAGCATCTAAGCAAAGCATCCTTTTCTTTTAATCTTTCTTTTTTGTAATGCGGTATCAGTCAGCAAAAGTAGTGGGCTTTGTATATCAGAACAGGTTTCAGTCTGTGTGCAGTACAATTTGTGATATGATTGGCTTGTAAACTCCCAGCTCCAAGTAGTTTCCTTATCATATGATGATGAGAAAAGGTAGTGGCTAAAGGAGTTATGAGCTGGTTTCTCCATGTCTTCTCATGCTATGAAATATTACCATTTTGGAATAAAAGCAGTTATTTCCTTCACAATTACAGGAGTCAGTGGGTGCGTCTACATGTTCATTAATGCACTGTAGTTACTGTGCCTTAAGTTTAGTTCTTGCATAATCAAGCACTAAATCAATGCGTAGTAACTGGCACTACTGTGTAGTAGCAACGGTGCATGGGTTTTTAGTGACGCTAACTGCATAGGAGCCTAATATTACTGCACAGTAGCGTATTAGCATGGGTTTTGTCCTGCACACTACTGTGCAGTAGCATTAGGCTACTACACAGTTAGCTTCTCGTGTAGACACACTCAGTAGGGATATGTTCTTTGAGCCAAATGGCAAAAGGTGAGGGGTGAAATACAAAGAGTGGATCTAGGAAAAGGGGTTTAGGCTTCAGAAGGACTGAGGTGAATGATGGACCAAAATAGATCAATGCTGGGAGACAAGCATTTAGATAGGCATCTGGCTGGGGTCATCTAAGCCCAGCGCTCTTTCCTGCCTATGCAGGGGGTCGGACTCGATGATCTATTAAGGTCCCTTCCAAGCCTAAATGGCAGTAGGTGCTCAAACTAAAGCTCGTTCGATAAGATTTAATTCAAGTACCCCCACCACCAAGCCTAACATCTATGAATCTATGAATAATCAGTAGCATGGTTTCTCAACATGTTTAGTTCATGTACAGGTACATATGCTTGAAATTACTTGTTGCTAATGGAACGAAGGAAAAGCCCGAGATGAATCTCTTTCTTTTTTCTGATATTCCTCTCCTTTCCTACCATCCATTTGCAGCTAGTACAAGAACAGTCCAGAGTCTTCAGGAGGAAAGAATGTAAGAACATAAGAAATTTCATTTATTAGGTCAAACCATAGGTCCATCTTGCTCAGTATCCTGTGTTATGCAGTAGCAGAGAGTGGATGTTGAAAGGGAGAGTGAACAGGGTATGACCAGGGTTTTTCCCACTGTTCCTCTCTCACTTGCAGCCTCCAGCATTTAATAAAATAGTTTTGGTGACATTTGCTAGTTATAAATAAAACTGCTCAAGTTGGTCTTTTTTGGTTTCTTGTAGGACTTCTTGAAAATGAAAGTAGTCATTTTAATCCAAGAGCTTTTGACCCTTCATTTTCATCCATTATTTCTCTTTGCATCTGAGGATTGAACAAGATCAAATTCTCAAAAGAGCATTGGGAGAAACTGGATATTCATGTCAAATTCATAATTTTGATGCAACTTCATATATTGCCCCACGTGGACTTAAAAGCATCAAAAAGGCTTAGGTGGAATGGATCTAAATTACATGGTTTTCTTTAAGCAACATAGTTTTAGGACAGTAGTGAACAGAGCACACATTTGCCCTTTGGTGGGGGGGGCAAACCTAAGAGTACTTTTACATTTGCTCGGGGGCTGGGAGGCGCAGCACTTTAATTAGAGCAGCAAAGCGCTGCACCATCTTGTGCATCAGCATCCCAGTGCTTCAAAATGGCAGTAGGGGTGCTCAAACTAAAGCTCGTTCGACAAGATTTAGTTCAAGCACCCCCACCACCATTTTGAAATGCAGGATACATAAGATGTGGGAGGCAGCTGAAGCATGGTAATTACCACGCTGCAGCAGACTCGATTAATTGAGTCTGCTCCGATGCACTGTAATTGCACCATTTTGGAGCAGCCTCTGCACTCGTGTACAAGCACCCTAAGATTGGGTTCTGCCATTTTTAAACCAGTCTGTGTGCCAAACCTCTGTTCTGTTCTGGGTAGACTAGTTTCCAATCACTTATACTGGTAAAAGTGTAATGTCTGTACCCTGTCCAGTTTCAATGGAAAAGTACCTTTCAGTGTGAACATTTTTTGGCTGAATTTGGACATAAATAACTGTATTGTAGGGTCTATAAGGAATAGACCTTCATTAGTAGGACACCAACAACTTGAGTTGTGTGGGTTAATTTCCCTAGTCCTGGTTGAACTCATGCTTTCCCTCAATGCCACTTTATCATCCCTGGCAAAGATTTTATTGTTGACCTTCCTTAAAATATATCTGGCAAGCAACTTTTTTTTAAGCCTGTGCCACCAACCTTTCCTAGGTGTTCAGGCATTTTTCGCTGATATTCTTCTATGTACATTTTTGTTCAAATGGTTCAACAGAGTTTCAGCAGTACTTTATCCTGACCTGCATCTGTAGCTTGCTGTCACACACACAGCTGCTAAGTAGGTTTTAGTGCAGATTAAGGAGGAAAGGAATTCTGTGTACACCTCTTATAAAAACATTGACAGCATATTGCTGGATGGAGTTTCAAGTTTGATAAGAAACCGAGTCTTAAGTTGTTTAGGGGTTCATTGCAAGTGCCTTCCACTGTTCTGCTTGTACACGAAGAGAAAATACCCACATTTTTACTGAACTCTAGCTTGGCCTCTATAAAATAAGAGTTTTTGTTTGGGATGTTATAATACCTAAAACCCCGTACGTGTTAACCTCCAAAACCTTAACTCTGCTCTCTAGCGATGCTTTGTGATAACCATATATGCTTAAAATTGAAGCGTTTTAGTGTTTATGGTGCCAGATTAGATGGAACTGGTTTTTGATCTCATGTTAAATATTTTCATATATTTTCTTCCCACTGCATCACTACAGAGTAGGTTAAGGTTGTTTTGATTTATTAATTGTGTGTTTCTTGACTAACATATAGATTTTTTTACCTATAATTTTAGTTGTCAGTTTCTTGCTTTGCAGTTAATTACAAACCCCACATAATGCAGGTTTTTATCCTTAAATTACCAAACCGTACCTCTGTTTTAACACAGGTGTTTGTCACAAAATTTCCTTAGGGTTTGGAAAATAGTTAAAACGTCATGCACCACTGCTAAACACTGGACTATTTGCATGCAACATTTTGAATGATTTGAAGTTATGTAGGCTCAACCTTAATTATGCTTTAAAAATTTAACTTTTAAAGGAGAGATTTGCTGGTCTACCAAAGCGGTGAAAAGGAGCAAAATTGCATTGGCTGATTAAATTGGGTTTACATTTTACAAAACAGCATGTAGCATAGTGTAAATTTAACCCATAATTTGCAATTAACTTAGTGGTTTGGAAGGACATATTAGTGAGACCAGAGTTACTAGATCCCATTTTCCCTCTGTACACTGTAAGGCATTCCTTTGCATCCATCCATTTCCCTGGCAGTGCTATCTCAGTGACTGGCAATTAGGGCTGTGCAAAGCTCTGGTAGCTGATTCAATTCGAAGGAGATTCGGCCTGATTCGGCAGCTGAATCTCTGAATCTGAATTGAATCAGGAGACCCATTAAAAGGTCTGAATTGATTTGGGAGCCTCCGAATTGATTTGGAGAGATTCGGCAATTTGGAAGGCTTGCAGGAAACAGAAACTGAGAAGAGGGAGAGGGATGGGGTGATCTTCCATATATGGAAAAGGCTGAGAGCGGGGGAAAGATTGCTCTGATATTGACATCTGTAGCTGGCCAGTGACTGTGATCTTTATCTGAGTTCCCTTCCAATCACAGTGCTCTGGGGGAGGGACATAGAAACGACTTATCAAGCTGTGTCTGAACTGATTTGTGCCTTTGGTAAGCTGTCTCTCTCTTGGAGCAGCAGCATCTGAAAGGCTCTGGCTTATTAGCTAGTCTCCCTTCTTGTAAGTTGTATCCAATCCTTTCCTACTTACCCTTGCCTACAATCCCTACTGTTATCCCTATCCATTCCTTTCAACTTATTCTTCCCCCCAAATCCTCTTATTTGTTCTTGTTAGTCTGTCTTGATTCTTTCCCCCCAAAACAAGAAATGTTTTCCCTGACAGTGTGTCATCACTGTGCAGGAAAGCACAACATATATTTCACACACACACACATTTTGCAGCACACCAAACATTATAAAGCATGCTAGAAAACCAGGTGCCAGGTCTTATGGCAGGGGGGGGAGAGGGGGGAGA
>NW_005841905.1:1673772-1682006 GCF_000455745.1 Alligator sinensis
CCCCAAACATAGATGCACCCTCTTTCCTTGCAGCGATGAGTCTTCTGCTGCCAGTGGGAGCAAGGAGGTGGTAGCAGTGCCTGCACCTGCACCACCACCACTAACCAGCAGCAGCATGATACTCTCCACTCCAATTTCAGTTCCCTATGTGAGCTTTCCAGTACCAGAGGAGGAGCTGGATCTGGAAGCAGAGGAGCTGAGGGCCCTAGTGAAGGAAATTCTGGGGAAGGAGGGGGAATCTGAGTTTGTACTCCACATCTCTCAAAGTTCCCCTAGAGGCAGGTCTCCTTCTCTGGAAGGCACTTCGGAGGAGGTTGTGGGGGCAGGTGGCTCAGCTCCTCCTGTTGCTGTCCCTCTGCCTGGTGAGGAGGGGGATAAGGCAGGATCCCCACCCTCAACCCAGACGTGGGTGTGTCGTCTAGTTTGGGATCATTTTGAGGTGGCAGATGATCCTAGGTATGCTACCTGCCAGCACTGCTGAAAGCAGATCAGCTGGGGCAAGGATGTGAAACACTTTGACACCACAGCAATGCTGCTGCATCTCAGGAGGCAGCACCCCCTTGCCCTTGTTCCTCCTCAGCCTGGCACCGGTGGGAGCATGCCCCCAAAAATGCCCCCCTCTCGCTCCTAAGCCCCCGTGCCCAAGAAGCAGAGTCAGACCACTCTGGACTAGTGGGGGAAAGGCAGAGACAAAGGGAGTGGATTCCCAAAGCAAGAGAGGTCACCCAGAGCATTGGGGAGATGCTGGCTCTGGATTGCCAGCCCTTCTTCTTTGTTGAACATCCAGGGTTCAGGCGGCTCATGGTGTTCGTGGCCCCATCCTACCAAGTGCCCTCATGTACCACCTTTAGCAGGATGGTGGTACCCTCCCTGTATGAGACATACAGGGAGTAGTTGAGGGAGGAGCTAGGGAAGGCAGGTCTGCAGATAGTCTTGCACTTCACCTCGGACATCTGGAGCAGCCGGGGTGGAGATCATGCTTACCTCTCCCTCACAGGGCACTGGTGTGATCAGTCAGGGTGTCGGTGGGCTCTCCTTCAAGTGGAGGTGATGGATGGGTCCCACATGGTAAGGGAGATCATGGTGGCTATTAGCCACATGCTGCACCGGCTGCTCATTGGGCAGGGCGAGCTTATCCGTGGGTTCATTCGTTCGGGAAGTTCCACCTCATAGTCAGAGACACCTTGAAGGGGGACAGGGCTCCCAGTGATGATACCATCACTACCAGCCAGCTTATTTCAAAATGCAGGAAGGTGGTGGGCTACTTCCACCAGAGCATCAAGGGGGGCAAGATGCTGCAGGGCAAACGGGTAGAGCTGAGCATCCCGCAGCACAAAATCATTCAGGATGTGGAGACTTGGTGGGACTCCACATACCTGATGCTTGAAAGGCTGGTTGAGCAACAAAAGGCCATCCATGAGATGGCCTTGGTCAGGGAGATTGGGATCAGCGGCCCCCTTAACAAAACAGGGTGGGATACCATCTCCCAGATCTTGGTGGTCCTCAAACCATTCCTCAAGGCCACTGAGAACCTCAGCGCTGGCGATGCCCTCCTTAGCTAGGTGATCCCTATAGTGAAGGCACTTGAGAATGAAATGGAGAAGTTCCAAGGGATCTATGTTTCTGGCTGGGGCAAGCTGCTTTCACCAGAGGTGCAGGCACTGGTGAAGCAGCTAACGAAGGGCATAAAAAATGGCTGGATCCATTGCAGTCCAGTACGGTCCACGTGCTGGTGGGGATGTATGACCCAAGGGTGAAGGGGAGCATCTGCAGCAGCAAAACCCCCAATCACTGGATGGAAGGGCTGGTGAACAGAATCGGAGAGGCAGAAGGGCAGAGGTGGGGGGATGTGGAAGAGGGGGATCCACTTTGGGAGGGGGTTCAATGTTGGGGTCCAGCAGCACTAGACCCCACCATCAGGCAGGTAGCATGGAGGCCTCAGTGGCTACCTATCTTGCCAAGCGTGTGGAACTGCTGCACTGCAACCCCTTGGCCTATTGGGCAACCTGCAGCCAGGTGTGGCAGGATCTGGCTACGGTTGCCCGGGAACACCTGTCCTGTCCACCGAGCAGTATCCCAGGTGAGAGGGTGTTCAGCATTGCTGGTGATGTTGTGACACCCCACCGCACCTCCTTGGATCCTGGTTTGGTGGAGCAGCTGGTGTTCCTGAAGGTGCACCTCCCACTGCCAGGGTTCCCCAAGCTCCACGTGCAGACAGACTGAGTGCCACCCTCCTCACTCTGCACCTATTTGCTTTTATTTCATTTCAGAACCTTGAGGTGCACTTTCACAGAAACCCCCGCACCACCCTGCCTCAAACATGGCAGGTCTCATGCCCGCACGAGGCTGCCACGCTGCTGCATTCGTCCCGCTCTGTCTTAATACACACAAGTGATATGAGTTTTGCTTTCAACAGCTTGAGGTGCACTTTCACAGAAACCCCTGCATGTATCTTCTTGAAGCTTAACAGGCTTCATGCCCTCAGAAGGAGCTACCATCCTTGCTGTTTTCATCCAAATCTGCAAAAAAATGACAAAGCTATAGGTATTTTAGTGATTCCCCATTATAGTTTATGGCCAAATCTCTGAATTCAAATCGAATTGGGACAGTAATTCGAATCACCAAATCAAATCACTGCCCCTCCAAATCGGCTGAATCCGAATCCAAATCAAGTACTTGCTGCTTCACACAGACCTACTGGCAATGCCATTGGGAGGTGTTAAAGCATGGATGTCCAGATAACGCGCGGCCATAAAATCTTTCAAAAGCAGTGAGAATTGTGCCAAGCAGTTTGCCAGTGAGAACTCTTGATGTGTATAAGCAGTCTTCTTTCAGCAAGCCAGAATGAACAGTACCGTTACATGAGAGTTACCTGCAAAGGAAGGTTGGTGGTTGGTTGTTACATCTGGGATCAAAATAGCCCCAGTTATGAGTTACCTGAACCATTGGTTTCAACTTTTTTGGGTGTATATAACACCTAGATACACCAATAATTATTAATTTGATTATAAGCTACATTTGAGATGGCTAATTTTCATATATATCCTGTGTATAAGATTACAATTAATTTTAACAATATGAAATGTTTTTAGAGCCTGTCTAATTCTGTTTTTAGGCTCCTTCAGGACACAGATAAGACTCACATACATGCTACATTTCTTAAAGGACCTAGGTTTTAATTCATTTTAACATAGAAATTAATTAATATATTTACTTGTGATTTTTCAGAAAATGCATGCTGTACTCAAGGTATAAACTCTGCAAGGAAAGATGTTCTGTATTTTGTTCCTAACAAAGCAAAGTTGAATTACTGCTTTAATTGCAAAATGGAATTTAGGCTTAATTACTGAGTTACAGCTAGTCTTTGTGACCAGGGTTTCTTATATAGAAATGTAATACCCACACACACTTGGGGTTGTATATGGTAGAGTGTGTGCTTTTGGTTGATGTATATTGTGTTTTTATGTGGGCATGATGGCCCCTGTTGTTCTGGCCATGTGCTCAGCACATGGCAAGCAGGGGTCTGCATCTGGGTATGTAAAACCCTCTGGACTCATTGGCCAGAGGAAGCAGAAGATCCTCCAGGCAGATTGGCTGGGTGAAAGATTGGACTGTGGCACTCCCTGACTGGACAAGGCTGGGGGGATGTCATGCAGGAGGATATAAGGTGAGCTCAGCTGGTTCAGGGAGGGAGAGAAGCAGCTAGGGGCTGTTGAAGAGCTAAGTTTCTTCCGAGGGAGAAGGAATTTGCAGGTAGCAAGACGGAAATTCAGGTAGAGGAGAGAGAGGGAGAATTGTCCCAGTGTCTGGGAACTCCTCTCTCCTTCTTTTCTTCCCCTGTTTTTTGTGGTTTTAAGAGATTAATACTGGGGAAGAGAGTATTGGTTCCTTGGGTTGGCTGGCCAGGAATTAGGCCTGGCAGTTTTAAACAGAGTTGAAACCTGAGAGTTTCTGATCCTGCCAGCTTTGTGCTGGGATTGATATTTGCAACATTTTTTTACTCCCAGTGGAGCTGTGGACCCAAACTACCTGCAGCCTAGATCTAGAGGAAAGGCCTGGCTTTTCCCCCTTTTTTTTTCTTTGGATGGTCCTTTTGCTCCAGTCAAGCTGTGTGGTTGGGCCAGTTGTATCCATTAATCAACCTGGTTTCTTTTGGAGTTTGTCCCACAGTTTCATTAATCCATATAATCCAGCCCAGAAGTTTTGGGTTGCATGCATGCTGGATGGAGCTGCAGTCACTCCCCACATACACACTCAGGCTCTCCGTGGGAGCAAAGAGCAGCACTCTGCCGCTTTTCCAGGAGCAACGAGGGTCCCCTTGTAATTCAGAAGGACCCATGCTCTTAAGCAGCTCCCCATGTCGCAGTGAACCCAAGTTGCAGCTCAGCACTCTCTGGTGTGGGCCCCCTATCCAGCCCCTTGCTGAAGGGCAAGTGTAGGGGTGCAGCCCCCAGAACTGCCTGTTGGGGAGCCCCAATTCCCAGCCTGCCTGGATATGAGTGAAGCCTTCCCAGGAGGATGCCACCTATAGACTTTGCTCTGTAGTTAATAGTGTTTTAAAATTATATTTAATGTTCTCTTTTGTTTTGTTTTATTCTCTGTAATAAATTTGGGTTACTGCTTGTGAGAGAGGGGGGATTGTTTGTACAGGATTTCCCCACCAAATTAGTGTTCCCAGGTTTTCTGGGTGGGGGCTTGAGCCACAGGTATAATTTATGAGGAACCCCAAAATTTGAACCCGTCCCTTTTTGCTGCCGAATCGTGGCCTGGCAAAAGGATTACATAGATATTAGGAAGTGCCTTCTAAATTAAATACAAACCTGATACAGGCAGGTCAGTGGGACTTTTTATAGAACCATGCTCTTATTTTCAGAGACGCTCCATCTTGAAGTGTCCTGAGAGATAAAACCTATCATAAATCCCGATCAGGATCCTACTGGAAGCTAGAGCCAGCCATGGAAACAATTGGAGAAGTCAGATGTACTGTGAGAAGACAATGATGTCAATGGGAAACACCCTTTCACATCCTTCATTAGTTGTATGCCTCCAAGTCTTGCTGTGAACCATGGTATAAGTCTTATCAATTACTTTCTCTCTCTCTTTTTCTGCTTCTAAAAAGATACCTGCTGTCTTTGCAATTGCCACAGCCAGTCCTCCAGTATAGTACTTTGTCCACAGAAGCTTCATTTTGAAAACCATCCCTGAGGGAAGAAGGAAGAGAGAGCTGCTCTCTAAGCACTGTTTGCCTTTTCATCTTATATCCTCTCCTATTAATTTAGACCCAGCTTCCTTCAGGGACCCATTCGGGGAGGGTAGGAAGACAGGAAAAATGTTATGAAAAAGAGTACCTGTTGGGAAATACATTCCAAAGAGGTAAGGAGAATACAAGTAGGCTAACAACAGAGGCAGGGATGAATGAATGAACCAAAGTGCCCAAACCAACTCTTTGTGTCTTTTCTTTATGTCTAGATTTCAGAAGTATGTTTTAATTGTAAAAGCAGCCATTGCTTTGAAGCTGTTGTTTTTCACCTGGTTGCCTGTCATGTCTCTTAAATGACCTGTTGCTTTAATCTGACATTTTGCACTGGGCTTTTTTGTTCTGTGAATGGGTTCTCTGGGGGGAAGAGGGGCTGTTTTTTAAATTGCTCTCCCTTGAAAGCTCTCACTTTTCTCCCTTATTCACTCAAAGTAGTTCTCATTTAAAATAGTTTATATATATATATATATGTGTGTGTGTATATATATATATATATATGTGTGTGTATATATATATGCAATTTTATCGCATTTGTTACCTTTTTGGAAAAGGTCTTCCCTGGAAGCTTCTTGCCCATCTAAAAAATCAGAAAAGTAAACAATGGCTTACTGAAAGATACACCAGCTAGACGATGCCTCTAGCAAGTATTTCTCAGCTAAGTGCTTCTTTCAGTGTTGCAGTATCTGCAGTCCTAATAAAAGTAGGCCTTATTGGTGATACTTGTGTCTTAAAGATTGTTGGGGGCATCCGCTCCGTCACTGGAGTAGATTTTTACATACCCAAAAAGATTAAGAAAAATGACTTATTCCCCCCTCCCCCCCCAAATATTAATAGTTTGAAAGGGTTGGAAGGAGTGATTTGTAAAATAAGTCAGTCCATTCCTATCCTGCAAAGCACAGAAGCATGTGCTTAACTTTAAGCATACAGTTAAGTGTTTTGCTGAATAGGGATGGGCTTAAGCACTTTGTGAGTTACTTTACTGAGCTAGAGACTGAAGAATTATGTATGCCATCGTAACCAGGGACTCTGTCTGAGTTCTGGGTGTAAAGGATCTAGCCACCAAGAAGAGTGCCAATAGAGTGGATGAAAGGAAATAATTGGGACTAACGGGTGAAACTAGCAAAATTATTACTCTCTCAAGGGAAATGACGGCTGTTATTGTTTAGGTCATGCAAGACTAGACTGGTCAAAATACTATCAAATCACTGTCGGGAATAATTCCTTGATGGCTTAGTGCAGTGAACTGTTCCATCACCATTGTTTAGCATCTTCCGAGAAGGGTGGTAACCTGCTACACACCAACGTGTAGCTATGCTTTTTTCCATTTTATTTGGGCTACTGGTTTTCAGCAGATGCTTTTTTTCCTTGTGACTATACAAGAAGTTTGCTTATATTTGTTATGAAGTTCATTGTATTATTAGACAATGATTGAATTCTGTGTGCGTTGGTTACCTTAAAAAGCCTACTTTTGACTTGCTGCAATAGAGTAACACTTGCAACAATGTCAATGAAATGTAATATACTGTATGTGGTCTTTAGGCACTCTGTCAAGGCATGAAAACTGGAATGAGACACTGTGTTTCAGCAACTTGCTGAAACATCCCCTGAAACAGGAGACTATAATTCCTTCAGCTAATAAATGCTTGTGAAACTCTTGTATTAGAACAAAGCCAGGAAATTCTGTGTAGATACCAAAAGGAAGACAAGGAGGATATAACCTGGAGCTTAATCTGAGAACCCATAAACTCTGGGGTCTGATACAGGGCCTACTATTCTGATCTCTGAAGACATGACACTTAAATTTCTTGAAACAAATTTGTAGAATTCATTTTTGGCAACAATTATTTATCTATATTTTAAAAGGCATATTAAAGTAACATTTCCACCAGGTGCAAACACTGTTGGCTAAGAGGAGGTCAGAGTCCTGGAAATAGAATGAAGTTGAAAACCAAATGAGGAGAGAGAAAAATCAGTAGCATTTCTAACACAATCTAGTTAGGAACATGCATTTTTTCTTCTGGTCCTGAAAGAGCAGAAAATATCCATGAAATATCAGCAACCTGATGCGTCGGCAATAAGCATTCATATGTGGGGACTGTACTTAACTATTCCAGAAAACATGACAAAGTATTGAACGGTGAAGTATCTCTGTATAAGAGTGAGTAAACTGATGAACGCTTGTATAATTAAGGTTAAGGAAAAAGCCTTTTCTGACAAGTTTGCTAGAAAAGGTGTGCCCTGTTGACTAACAAACCTGTAACTGAGCATCCATCCTAAACACACACAATATTGCTTCAAAAGGTGTCATTGGTAAAAATCAGTGTTTTACTTAGTGGGCACCATGTTGCCTGACAAACCCAGTGGAAATCCATAGCAATGAGTCAAATTTCACGGGATTACAGCAGCATCTGGCCTGGTGACTGCAACTTTGGCATTATACCTACCAGGAGATTCTTATGAGGATCTCCTGTCTTTCTGAATTATAATATTATTTTTGCCTTTCCTCCTTCTGCCTTTTTTCTTCTTTGTATAATGGGACCCCCAATAGGTTTTTTTTTTTGTCAAGTCTTTTTATATAATTAATTTGGCAAGCTAGTGCAGTGAAAGAATGCTATTGCTAATTAACAAGGAACCGATAGTGCTAACTACCAGGTACTATTCAAACATCGTTATATAGTTCCACAACTATGCTCAGCTGGGATGGGCTTCACCTGTCACCCAAAGGTAAGCGTGTGTTTTCTTCTAGGTTGGCGGATCTCCTCCGGCGGGCTTTAAACTAGGCTCGTCAGGGGGAGGGGAAGATGAGGGCGGGGGAAGCTGTGGACCACCAAACCATGTGGCACCCACAAGGACAGCCCAGCCTGAAGAAAGAGAGCATTGGGAACCTGAAAGCCATGGGGAGGCCAGCACTATGACACAGGTAAGTAATGAGAAGGTAAGAAACAAAGGGCCCCTGGGGACTCAGAGCGGCGGGGCA
>NW_005841905.1:1684605-1685968 GCF_000455745.1 Alligator sinensis
GGTCTTCAAGAGGAGTTTAGATACCCATCTAGCTGGGGTCATCTGAACCCAGCCCTCTTTCCTGCTTATGCAGGGGGTTGGACTCGATGATCTATAGAGGTCCCTTCCGACCCTAACATCTATGAATCTACAAGTGCCATTCAGTCTTTCCTTCTTATTTATTATTCATGTTACATCAGTGCCTAGGAAGCCTAGCCATATTAGACACTGCACTCGTGCTGTGCCATACTTGGCCTTTTGCTAGGTAAGATGTGGATGGCTGATTTTACCAAGTATTGTGGAATGTTTTGACTTAATCCAACTTAATATCATGTGCAGCTTTAAAATCATGCTTTAGATACTTGAATGTGCGTAGTATTTAATTTTGCCTTACCTACTTAAGAGTATACAACATTCTAAACAGAAGATGCGAGGTAAATAACACTCAGGCAAAGTCCCTGGGGCTGATCCATTCAGTCGAACACCAGGCACTCATCTCTTGCCAACACTTGGGGTAGCAGCATGAGGCACCAGCCCTGAAGGCTGCGTTAGAGGGGGGCCAGAATGGCAGCCCCTAAGGAGCCCATGCTGTGGCAGCAGGAGCAGGATGTGGGGAGACTGTGCCATGGCAGCAACAGTCAGGTTCTCTGAGCATCCAGGGTCATGTAAAACTCTCTAGGGTTTGGTTCTCTGTTCTCCGGCATTTCTTCCCAGGGCGCAAATATTGCTAGATACAACTCTATTGCTATTGGTGACAAGAAGAAGGTGCTCTTCAGATCTTAACTGAGAGGTGAAGGTGCAGGTAATAGCAATGATGCACATGAGGCCAGCTTGAACACATTGACAGCAGCACCTGATAAGAGTGTAGATTTTTATAAGACGGCAAAATTAGTTCAAGTCTTTGCCCAGTGCAGCCTTAATGTAGGGATAAATGGTGCCAATATTCATGTGACCTATGACTTCACTCAAAACAGTTTGCAAACCTTGTATATTTTTACTTGAGTTAATACATTGCCAGATTAATAATTTAAAGGTATGCTTAAATCTTTTAGATATGTTATATGCACACTGAGGTTAAAAAGGCATTGATTAACCAGGTTTGTCTTTGCTAGTGGTGGCAGTTCTGCATGGAAATAACAATGCAATAACAATATGCCCAGTGGGGAACAATGTAAACTGCCCTGAAATCTAACTGGGACTAATCATGCCTTTTCATTAGTCATATTTTACTAGTTGTTGATCATATCCCAAGTCCAAAGTCATGCTTAAGGGCAAGCCATAGCTAGAGACTTTTAAAGCAAAAGGTCCTTTCATTAAGGCTTATAGAGAGAATCTAAACCTCCACACACTGTCTCTTACAATCTGGAACAACTGAAGAAATTCC
>NW_005841905.1:1685999-1694090 GCF_000455745.1 Alligator sinensis
CTGCTGACCTAAGGAATGCCAATATTGTCACAATTTTTAAAAAGCGAGGTAAGTCTAACTGTGGAAACTATCAAGGTATTGCCCTCCTTTCCATCGTGGGGAAGATGCTTGCTTGAATTCAGTTGAATCAGCTGCTCTCTCTTTCTGAGGAAATCCTTCCCAAGTCTCAGTGAGGCTTCAGACCATTGAGAGCTACCATGGACATGATTTTTGCAGCCCACCAGATCCAGGAAAAATGCCAAGAACAACACCTGGAACTGTATATGGCCTTTATCGATTTGACCAAAGCCTTTGGCTCCATTAACCGTGAGGCTCTATGGAAGATCTTAGTGAAGTTTAGCTGCCCAGGGAAATTTATCACCGTCCTAAGACTCCTTTATGACCAGATGACTGCCTCCCTCCTATGCAGTGGCTCTGCTATGGAGCCCTTTGTCATTTGACCTGGTGTCAAGCAGGGCTGCATGATCACACCAGTTCTGCTTTCCATCTTTCTAGCAGTCAAGATGCTCATCTGTGGCCATCTGTCAAATGGCATTGGCATCGAGTACAGGATGGATGGGAACCTTATCAATCTCTTCTGCCTCCATGCCAAAACCAAAGTTACATATGGCCTTGATGGTGAAACTTCAGTACACTCATGATTGTGCTGTCATTGCACATACTGAGGAGGACCTACAAAAAGTACAAATGGCTCTTAACTGCTTTTCCCAAACATACCAGTACTTGAGACTAACCCTTAATGTCAGAAAAACAAAGGTGCTTCACCAGCTTGCTACAGGCCAATCAACTCCCCCAGCAAAGATCCTCATTGACAGACAAGAGCTAGAGACTGTTGAACATTTTGCATACTTCAGCAGCCATCTTTCAAGGGAGGCCAACACCAATAAGGAAATGGAGTATAAGATTTAATGTGCCAACTCTGCCTCTGGAAGACTGAATCATCATGTGTCCAACAGTCAGGACTCAAACAAAGCTCCTACTGTATAAGGCTGTGATGTGACCCCAACTCTTATCTACAGCTATGAAGCTTGGGTGACACATAGGGACCACCTGAAAAGCCCGGAATGTCTTCACTAGCACTACCTCTGGAAGATCCTTGGCATAGAGTGGGAGGATCATTGCACAAATGCCAGTGTCCTCACCGACACTAACACCACCAGTATGGAAGCGTTGATCATTCACCATCAGCTGTAGTGGATAGGGGATTGTGTGCATGTGCCTGATGTATATTTATCAAAACAACTGCTATACTCCCAACTTTGCCAAGCACAAAGGACATGTGGGGGCCAGAGGAAACACTTAAAGGATACTCTCAAGGTGAACATTAAGAAGTATGGCATTGACATCACAAACTGGAAAAAACTAGCCCAGAACAAGGGTATACAGCAATGCCTTATGAGAGAAGGTATATTTTACTTTGAGGAAAACTGTCTTCTGTCATTTTTCTGCCTCTAGGGGAAGTGGAAGAAAAGGAAACAAGGCTGAGAAGCCCATGGTCCAACCCTCTCTTTAAGCACCACCTGTGGCATCTGCCAGAGAGTCTGAAGCTCTAGGATTAGCCTTCTTATTCATCAATGGGCTCATCTACAACTCGTTACTTGACCTGTGGGAATGATCATTCTCAAACGTGAGAGATTGCTGCTGATGATAGAATCTAAACTAGTGGTTTTTAGCCAGCATGCCCTGAGACCTTCTCAAGGATGCCACATGGTGCCATGCAAGCTTAGCACTGTTAGGTTTACAAACATGATACACAAGATAAACCGAGACATTTAAAATAGAAATCCATACCTGTGGTCCTGTTGAGTTCTTTGCAACAGAAAAACTACTCTATTATTTTTCTGTAGTCAAAAAGGACTGAAAACTAAGTTGGCATTTTCCAAGTGGTTCCTCTAGTCTATCCAGGAGTGCTTTGAATCTAGAAAGGTTGAGAACTTCTAATCTAAACACCTAAAGGGGACAGAGCAATTGAAGACTTGTGTTTGATTCCAGATCACTGTTAATTTATTGTCCCTTTGATCAGTTGCTGGTAAAATGCTTAGAAAAGAATCAGATTTTAAAAACAATGAGCACTGAGCTTCTCGGGGGCCAAAATAGGAACTCAAAACTGATGAAGACAAACAAGTGAAGTAAATAGCAGAGACACCCTGCATTACTCCTCCTGTACTGGCTATGCACAGAGAGTCATACCCAATGTTCAGAGGCATATAAGCTGATTTACCATTTGTCATACCCCAAGGATGAGTCAGTGTATGACTTAACTGATCTGGCACTGTATGCTGTGTACTATGCCAAGTTTGATCAGACTATTTCAGTAGTTCAGCATTATAGAAAAGAGGCACTAAAGACTAAAAGTGATGTTGACTCAGCCATTTGGCTCCTGCCAATGAACATTAGTGATTCTTGAACTCTTTAGATTCCATTTCTAATGAAAATCCATTTAGAAAAAGTAATTTACATGCACTGCTCATTTTTGTATGGGGTTTGAAGCCCTCACCTCCTTGCTAAAGAGATGCAGTTCATAATGCAGTTTTTTTGTTATTTCATAATCAGTTATTTTGTTGGTCTTATGAGATAATTGTTGATATGAATGTCAACAGGATATATTTTACACATGCCAAAAGACAATGAGGGTTCCTTACATGTGGTGATAGGGAGAACAGAAAATTCTACTAGGGAAGGGGGTTTTTCCCCTTTGAATTGATTTGAAATTTTAGCTAGTGCATCAAGAATGTTTTGATTCCACAGCTAATTCTAAAATTACCCAGTGATTGATGGTAAGAACTCCGCAGGCTATTAGAGTAGGTGTAAAGTGCTAGGGTGAAATACTGGTTGTACTGAAATCAGTGGCAAAAAAACTCTATTGACTTGAATGGGGGGGTCAGGATTTCATCCTTAAATAGCAATGCCAACTACATGGGTAATTTTTGCCTACATTTAGATTTTAAGGGCCTGATCCACAAAAAGGATTTAGGTGCTTAATATGGAACAGAGACAGAATTTAGATGTCCAAATCCAAAGTTGCAAGCCTGAAAACCTAACTACCCGAGAGATGCCCAGCTCTATAAGCCATCACAGTTTTTGTGTGTAAAGCTTCCCAGGCACTTGGAAGCTCTACTTCTGCACAAGCACAGAAATACCTTGGTTTTGACAGAGCTGAGCAGCTCAGTGCTGACCTTGTGCTTGAGCCTGGTCACGATGTAGAAACCAGACAATCCTCCACCTTCGTTTCATGAGGAGTTTGCGACATACAGATGGTGGCACTGCTTCCTTTTAGAAAACCGGCAGGAGAGGAACTCCCCTTATTATATAATGGCCTAGTGGTATGAACTGCTTACTCAGGAAGTGAGAAACTGAGGTACTGAATTGCCTTCTCTGTTTGAGGGGGTTCAACACTACCGCTCTCACGAGTGTCCTGTAATCGCCAGCCTTGAAGCTGGCCGGGGTGGGGCACTCTCCCTGCTTCCAGTCATAGCTGTGCCACTGTGCAGGAATGAATTCAAGATTCAGCGGGCCCGAGAGAGGAAGTGTGAGAATGAGCCTGACTCTCGCTCAGTAGTGAGGGGATTCAGCTGGCAGGGCTCCCAGAACTGTTGCTGTGTGTTTCCCACCACGGTCACTGAATGATCTGCATAGCTGTTCCCATGTCATGGGTGCAGAAACCGAGACCCAGAAGGCTAAAATAACCTAAGACTGCACAATAACTCTTTGTTAGAGCCAGGAACAGAACTCAGATTCTCCGACTCCCAGCAGTTATGTTCAGCTGGGATCATGGTTTGAGTCCACAAAGTTATTGCTAAGTCACTCATTTTGTGGACAAGGAAAAGCAGATCCATGGTAGATCAAACAATAGCCAGGCCTGGAATGTCCAAGGGTCACCAGCGACATGGGCTGGTCTTCCACAGGACAACTGGCGTTTATATGAAAAGTGCCCAAGTGCAATGGTGATGGCTGACAGTCGAAAACGCTACAACACCGAGAGATGTTGGAGGGGAAACATGGACTGCTTCTGCCTTTTCTGTTGATAAATGGAGGCCCCTATTTATCCTGGCACCATTCACAGACTCTACATTCACAGAATGAAATTACGTCTGATGCTGTACTCTTTCAGCAAGCTATTTAAACTGTCTAAGGGCCTCATCTTGGAGGTGCTGAGTAGTGCAGGGCAAATTTTTTTGGCATCTAGTACAGTCACCAAAAGAAGTGATTTGGGTTGACCTGAGGCTACTGTGACTTTGACCTCAATTGTTTCAGCTGGCAACAAAATAATCAAGGCTAGATTCAAGAAAGATATGACCTCCGTCTCTTATACAGTAGCTCAGACATCACTGACTCAAGATGCATAAGACCCAAGGTTAAGTTAGGAGATTACCCTGCCAACCAACCTACTGGGGTAAAGTTGGGGGAGATTACAGCTCTTCCCATTTTTTTTTTTTTTTTTGGATAAAAAGATTCACTGAAGCAGGGTCTGGAACCAAAGTGTCCGACTTCCCATGTGAGGGCCCTAACCAGCAAGTTGGAGAGCCATTTTTACTTTCTTGCTCTGTCTCAATGACCATTTCTGTATTTTAAAATTGAATGGTTCTGACAGAAAAGCCTGAGGGAGTCCTACACCAGAATGAGCTTTAGTCCAGTGGTTAGAGCTTTCTCCTGGGAAGAGAATACTTCCACTAGTGACTTTGCTGGCAGTTTTGTGAACATTGCACTTAATGGCTTTTACTTTTCTTGCAGTGGCCCAAAATTGAACATTTTATTTGAGGTCAAATGCAATGCTATGTCTTGCAGAATGTTCTGGCGTATGAAATAAATATTTTGTGCCCTTTCAGTGAGTTAAGCCAAAACACTTTAAACTTGGCTGGGTCTAAAAAGGTATTTCTTTTGGTTAGGATGCTGAATCAGGGGGAAAAAAGCAGTTATCCACACTACCATAGGGCTAAATACCTGTACGCCCACTCAGAGCTGACTAGGAGAGAAGAACACCCAACAACTTCATAGGAGATGATCAAGTACCTTTTTATGAAACTCCTTATCATTTTATCATATTATAATAACAAATGAACACTGGTAGCTTGTAATTTTAAAGGGTCAATTAATTTGAATGTTAAAAGCTATACACACTTTTTTTTTACATTGTACGGTTTCAGCAGTTCTTCTGTAGGTGAGTGTATTATTTTTCACCTCCTGCAGACTGTTATCAATAGGACTGAAATGACATGGCCAAATTTAGCTAACTTCACTTTGAGCTGAATTTTAAAATTGTCATCTCCAGTGGTGAAAGTGCTGTTCATCATTATTCCACATCATAGGACTTCAACAGAAATCAAAGGTATGAATAATGAAATTTTGGAATGTAAGAAGGAAAAGTTCAGGAAGCTTGATTTGAATATGAATTCTAACTACCAAGCCTCCCCACCCCCAGTCCTCTCCTCCTGAAAATACAACACAGCAGGATTTCTTGAATCACAAGGTCTGAACAAGCCTATGTTGATTTCCCAGACCTGCTAGAAAAATCCATTTTAGATCATGAATAAACTGTAGAGTGCCAGTCACACTAGATATTTTAGCTTTAAAAAGGGACAATTGGAAATACAGCTTAGCAGAGAAAATAGTCTTCTAAATACACACAGGAAGCAAATGGGTATTTTCCAGAGCAAAACCTCAGGAATAATTAACCATTCATGCTAACAATTCCATTTATAATACCCCTTGCCCTGGGTGCCAGAGACCCTTTCCAGGTGCAGCTCACACATACCTAAAGACATTATATGTTTGCTCATTCTGCAACTTATATCTCAAATGTGAACATAGCATCAGGACTTTACTGAGATATCAGATTTACAGATAAGATCATCCAAACCCCCTGATCTCCCTAACATTGTCCAAGTTCAGATGTGGGTGCTCTGTTTATGAGTCATTTGTGTCTCTCATAATGGGTGGAACCAGAACATCTGAGCCAAACTTTCCTACACATAGGATATGGAGTGGAAATTCAGGACCATCTCTGAATACAGGGTGGTAGGGGTAGGTGGAGCCAACACAATAAGGAAAATAGTATTCTCTCACACTTCCAAAGAGCAAGTCATCCAAAGATAGACTAAGGTCAATCAGTTGTTATCCTCACAGCCTTACTATCTTTTATATCCTTTTAAAAAATGAGAAAATTATGGTGCAGGAACATGAGATGGTCTCCTTAGGTTAAATTTAAAACTCATAGATTCATAGATATTAGAGTTGGAAGGGACCTCAGCAGATCATCGAGTCTGACCCCCTGCCCCGGACAGGAAAGAGCGCTGGGGTCAGATGACCCCAGCCAGATGCTTGTCCAATCTCCTTTTAAAGACCCCCAAAGTAGGGGAGAGCATCACCTCCCTCGGAAGCCCATTCCAGATTCTGGCAACCTTGACTGTAAAGAAGTTCTTCCTGATGTCTAACCTGAATTTGCTCTCTTGTCAGCTTGTGGCCATTATTTCTAGTTACTCCAAGGGGTTCCCTGGTAAACAGAGCATCTCCTATCCCTTGCTCTCCCCACAATGAATTTGTTGACAGCCATAAGATTACCTCTCAGCCATCTCTCGCAGTCACCTCTCAAGATCACCTGTCAGCTCTTCTCCTAGGTGTGTCAACTCAGGTTGACGCAGCTAAATAGTAGGGCTGTGTGAAGCTTTGGGTAGTGATTGAATTCAGTGGCGATTCAACCTGATTTGGTGGCCAGATCTCCAAATCCGAATCGAAATGGGAGACCAATAAAAAGGTTCAATTAGTCAGTCTTTCCCATTATACAAAGACAAGTGAGATTCTTCAGTGGTCTACCGTACATTTCAGTTGCAGCATGAAGGAAATAGCAGAAGGCTGGGCCAGGGAGCACTGAGTATGACATTAATCTGTGACTAACTGAGCTTCCGGGGTAGCTTGTTTTTCAGGGCCTCAGACCACCAATCTTCTGCATGGGTTGGGCATGAGTTAGACTGTTTGGTTCAACAACCTCTTCCATGATGCACTGCCACAAAGGCATAACAGGGCATAAGGCTGTTTCCGTCTTATGACTTTGTGTGTCAGTTCAGGATGAAAACAAATTTAGAAATAACAATTTCCCACAGCATGGAAAGTCAATCAGTTTTCTTTGGAATAATTCTTTATTTAGGCTGTTTTTTGTAAATTCACCATGAGCCACCTTCTGGGATATGCAAAGAGGAGCTGTCAGCTCAGACAACATATATGCATCCTATTGGCTTGCTCAGAGGAAGGCTCACCTTATGCTCTTTGAATCATCTCCCAGAGCTGCTGTTAATGAACTAAGAAGTCCAGTTTGGTTGTTACCTCTGTTGAAGCATAGAGCATACCCACTGTTATCTCAGGTTAGCAGGTAAAGCAGTTAACTGGTGAAATCTGTTGCATGGAGTCTGGGAGAAATATTTGGATGCAAGGATGGGTTAAGCTCCTGTGTGAAGCCCTAATGAGAAGGAAATTGTACAGGCTACATCCCATTTAATATAATTGCCAACCATCTAAACCCTCAAGTACTCAAGCTCCTTTGAATACTTCAGTCTAATTTAGCTTTTTAAAAAAAAATACTTAATTTGTCCAAAATATTTGGTCTCGACTTTAATTGCCCTTAAATCCTGTCAATTAAGGTTTATAATAGTGAAAAACCTGTTAATAGTGAAATGAATCCCCTTGCATTTTCAAAGTGTGCAGTAAATCTTCTTAGCCAATTGTTGTAATAAAATTTGCAGCAGCATAGTTTTTGGGATCAATACAGCAGGCCAGTGTCAATCAAAGAATTTTCTACTTACTTAAAAGTTAGCAGACTTCTAGTTTCTTTGTGTAGGACTAAGGACAGTCTGAGTTACCACAGAAGATTAAATCTTTAATTTTACATTATTTCCAGCCATCTCTATAGAACAAAGTGGGCTTTACCTGTTGAATATGAGGCTTATGCAAGCTGAAGTGCTCTTGAGACATTAAGAGGCAGTCTTGAACAGTTTCTGAGATTTAAGCTGAGGGGAATTCTAAAGGGATTACTGCAGCATTTTACATAAAATGAGAAATAAAAACAGACTTGAGCAATACATGATCATAAATGCATTCCTG
>NW_005841905.1:1694100-1695627 GCF_000455745.1 Alligator sinensis
TGATCAAGAGCCCTGTTCCCATTGCTGTTCTAAGACTGAAGCAGGAAGAACTGTCAAAGGGCAACCATACTTGTAAGGATTTGTACAAGTCCAATTTATAATGAAATTAGGGGCTGGGTAGTTTTGAAAGATTTGGGGGAAAATGGAGATACTTTTCCTAGTCTCTTCATCCCAAAGGTGAGAGGCATGCATTGCTTTAATGCCATTTTTGAATGAAAGCCTACTACTTTCTATGAACAGGCTATGATAACAATTTATATGTGAATAAGTTATTTTAGCAAGTATTACTATTGAAAGTATTTTAGCCACTGATTACTTGCATTTTGTGCAAAGTAGCTGTAGTAAACTGCAGTGAATAGACCCATAAATAAAGCATATCCTTAGAGACAAAACTAGGCAAAGCAAAATGTGGTACAAGAATGGCATACATATAACAGATACATAAGTTTCTATGTGTATTATGTGATATATAAAATAACGTACAAATAAACTGTGTGTATTTTAACAAGATGAGGTTGAAGATTTATTTATCTTATACCCCTTTTACACTGTCAGAATAGTGAAAAAGAAACTTGGTGTCAATGAGAAATGCAGCTTATATATACATCTAGAAATGTGTGTGTAAATATAAGTAAGCACATATGCGTGTCCATGCACATACATGCACACACACACATACTGACAACATTACCAAAGAAGAATTAAGGTTCTCTCAGGACCATAGGCCAAAGTCAGTCCTTCTTGCTAGCTAGCAGCTCACAGACATACGGAAAGATATTGTTATTTACCTCTGTAGCACTTACAAAACTATACCGTAAGAAAACAAAGTTTGGTGTTGGTCCCAATATTTTGTTGTGGTAGCTTGCATGTGAGTGATCTCTCTGGAATAAGGGGCAGTAGGTAGTTCTTCTGCCTCTGGAGCTGACATGGAAGATCAGCATCTGGCTTTGCTGGGAAAGCAGGGAGTACACTGTGCTGGATCCATGCCTAGTTTTGGGGGGAGGATTGGCGGGTGTACCCTGGCACAGATATGGTGCTGGGTGAATGAAAGGCAAGCAAAACCGAGGCTCCGACCATTCCAACCCCCCTCCCTCTCACCTGTATCACATAAACCACCTAGAAATCCAAGGTGTGTCCATTAGCCTTGTGTGAAATGGTTAGTATTAACTTCAGATTTGGATTTGGCTGATTTGGGGGACAGTGATTCGATTTGGTGATTCAAATCACTGTCCTGAATTGATTCAGCCGAATCTGATTCAGAGATTCGGCCATGGCCAAATCTCCGAATTGAACAGGCCCCATCCCCCGCCCGCTCTCCCAGCCCCATCAATAACTGCCCCGCCCACCCTCAGTGTCCCGGCACTTAAAAAAAAAAAGCCCCACACTCACTAGCTCTTGCCGGGGAGGGGGTGATGATCTCTGCTGCCTCCCACTGCCCTGCACTGCATGGTTGGCTTCTGCCACAAGCCCCCAGAGGCCCCAATGGCTGCGGCAGCAGCCCGGAAGGGCAGGGCTTTTTTTTTTTTT
>NW_005841905.1:1695674-1770616 GCF_000455745.1 Alligator sinensis
CCCCCCCCGCAACCCCCTACTTACCGGCACAGAGCCCAGGTCCAGCTCCCTGCAGTGGTGAGCAGGGACTGCCTGAATCTCCGAATCTTCTCCAAATCTTTTCTGAATTGATTCAGAGGCTTCAGATCAATTCACACCTTTTTATTGGTCTTGAGATTTGATTCGGATTTGGAGATTCAGCCACTGAATCAGGCCGAATCTCCTCCAAACTAAATCAGCAACCAAAGCTTCGCACAGCTCTAGTGTCCATACCTTGAATACTGTACCCAGTTTTGGTCCCCATACCTCAAAAAGGATATAGAAGAACTAGAGAAGGTAAAGAGAAGGGCAACAAGGATGGTTAGTGGTATGGAGGGACTTCCCTATGAGGAGAGATTGAAGAGGCTAGGCCCATTCAGTTTAGAAAAGAGATGTCTGAGGGGAACATGATAACAGTTTACAAAATACTAAATGGCAAAGAGAAAATAAATAGGGAATTATTATTTACTCTCTCTCACAATACAATAGCTCAGAGTCACAAAATGAAACTAGTAGGTAATGTTTAAAACTAACAAAGGAAGTTATTTTTCACCCAGCAGGTAATTAAAGTGTGGAACGCATTGCCATCACATGTTGTGGAAGCTGAGAGTTTAGCCAGATTAAAAAAAGGATTGGACAAATTTTTGGAGGAAAGGGACATCACTAACTATTGAGCATGGGAGTTAGGGATATAGCCTCTGATTTAGAACTTCCTAGAACCTAAATGCTGAAGGCTGCAAGTAAGAGAGGACCAATAGAAAAAAAAACCCTGGTCAGATCCAGTTCACTCTCCCTTTCAGCTTCCACACTCTGTGCCTGTGTGACACAGGAGACTGGGTGAGATAAACCCATGGTCTGGCCCAGTAAATGGCAATTCTTATTTTCTTATGCTCATCACATAACAGCTATCCCGTGCTATGCTTTCCCTCCATGCTGCTATTTTTAACCAGTTACGTCTCTGGGTTAGGCCTTTATGTTATATGGCAAGTGTGTCAAACCCTTCAGCTCATCACAGGCCAATTTCAGTACAGGGCAGGGGTAGTAGCCACAAGAGTGATGGTGGCTGATAGCAAGGAGGCAATGACTGGGGTAAGTAGTTGTGGCCCAAGTGACTGTTTGCCATCGCAGAGGTGGCACAAGTGGTGGCAGGCCAAGCAGATGGAGGGAAAGTGATGGTTGTGTCATGCAGACCCTCATTCACCTCCTGCCCCTCAGGGCTATGTCCACCACGTCTATGTCCACCAGGGCACCAGTCCCTCAACTACAAGACCATCCTTCTTCAATTAAAGCTTCTTGTTGAAATTATACCTCCAGTAGTTGTGACAAGTCATCCCAAATGAATGCCAACCAAACTTTTCTGGTACGTCATACTATTGTATTTTCTTCATAAGCCTCTTATTTTACACTGGCAGCAGAAGATGGAGTGCTATATTTTATATTCGCCACCTGCAAAAGTAGTTGCATTAAGTACTCTGATTCTAATGGCTAAGGTTCTGGAAGGAGATAAAATGGAATTTTTTTTGCAGCTTCTGAATGTATTAAAATAGCTTTTCCACAGATAATGTTTCAGTTCTAAAGTCTGAGCGCTCATAATCCAGTATTAGCTAGGAAAGAGGTGATTCCTAGCTTTTTGGTTGTGCAAAGCTCTAATGGATATCCCTACAGATTCACAAGATGGTGAATGGTAAGTCTGCTCCTGATCCAGGGATAAGTGTTGTTTATCATAGGCCTCCATGTAATGTTTTTATATGGTTTGTTGATACTATTTTTAATGATGGCTATTTGTAGCTGCTTACAAGTTTAAAGTGTTAGAATTAGTCCTAGTATCAACAGATTAATGGGCAGAGTGCAGGTGAAACAGTTAAAGATGTACAATAGATTACATTAATCACATGGCTATAGCTTGTTACATAAATATCATTGTCACAGGTCATGTCTACACATGCATTTACACCAGCTTAAATTTACTGCGCAGTAAGCAGGAGTAGGCAGGTGTCTACACATGCAGATGACCTAAGACTAACTTTAGCCCCAGGTCAGAGCAGCCTGCCATGGGCCCCTGTGGCCACTGGGGGGAGCTCCAGCCTCTGGTCACATGGCTGCCAGCACTTGGCAGCCATGCTGAAGCCAGAGGCAGCTGCTGGCACTTGGCAGGCATCTTGGCAGCTCACCCCTGCCCTCTGATCCCTTGCCAGCCTCTTCGCTGTCTGGGAGCTGCATGCACAGTGCAGGGGCAGCGCATGGCAGCTCCCTCCTTGCCAACCCTGCCTTCCAGTGCCATGAGTGCCCCTGCCCCTACCATCAATGACCTGTGCCCCATGCTCCTGCTGGCCATGGTGCTGGCCCTGCTGGTGTCAGGACTGCAGTGTGGCAGTAGGTGAGAGCAAGGGGTCCTGCAAGGCTGAGGCTGTGGGCTGGGTGCCACATGCCAGGGAGCATGGGTGCACCTGCCAGATGCAGGAGGGTGTCCAGGGCCTGGCAGCCAGTGTCCGCAGCCACCACTGCCCAGCCCTGGTTCTCAGCCTGTTGTTTGAGGTGTGCGATGCAGTGCTCCTCGAGGGCCTCCATTTGGCCCCAGTGGTCCCACACCATGCGCTGGAATGCCTCCTCCTGGGCAATGTCCTCTGCCCACCATGCCAATTCCCACTTCTCCCATGCCTGGTATCATGCCTCCCACTCCTTGGCCATTGCCACCAGCTGCTGGAGCAGAACGGTCCAGTCCTGGGTGCATTGCTGTTGGTGCCGGCACCTCCGGGTGGCTCCAGCAGTGGTGGCAGTGACCTGGACCCATCATCCCCTTGGGGCTGGTGGCCTCTCCCCTACGTCTAGATGTTGACCCCACAGAGGTAAGAGACTGAAGCCTTTTGTGAGAGTTTGCAACAGTTCAGAGATAATATGTTCTGCACCAAGGACTGTGCATCGCTGCTGGCATTGACGCCTTCCTCATGATGTGAGAGACCCATGTCCACCTACCTGTGGGGACATGCGCTGTCCAATTAAGTTCTGAACTGTGTCCACCTCTCTGCATGCTGTGGGATAGGAGCTCAGGGCCAAGGGAGTGGGGGCAGTGGCCAGGGTGGGGTCTGAGACCACCTTCCGCCCCAGCACGGGACTTGCCACATGTCTGGGGCTGGTAAGGCTGGTGCCTCGGTGTGGGACTCACTGTTGGCATGGGAGTAAGCAGCTGCACCTGGTGTCTATGGCCTATGGTGCTGGTGGGCTGGTGCCCAGCCAAGGGCACCCCCCAGGGAGGAGCTGATGCTGCTGGCAGCCAGCAATGTCTTGACCTCATGGCAGGTTGGGGTGTGCAGAGCTGGTGAGGCAGCCACTGGCCAGGGCTCCCCAAGCTGCTAGTGGGTGCAGTGGCCAGGGAGGTGGGCAGGGTGGGGGACTGAACAACCCGAGGGCCCCTCCTCTGGGGAGGTTCATGCCCAGAGGGGTCAGGGTGGGGCCAGGGCTCTGCCAGGCTGCCCCCACTGGTGAAAACCGCAGGGTTGTGGCCCGGGTCCTGGGGTGCCAAAATGTTGGTCAGGTCCCACATAAAAGGCATGGTCTTGCAGAGATAACTGGATCAATGGCTGTGGCTGGTCACAGCCACCCACTGTGCATGCAAGGCCTTGACCTTTATGCGGCACTGCTACAGCAACTAGGAGTGGTCTCTTTCCTGCATCCCACCCAACAGGGCCTCATAAAGATCGGCAGTTGAGTGCCCTCCCTCTGCAAACTGCCTCTGTATGTACTTCCGCATCCCCCCAGAGAGCCACAAGGTTGTGCATCTCCTCCTGGGGCCAGTTTAGGTCCTGGGTGCTCAGCCTGGGTGTGTGCATGCAGGTAAGGCCAGGCTTCATCGGGGAAGACATGATGTTGCGGCCGCCTGCACCAGCTCTCTGGGCCCTGATGCAGCTGCCCCTGTGTGGCCGGCCTTGGACAGCGCTCAGGAGTGCTCAGCAGTGGGGTAGGACCGGGGCCTAGAAGCCACATGGCAGAGGCAAGTGTGTCACAGCACATGCACATAGCTGGAAAGACAGGAGACAGTGCTGGGGGTGCACAGGAACAGAGAGCTGGTGCTGCCCTCCTTCCACAGCCAGGCAGGCTGGGCAGGGGGAGCAGCAGGCTGCAGCTCTGGCAAGCTCCAGCTGTGGCAAGGAGCATCTCTGGCTAGTGGACAGGATGAGCAACAGCAGCCTGGGTCCTGTCCAGGGAGTACATAGGGTTTGTAGTTCCCCAAGCTCCTGTGCAGTGTGCCCCAGGGCACAAAATGGCTGCAGACTTTTATACCCTGCAGCTGGGGGCTGCCAGAGAGAAGCCCAGCCCTGGGGGAGGGGAGGGAGCCAGCCAGGACTCCTAGAGCTAGGCTCCAGCCGGCCCCCTAGTGGCTGGGCAGACTCAGCAGGGAGGCTCCTGGGTTACTGCGCAGTAAGCTGTCTACACGTGCTTTACTGTGCAGTAACTAATTGGGCATAAATTTGATACCTGCATGATGCAGGTATCAAATGTATGCTCAAGTCAGTGTAAGTCACCATATTCACTGCATGGTATGGGAGTGCAGAGGTGAATATAGAGTATACACTGAAACTATCTCCCCCCAAACTCTAGAGAAGTGTAAATTCAAGTCTATTGCAGAACTGTGCTACATGGACTTCCCCATGTAGAAATATGAAAATATTTAATCCTTTCATTTTCAAAATTAGCGAGCTATTTACAGATGGTATCATGAGAGATGAACATTATTCATCACACAGAATGTTTTCAATACACTTTCACTGAAACCTGGTCTGCCCTTCCCTCCTCTAATTCTAGTGTCCTTCAGAATGCTTGTCTGTAATCTTGATAAAATGAGGAGAAAGGAAATCATGAATGGTTGTTACAGAAGGAGATTGGTTAAACTGTTACCTTCCATTGGTGGCTAACAAGTTTTGAGTTTCTGAGTTCTGTCATATTTAAAAAAAATACAAATATTTTTCCCTAAAGAAATAAAATATATGAACATTTACAAATATATACGTGAAACTTGGATATTTTACAGAAAGGATGAAACATACCTTAAAACTCATGAGAGCAGCAAACACCTTATTGAGTGTGCCTGGTGATACTGACAATTTACTGTAAAGTCATCCCATTGTGAGCTGAAGATTAGATTGCACAGTCAGGCTGTGTTTATTTTACTATGTTGAAAGTGATATCTCAGTTGATTAAAATATTTTTTTTTTTTATAGATTAAAGACATTTTTGTCATTTTTAATGACTTACTACCAGTACTTTATAAAAAGGATTTGAGATTATGTTGACATATGCTTTAAAACAAGAAAAGCTTAAGTGGTATTTAATGGATAACTTATTACAAAGAAAGAATTCTCTAGACCTGCTTTACCTTTAATTCACATTGTTCAGATAGAGCACTTTTTCACACGGTAAAGTACTATATGTACAGATAGAAAAAAGTGATCAGTTTGGCCAGAGAGCTAGTCACAGTCATGTTTTTACAAACAAGAGAGCTCCGGTGCTACTGTACACTCAAAAGTGGACTCAAAGATGCTAACTGGTGTCATGCCATTGATTTTAATAACTCTGTCCTGTGTAAATTATTGTTTAGCTCAGAGAATATTAATGACACAACATGAGCCATGAGAACTACTTAGCATCATTATTATCTTATTAAGGCATTATTTGTACTGCTGAAGCACATAGGCCTATTGGAGATCAGGGACCCGTTGGATTACATGTATATGGTAAGAAACAGTACAAGATTCCCAGAGCTCACAGTATAAACAGGCAAGGCAAATGAAAGCTGAGGGAAAGGAAGTGCTTTTATTCCCATTTTACAGCTGAGGCACAGAGAGAATAAGTAACTTCCCCCCAAGTTGCACAGGAAGGCGCCTGAGGAGTTAAGAACTGAACCCAGTTCTCTTGAATCCCAGGACAATGAGTGGATTTGAATATCTAGATAAAATCCCATTTCTAAGGTCTGATTCTAGATCAGTCCCAAAACCAGGAGCCTATTCTTCAGATGTAGTTCAAATGAGGAGCAAGTTCTGACATTTGGGCCTGAATCTCACAACAAAGAACGGGGCACTTGAATACACATACTCTGAAATGTGGGAGAACCTTTTCTTCTTGCAGTTTTTCACAACTTAATGCAGTGCTTATATACCATATTTCCTTGCATACAGTGTACCCCAGAATATAATACATACCTTGTTTTTGAAAGACAGAAAGAAGAGAAAAAATGTTTCCAGAGTTATGGCTTTATAGATCAGAGAAAGAGCCTAATCTTCAGCTGACTCACGTTCCCTTTCCTGCTTAACTGAAGCTCAAATCATAGCTGCTGCTGAAGACTGGTTTCCATGGGTGGATCTGTGATTTTGAAAAGAGCTAAAGAGTCTCCAAAGCTGTGAAATAGAAGAGAGAGAGAGATCAGGAGCAGCTGGTAGACAGCAAAATTGCCCTAAAACTGGTTTGCCTGATTAGTGGAACATGGAGATTATTAAAAAGGAAAGACTCTTGTTGATACTTCTGGAGTGAAGAACAATGAAGCAATAATTGACTCTTCAGCAGCCTGAATAGTAATGCAATAGTTGCTGCACTGTGGACCAGGAATCAAAGCAGAGTACTAATATCCCAGGTAGAAAAGCAGGTTCCCCACTTAAGACATGCACCCTAATTTTAGGGAGCTGATTTTAGGGAAGGAAGTATATATTGTATATAACATGTATGAAAAGATAGTATGTCAAGGAAGAGAAGCTTATGCTGTTTAAGAGCCAATGAAACACATACTAATCACAGTAACTTGAATTCAAACCTGAATCCTAACACTATCTCTTTGGTCCCTTCTTTGTCTTGATGCTCATTCTCTCCTTGCCACTTCTTAGGTGACCAGATTGTGACTGGGGTGGGCTTCCAGGATTGGATGTGGCTAGGCTATTAGCTCATTTGAAGTAGAGCAGACCAGAAAATTATATTCAAAATAATGGCTTTCACCCAAAACTGACCTGAGCCACATTTTAAATGGTGACTTAGAGACACATTTTATTGTCAGAGCTCTTGAACTCTCGGTTTAGCAGCATCCTGTTAAAATATATCTTGCCTTGATCAAGGTGAATTTTCTGTAATTATAATATGGGCCGCAGTTGTAACATCTAGGAGTTCTCAGCTTAGTTATTTTGTTGCTGTATTTTTTTCACTTGTTTGATACAAAAAATGTTATGAAGGAAAAAAAGTTTTGAAGTTAGTGGGGAAGTGGGCAAGAAATTTGACCAAACTAACTAGTATAAAAAGGACTTTGGAAAAAAAGTTTTCATTAAGGGCTAGATCAGACTTTAGGCCCAGCTCTGAGCAAGACACATCTCTGAAGTACACTTCTTTTCCTGTGTCCTCTGTGCTGTAGATATGATAATGAAGTACAGAACCAGTGGTAAATGCCTCTCTCCCTTTCCAATATCCTGCACAGGCTAAAGCGTGCTAGAAAGTCAAGGGGAAGGTGCAGCATGGTTTATTCCTCTTTCTTGGCTCTGTCTTCCTTCCCTCACTAATTTGAGGAGAAAATAGTTGAGCATGTTGCCCTGCTTACTTTTCTGAGCACAGACACCAAGGTCTGGGCAACCTAGTTAGGGAGGTTAAGAAGGTGCTTTCATCCCTGATTCAGTCTTGCAGGGACAGAGACCAAAAGTCATCTTCTAGATCAGAAGGCATCAGTGAAACAACCCCCTAATGGAACAATGCACATGTAACCTTTGGGAGATTTTGTACAGTAAAGGGCTTTCTTCATAAATGAATATCAGGTGCCATCAATCTGATTTATTTTATTACTCACCACAAAGAATGCTTTTGGCAAGGTGTTTCCACAATAATTAGATAATGGTTAGAAAACATAAGTAATTTTTAAAAAACTTAAGGACTTTAATCATCACTGCCTTGCATGCCATTTATGTAGGATTTTTCTGTCACTTGAGAGGAAAGGGCTCATAACGGGGCCTCTTCTGAGTCAGTTACCTGACAGCAGCATTTTTTACAAAGGATTACTCAGCACATAACAAGGGATATAGTCAGCATTCGGTGTCTGAGCCAAAAGAAATGAGCAGGAGCGGGCAAGCTCTACTAGCTCATGGAGGGCAAATCCCAAAGAAGGGCCTTATTTTGCAGCCCCCTTGCATGAATTGTTCCAATTTACTGATATTATTGTTGTCATGTGACCTACCAGAATGGGCCCCCAAATACCCAACGGGTTCAGGATTCTCTAATGCAGCTCCTAGGACATCCGGTGTTCATGTATTATTGACTTGTGGGTATCAGAATGCATAACTGAAGAGAATAAATGCCAAGGGATGTACATGGCTCTCATGTCCTAATAACACCTAGCTGTTATTATAGTACTGTATAGTTTTAAAGCATTCTACAACCATTAAGCCTCACAGCACCCTTCTAAGGCATTAAGTGTTATTCTTCCCATTTTAGGGCTAGAGAAGCCATAAAATAACTTTGAGAGGATGAATAAGTTTGATTTTGCCTATATGGAGGAACTTGCACTGATTGAACAAAATAGATTGTAAACTGACCTTCTAAAACTGGTGGAAACTCCTAAAGTAGATGTATATTGCACCCATAAAACTTTTGCATAAGATGGTTTAGCCTAACCCTTGTTAATAAATAATGCGCTGAACCACTGCTAAGTGCTTATGTGCATAAATGGTTTGGGAGAGCATTTTCAGAAATCCCTTGTCAATATAGCAATCTAAACTTTATTTTAAAAAGTGACTTAGGGCCAGATCTTTGAGTGTATTTAGGTGGTCAGGTTCATTTTTTCATATTCCTGTAGGCTTCCAAATTGTCTAAGAGATTAGGTGCCTCATTCCTATTAAGACCAATGGGGTTTCCTAGCTATAGAGGTAACTATCCAGGACTAACTGTTACCTAGGTGACCATGTGTGGATGCTTCTTTCAGCATAACTCTGAGCATGAAGCAATTTTGGGGGAACAATTCTGCTTTAAATGCACCTTTTGCCTTAAATCCTTAATATTTTGATTCAGCATAACTTTCCTGTTTCCAAAAGCTCTTAAATGCTTAACCCACTGAGTCTCAGAGAAGTGTTTCCATGAATCACACCTGTGGCCTAGGTGCATCATTAAGTGGCTAGATATCTCTGTTATTCTGGCCCTATCCACTTAAGTTACTTTTCACAATGGGACTCAGATTCCTAAATCATTTAGAGCCTTTTGAAAATGATTACCATTCAACTAGTCTCTCAACAAGCTTAACACATGCTTGCTTACAAAGCATTTCCTTTGCTGTTTGGCTGCTCTGTTGGTTTTTGCTAGTTCGTGTGTGATATTGGCTCCTCCAGTTTTTTTTAGACTGAGTTGAGAATGCCCTGCATTCAGTTTGCATCCTTGCTCTTAACACAGTTCCAGAGCAAATATTACCTTAGGGGAGTATTTCCAAAGGCACCAATAGAAGTTGCATGCCCTACTCCCACTGGCTGTCAATGGGAGTTAGGCATGTGACTGCCTTTGTGCCTTTGATAAATCTTCTCTAAAAGTAATTTGTCATATTATGATCTCTCAATAACCTCATTTGATTCCCCGTCACATTCTGTCCATTTCCATCACAGCAAATGAGGAATAGCTTGAATTTTGCACTTGAATTATCCTTAAAAAATGTTCATGTTCAAAGAAAGCCACTCATGAGATCTGTGTCTGAATCTTCATACAGTACTATGCAAATATTTGCATGTTATAACTCAACTTGACATAAATCAAGATTCCTGTCGATGAATTGTTTGATTAATCAGTAACTTAATTTGTTCATCAGAGTGAGAGAGAGACAAACAGCCAAAAACAGCTCTGTGACTGATTTTTTTTTTTCATGGACCAACCCAAAGTATTATATAAATTCTATTGCGGTTAACTTTGTGAAAGACAAAAGTAGAGATGCCAAAACTGCTTTGTTTTTTTTTTTCCAGTCCTCACCCTTCTTGAACATGGGTAGTTCAGGGATTGGGAAAATCAAAGTATGATTTAGAGATGGTTCCAAATAATTTTGTCCACTTGGACCCTGTCTTCCTGGAATACACCAAAGGTGAATTTGGCTCTGACTCTCCTGCAACAAACATGAAATGAAATAACAATGTTGGCCTCAATAAAATGTATGTCAGGCTTCGAGTTCTTTGGCAGATTGAACAACATATAGCTCCAGTCATGCCATGTGGATGACCATTTAGGATACCTGTTTCAGCACTGGTTATTCAAATCTCTTCAATAATGGAAGTTTACTCTATTCCTATCTATCCATCCATCCCTCCATCCTGTGCCCCAAAACACAGCATTTTCTATCTTTGAGGCCAGTCTTCCAGCCTGGAGGCTGAAATAATGACTGTGGATGATCTGTGTCAGGGATCAACAATGTTCTGGAGTTGATGGATGCTAACAGAGAACAGCTGTGAGTGTGAGCTGATTTGAACCCAATCCATGTTTCCACTTCTGCAGTTATCATCCCCCCACAGTGCTGCCACCACTACTTCTTTCTGCTGCTTGGCCACCACACAGGGGGAGTCCTCCCCATAAGCCTCCTGCCCCTGAAACACTTCTGAAAGCCATGTTGAAATGCCTATGAAACCCCCTGGCTCCAAGGACCAGATAAAATGGCTTCATAAGTCAGATCTTAGCCACAGGCCATAAGTTGCTGACCTCTAGTCTACTGCCATACTTTGCACCCTGACCTTGAGTTGGAGTATGATCAACTCCTGCCTAGTTATCTTGCTATTTAAAGACAATTCTGAAGGTACCCCTGAATCATAGTCTATGATTTCAGGACCGTTTGCAAAAACTGCAGGTGCTCTTCCAGCATTTGTTTCAATTAAGAAGTGCCTTCATGTAGAGTGGACTGGACATTTAGGAGCAGGGACATGTCCAAAGAGCAAGTGCTTCTCATGGATACTTTACATGAAAGAGAGAATGTTAAATTGACAGTTATGAAAGGCATGCATAACCTACTTGTATGGATGAGCCGATTTTCTCTATAACAACAAGTCTGTGCAAGAACAGCTATGCTAAGATACTCTGCTGTGTCACGCCACCTGATTCTCTGACCAAGTAAGAAAGAAGAAAAGCAGGGAGACAATATGCCTTAGGCTGCGTAATGAAAATGTTCATCTCATGTGATGTCCCCCATTGTTGAGCATTAGACAGCGTGAACTGAAGAGCAGGGGAGCAGCGATCACTTCAATAAACATAGGCATATGTGAATAAGAAGAACTATACAAGTTTTATTCTGGAGCAGTAAGCAACCCTGCAGACCCTATGTCTGTCTCTGACTAACTAGCTTACCTGAGGGACCATCTCCCAGTTATCAACTCTTCTAAATTAGGCATCTCTAAATTATAATTATCACTACCAAGGGGACTTGTGAGGAGTTGAGGAGCTAGGAGATAGAGGTCAGGCTGTTGGAAAATGGTGGTAAGGAAAGGTTGTTGGGTGGTAAACCCACTGGATGGGGACTTGAAAGATCTTTTCTTAGTTCTACCACAGGTTCCTGTGATTGTGGGCAACTCACATAGTCTCTCAATCAATGTTGGTCTAGCAGTAATACCAAAACTCTCAGAGAAGCGTTCAGATGCTACAATGACAGGGTCACATACACAGATACTGTAAAATAGCCCGCAGATTATAGAATCATAGGGTTGGAAAGGACTTCAAGGATGAACTGGTCTAACCTCCTGCATGAATGCAGATATGTTATTCCTAAACTATCCTCATCAAAGGCTTATCCAACCTCCTCTTGAAAACCTCCACTGAAGGAGAATCCATCCCTTCCCCGCACAGTCAATTCCACTGCCTCACTGTTTTAACAGTGAAGAAGTTTGTTTGCTTGTTTTTCCCTGAGAGCCAATCTACATCTGCTTTGCTGCAATGTAAAATCATTGTTTCATGTCCTGCCCTATGTGGTAAAGGAGAATAGTTTATGGCAGCCCTTCAAATATCTGAAAACGACTATCATGTCCCTCTTTAATATCCTCTCTTCCAAGGTAAACATACCTCTCTCAACCTTTCCTCTGAGGGCTTGCCTTCTAGCTCCTTTTTCATTTTCATCACTTAACTCTGAACCCTCTCCAGCCTGTTTACATCCTTAAAATGTGAAGCCCCAAACTGCACACAATGCTCTAGATGAGCAACCCCCACCAAGTAGAGTGGCATTATCACCTCCTGGGTGCATCTACACGTGCATTAATACACTTTTCTTAATGTGCATTAAATTTACCTCCTATATGAGGTGCTAAATAAATGCACATTAAGCTGCCCTAATGTGCAGTACTGGAAGCACACATTTTAAAGTGATTCTTAATGCACAGTAGCCTATTTTACTGAGCATTAGCATAATTGCACGGTTTTTTATGTGATGCTTTCATGTGCAGTAAAATAGACTACTGCACATTAAAGTTCATGTATAGATGTGCCGTCTTACACCTAATACTCCTGTTGATTCTGCCCAAATTGCTGTTTTTTGCAACCGCATCCCATTGCTTACTAACTGAAAAAGGAACACTGTTTCACTGTCTACACAAGATGTTTCACTGCACAGTAGCGTAGTTTACTATGCAGTAAGTGTGTGCGTCTACATGTGCACAAGTTTACTGTGCAGTAAACCTCACTAATCATGAGTAAATTTGCTACCTGCAAATGCAAGTAGCAAATTTACCTTCAATTACTTACTGCACAGTAGCACTTGTGTAGATGCCTGACCAGGAGCAAATGTGCTCATGGTCAGCCAGCCATCATGGGATGAGAGATTGTTCTCTGCTTCCAGGAGCTGCCTGCTGCCAGGGTGCCACCACAACCTGTGTGGAGACTATGTACCCCTGCCCTAGCAGGAGGGAGCTCCAAGCCTCTCACTCCAAGATCGTGATGGGGGAGTGGGGGCTGGGAGATCTTTATCTCTGAGAGATCTTTATCCTTATAATCCTTATCTTTATACCTAGGAAATCCCTGTCACTGCAGAGCTGGTGCTGGGAGATAAAGGTCTACCAGCCTGAGCCCTGTGACTGCGGATCTCTGGCTGGGAGATAAGAATCTCCCAGCCCCCTACTCCCCATTTGTGATTTTAGAATGGGGGGCTTGGAGCTCCCTGCTGCTGAGGCAGGGGAGCATATTCCCCACCCAGGTTTTGGTGGTGAAGCCTACCCTGGCAACAGGCAGCTACCAGGGACAGGGAGCAATCTCCTGTTCCCTGGTGGCCGGTTGATTGGGAGTAGATTTGCTCCCAGTCAGGCATCTACATGAGTGATACTGTGCCGTTACTAATCAAAAGTAAATGTGCTACTTGAATTTCAGGTAGCAAATTTACTCATGATTGGTGAGGCTTACTGCGCAGTAAACATGTACACATGCATGCTTATTGTGCAGTAAACTACACTACTTCGTAGTAAAGCGTCTCATGTAGACACACCCACTGTCACTTGCATATAGCATTCTTGTTAATACATGCTATTATGCTCAGCTTTTTGCAACGCTTATGCTGTTGACACAGATACTATAATTTGCAGATCCTTTTCTGTAGTACTGAAGCCAGTCATTCTGCACTTTTGTATTTAGCATTTGATTGCTCAGTCCAAAATATAGTACTTTGCCCTGGCCCTTAATCAATTTCATCTGCTTTATTTCAGACCATTTCTCCAATATATCAAGGTAATTCTAGATCTTAATCCTGATATGCCTGCTCTCTCACCCAGGTTGGTGTCATCTGCAAATTTACTAAATGGACACTCAGCTCTATCCTCCAAGTCATAAATGCAAATATTGATTAGTAGTAGACAGGACGGACCCTGGGGGAACCCCACTTGATTTGTTATGTTGCTCCAGTTAGACATTTGAGCCATCGATGACTACTCTTTGATGACATATAATTTTTAGTTTGATCTAGACTGAACTTTAGTTTGCATAAGAATATTGTAGGAAACAGTGTCAAAAAGGTAATCCTATATGAGTAACATGATCCATATCCTTATCTAGATTAGATCATTTAAAAAGCGTTCCTCAACCCATCGGTCATGACCCAGAAGTGGGTCGCAAGAATATATGAAAGGATTGTAAACAAACTTTAAAAATGGATTATCCTTTGAAGGAGAAAAATGTGGGAAATGGAAGCTTTTCCCCTGCAGGATGGCAGAGTTCCAACTGGCAAGGTGCTGCTTGGGGCCCCTCATGCCCCCCCCCCATCCCACACATTGTGGGGCTAAGGCCTGTGGGAGGGGGGGGAAGGGGGCGGCAGGTTGGGAGTGAGGGACACTGGGTTGGGACCGGCCATTGATGTTTACAAATGGGTCCTGGTACAAAAAAGGTTGAAAAACACTAATTTAAACGTATATCCCCAATGGCAGTGGCCAAAGACTCTTACCATGATGAGGAACCTCTTGTTCAAGGTATAGTAGCAGAACTTGACTGCTGGCCCTGAAGAGTATAAAAGGAGAGTCTGCAGGCAACCAGGGAGCCTGTGACCAGGGAGCCAGTGAACAGGGACTGCCAACAGGGGAGCAGTTTGCAGGCAGTTCACAGGCCAGTTGTGGGCAGGAATAGATGGGAGCTTCTGACAGAGACTTCAGGTAAGTGAATGAGGAGGGGGCTACTATGGGGGTGGTGACATGGAGCGCAGCCAGGGCCCCTGCCCTGCTGAAGCCTCTGGCCCAGAGCTCCTGTGGGACCAGGGGTTCCTTTGCCTGTCCCACATGTGCCCAGATTGAGGCCCTGGAGGGGCAGGTGAGGGAGCTCCAGGCAGAGGTGAGCAAGCTGTGGGGGATCAGGGCAACTGAAGAAGAGATTCATGGCTGCTATCATTCTGTACAGGACAAGATGCCTGGTGGAGAAGCTGCAAAGGAATGCCCTGAAGCAGATGCTGGTGAGTGGAAGACTGTCACCTCAGGGACCAGACCTCTTGCCCAGAGACAGCTCCCCTGGTGCAGTTGGGGAACAAATATGAGGCCCCAGTGGCACTGGAGGAGTGTGTGGTGGGGGAAAGTGCACTGGAGGGGCCTGCTGCCATTACTGAATAAGCTGAGGGCCGGCTGGATAAGCAGAAGAAGAGATGTCATGTCATCATTGTGGATGACTTCATGCTGAGAGGAACAGAGGGACCCATCTGCCATCCAGATCCCATGGCACATGAGGTCTGCTGCCTGCCCAGAGCCAGAATCAGGGACATCATGGTGAGAATTCCTGACCTCATCTGGCCCACTGACAACTATCCCATGGCCCTCATCCATGTGGGAACAAATGATGCGGCTAGGAGTAGTCCAGACCATATCATGAGTGACTACAGGGCTCTGGGGACCAGGCTTTGGAAGACCAGGGTGCAGGTGGTCTTTTCGTTGATCCTCCTGGTCAACAGTCACAGTAGGCATCACATCACCTGTATCAGAGAAATCAACCCGCAGCTCTGGAGTTGGTGCCATCGTGCGGGTTTTGGCTTCCTGGACCACGATCCACACTTACATGCAAGGGACCTCCTGGGACACGATAGGCTTCATCTCTCCACAAAAGGTAAGAGTCTCTTTTCTTACAGGTTGGCTTACCTCCTCTGTTGAGCTTTAAACTAAGTATGACGGGAGATGGGGAGGCAGGAGATAAAGAGGGTCTAGAACCTACAAACTGCGAGACATGCAGCAGTACACCCCAGGTAAGTACCAAGGGCCCTTTGGCCATCAGAATGGGGGGGCGCCAAAGGCATCAGTCACAGGGCTCAAGTGCCTCTATACTAATGCTAGGAGCATGAGGAACAAGCAGGAAGAACTTGCACTTCTGCTTGCAGATAACTTCAATTTAGTGGGGTTAACGGAAACCTGGTGGGTGGTACACATTGAGGGCTACAGGTTATACAGAAGAGACAGAGTAGGGAGGAAAGGGGCTGGGGTTGCTCTCTATTGAAAGGAGCATTATACATCTACCCTAATCAAAATGGGATCAGAGGAGGAGAAAGTTGAGGCATTCTGGGTTAGGATACATGGAGGTCGAGGGGAAAGGGACTTGGTGGTGGGGGTCTGCTACAGACAGCCATGCTAAGAGGAAAAACTAGACTTGGAATTCTTGAGGCAGCTCTCAGAAGCCGTACAGTCTAGAGACATTGTTGTCATTGGGGACCTAAACTACCCTGAGACCTACTAGGAGGAGCAGTCAGCCAAATCCAGCCATTCACATAGGTTCTTAACCTGTGTGCAGGTCCTTCACCTAATGCAGGAGGTATACGGTCCCACTAAGGGGAATGCCTTACTGGACTAGGTGTTGGCTATAGGGGAGGACCTGGTAGGGGAGCTGCAGATTCATGGTCACCTTGGGGACAGTGATCACCAATCAATCAAATTCACCATACGGCGTAGGGTGGGTAAGATAACGCGTAGGGTGAAAGTGCTTGACTTTAGGAAGGCTAACTTTAGCGTGCTTAGGAGTCTAGTCAATGATGCACTGCAGGAGAAGAGTATTGGTGAGATGGGAGTCCAGGAAGGGTGGTCCTTCCTAAAGGATGGGATCCCTTGAGCGCAGAGGGAGACTATGCCAGTACAAGGGAAAAGGGACAAAGGAGCCAAAAAACTTCCTTGGCTAAAAAGGGAAATCCAGGAGAGCCTAAGGGCAAAAAAGAAGCCATATAGGCAATGAAAGCAGGGGAAAGCTACCAAGGAGGAGTGTATCTACTTGGCCCGCACTTGCAGGGAGGCAGTTAGAAAGGCCAAAACAACTACAGAGCTGAGGCTGGCAACACAAATTAAAGACAACAAAAAGTCTTTTTTTAGGTATGGAGGGAGTAAAAGGAAGGCGCAGGGCAGCATAGGATGCCTACTGAACAAGAAGGAGCAATTATTGACAGACAGGGGGACAAAGCTGAACTATTCAATGAGTTTTTTGCCTTGGTGTTCCTGAACAGGGCTCAAGATAAATCTCCTAATGGGTTCTTAGATGGGCATCAGAAGGACAGCAGCCCACCAACTGTTGACACTGGCTTGCTGCAGAGTCACTTAGATGGACTGGATGTGTTCATGTCAGCAGGCCTGGATGAGCTGCATCTGAGAGTACTGAAGGAATTGGCCGGTGTCATAGCAGAACCACTGGCATGGATGTTTGAGTACTTGTGGTGCTCAGGTCAGGTCCCGGAGGACTGGAAAAGGGCCAATGTAGTCCTTATTTTCAAGAAGGGGAGGAAGGATGATCTGAGTAATTATAGGCCAGTCAGTTTCACCTCCATCCTTGGAAAGGTCTTTGAAAAGATTATGAAGGATCATATTTGTGGGAGTCCAGTGGGAAAAATAATGCAGCTGGGAAACCAGAATGAATTTGTAGCAGGTAGATCATGCCTGACCAATCTGGTTTTGTTTTATGACAGGGTCACAAAATGCTTAGACACAGGAGTAGAGGTGGATGTCGTTTTCTTGGATTTCAGCAAGGCCTTCGATATGCTATCTCATCCCATTCTCATAAATAAATTAAGAGGCTGTGACATAGATGTTTACATGGTCCGGTGGGTGGCAAATTGGCTTAGCGGTCACACCCAGAGAGTGGTAGTGGATGGGGCGGTATCAACCTGGAAGGATGTGGGCAGTGGGGTCCCGCAGGGCTCGGTCCTTGGACCTGTACTCTTCAATATCTTTATCAGTGACTTGGATGTGGGTATGAAATGTACTCTTTCCAAGTTTGCAGACGAAACTAAATTGTGGGGTGAAGTGTACACTCTGGAGGGTAGGGAACGATTGCAGGCAGACCTGGACAGGTTAGAAAAGTGGGCAGGACACAATAGGATGCAGTACAAGGACAAGTGCAGAGTGCTGCACCTAAGGCACAAAAATATCCAGCACACCTACTGGCTCGGAAGTGACCCTCTCAGCAGCACAGAAGCAGAAAGGGATCTCAGAGTCCTAGTGGACTCCAAGATGAACATGAGTCAACAGTGTGACAAAATCATCAGCAAAGCTAACCGTTCTTTATCATGTATCAGCAGATGCATGACAAATAGATCCAAGGAGGTGATACTTCCCCTCTATGAGGCATTGGTCAGACCGCAGTTGGAGTACTGCTACGTCCAGTTTTGGGCACTGTATTTCAAGAAGGATGTTGATAGACTCAAGAGTGTCCAGAGGAGGGCCACTAGTATGGTTGGGGCTTACAGGACAAGCCTTATGAGGAGAGATGGAAGGACCTGGACCTCTTCAGCCTCTGCAAGAGAAGGCTGAGAGGTGATCTTGTGGCTGCCTACAAATGCATTAAGGGGATGCAGCAAGGGATTGGAGATCCTCTGTTCACCAGGGCACCTCTTGGGGTAACAAGGAACAATGGTCGCAAACTGATAGAGAGCAGATTTAGGCTAGATATCAGGAAAAACTTCTTCACAGTAAGGGTGGCCAAAATTTGGAATGGGCTTCCAAGGGAGGTGGTGCTCTCCTCTACCTTGGGGGTCTTTAAGAGAAGGCTGGATAGGCATCTGCCTGGGGTCATCTGACCCCAGCACTCTTGCCTGCCCAGGGCAGGGAGTCGGACTCAATAATCCACTGAGGTCTCTTCCACCCTGCATCTATGAATCTATGAGCTTGTCCTGATGAGTTTATCTAATCTGTTTATTTAAATTGAAAGCCTGGAGTTTATGTGACTATATGGAAGAGTGGAGTGAGAACATTAAAATAAATTGTACATGCATTTTTATTCAGCAAAGAAAGTTTGACCCAAGAAAGATTAAAGACAAAGACAAGAAAATGTAATGGAACTCTGAACATTATAGCAAATGGATATTGAAAATAGATATTCAGGTGAAATGGCTCATACAGAAGCTCATCCAGCAACTGGGTTCCGGGTGTCAGCTTTGACAACAGTGGTAGGGTCCCAAAGGAACCGGCCATGTTCTTAGACATATTAAAGAACTGTTTCCTTACATGGTTTGTTTAGCAATCAACAAGAACAGACACTGTTTTTCACTTTGTCCTAGGACATGAGCCAGGTATGATAAATAATTTAGGAGTTGGTAAACATCCAGGGTCTCCTGTTCACAAGATCATCAGAAAAACTCCTGAGGATATGTGCAAAAGTCAGCAGCACAAAAATATTGGCAATGTGGGACTGTACAATGAGGTAAAGAAAGTTGACTGATGTTGCCAGAAGAAACATCTTGTAAAGTGGAAGACATAAAAGGGAATGTTAGAGGTGATTTCATTTCTACAAATAGAAAGAGATGTAACTTTTTACATGCAACAGAAGGAGCAAATTCTAAACAAATTTGTGAAGAAAATATCAGTTTTATGAATGCAGGTTCTGGCTTGCTTGCAGGGGTAAAGCAAATATGGCTGTGCATCTAGAAATCAAACACAGAGTCTAGACAAAAGCACTCTTTTTTCACTTCTTACACAGTAACAGATGACAGGGTCAGCCACTGAACTTGCATAACTCTTTATGTTCAATAAAACAATAGTGTTTACCTTTTTCTGGATGCCTGTTGCAGAAGGGCTATAAGTGCAAATAGTTTTACTTCACCACGGGTGACTGTTGTCTCATTCTTTAGAAAAAGTCCATCCTTTCTTGAATTTTGCCAAGTTTTGAACTGCAGATTTCATGTGACAATGGGTATTGCATCATGGAAGAAAGAATCTCCCTTTTCCAGCTTTATATCTATTGGTCTTCAGTTGCATTTTCAGATGATTTTTGCACCTAAGAGCATAAAGAGATACACTTATTTAACCTCCCCCAAGCCATTTATTTTATATGCTGTTATCATGTACCTTCTTATTAGACCCCTTATAAACTAAGTTCTCCCAATCTCTTCAATTTCTCCTCATGCAGAAGTATTGCAATATACCTTTTATTCATTTCACATCTTTGAATCTTACAGTTCTGCTATAAGTATTTTGGGACAAGAGAGCTAGACTCCAAAGCCCAAGTCTGTATGTGAAGAGATACCAGAAAGGCTCCGATAACATGGTCTGGTAAGATATAAGAAGCTATATAGTGTGGGCTTGTGAGAAGAAGAGAGTTAGAACATATATAGTCAAATTAGGACATATCCAGTCGGGCTGTATTTTTTCCATATAGAAAATTCCAGCTTTTCACTTAAAAGGTTTTGTGCCAATCTTTTCTGTGTTAGTTCTTTCATTGGTTTTTCTTTGCTAAATAAAAGGGGAAAGGGAAGAAACTTATTGGGAAAGCAGACACTATTCATAAAAAAAATCTTGTCTTTCTAAAAATGTTTTGATGAAAAACTACTGGAAATTAAGGCTTCATGGAAGTTTTCTATCTCATTCTTGATTCTCTTTTTGTATTTTGTTTGTGCTTTTTTGTATACTAAGCAGTACACATGGCATGCTAAGCAGATGTTGTTCACAATGACAATGTGATCTATTTCCTGAGCTATTAAAGTTCACTCAAAATACTTTGATGAATACATTTGATACACAGTTGGCCACTGCCTGTGGCGAGTATTAGGTCAGAGTATTGCAAAGAGCCTTAAAGAGTTTCTTTTAATCTTTTTTTTCTTTTAGGTAAGCTATTGTCTGTATGAACAGGTATTCCCTATATTAGAAGTGGAGAATACTATGAGTACCATTAATACCCTGCATAACATTAAAAAGTTAACAGAAAACTTTTCATAGTTTCATAGCTTCATAGTTGGTAGGGTTGGAAGGGACCTGAGCAGATCATCAAGTTGGACCCCCTGCCACAGGCAGGAAAAAATGCTGGGGTCAGACAAGCCCAGCAAGGTGTCCATCCAGCCTCCTCTTAAAGACCCCCAGGGTAGGAGCAAGGACCACTTCCCTTGGAAGTTGGTTCCAGATCCTAGCCGCCCTGACAGTGAAGTAGCGCCTCCTGATATCCAGCCTGAATCTGCTCTCTGTCAGTTTATGGCCGTTGTTCCTTGTTACTCCCAGTAGTGCTTGGGGGAACAGGGACTCTACCATTGCCTGCTGGTCTCCCTTGACCAGTTTATAGATGGCCACCAGATCCCCTCTCAGCCTCCTCTTGTGGAGGCTGAACAGGTTCAGATCCCATAGCCTATCCTCATAGGACCTGCCCTGCTGCCCCTGATCATGCGAGTGGCCTTCTGGACCTTCTCGATGTTGTCCACATCCCTCCTGAAGTGTGGTGCCCAGAACTGGATGCAGTACTCCAGCTGGGGCCTGACCAAGGTCGCATAGAGGAGGAGGATCACCTCCTTGGACCTGCTCGTGATGCATCTGTGGATGCATGACAAGGTACGGTTAGCCTTTCTGATTGCGTCCCCACATTGGTGGTCCATGTTCATCAATAATGAGTCAATAATGACTCCAAGATCCTTTTCTGCCTCTGTGCTGGTGAGAGGGGAGTTCCCCAGCCTGTAGGCATGCTGCTGGTTCTTCCTTCCCAGGTGCACTACCTTGCACTTGTCAGTGTTGAAACCCATCCTATTCTCATCTGCCCACCTCTGTAACCTGTCCAGATCTGATTGCAGCTTGTCCCTCCCCTCTAGCATGCCCACCTCCCCCTACATGTTAGCGTTATCTGCGAATTTGAACAAGGTGCTATTTACCCCCTCGTCCAAGTCGCTGATAAAGATATTGAACAGCGCAGACCTGAGGACCGAGCCCTACGGAACCCCACTGCCCACATCATTCCAGGTCGAAAAAGACCCGTCCACCACCACTCTCTGGGTACGGCCCTCCAGCCACTTGGCCACCCATCTGACCGTGGAGGGATCGACAGCCTAATTTTTAAATGAGAATGGGGTGAGAGACAGTATTGAAGGCTTTTCTAAAGTCCAGAAAGACTACGTCCACCACGATGCCTGCATCCAAGGATTTAGTGACCTGGTCATGGAAGGCCACCAGGTTGGTCTGACAGAACCTGCCTCTGATGAACCCATGTTGGTTGCCCCTAAGCATACACTCCCCTGCTGGTCCCTCACAGATGTGCTTCTGGATAATTTTCTCGAAGAGCTTCCCCAGGACCGAGGTAAGACTAACAGGCCTATAGTTTCCTGGGTCCTCCCTCCTCCCTTTTTTGAAAATAGGGACCACACTGGCCCTCTTCCAGTCCTCTGGCACCTCGCCAGAGCACCACGAGTGCTCATAAAGCTGTGCCAGGGGACCTGCAATGACCTGTGCTAATTCTCTCAGCACTCTGGGGTGGAGATCATCAGGACCTGCTGATTTGGATGTGTCCAGTCCCACCAGGAGGTCCCTGACTAGGTCCACTCTGACCCTGGGCCTGGCTGCACCTCCCTTGGGACCATCAGGGATCATGATGGGGGGGATGACCTGGTCCCTGTGCAGAAAAATGGAGGCAAAGAAGTTGTTAAATAAGTTAGCTTTGACATCTGGTGCAACCACCAGACTTCCTAGCGTGTCCTGCAAAGGCCCTACGTTACCCAGAACCTTTTTTTTACCTGCTATGTATTTAAAAAAGGACTTCTTATTGTCCTTGATCCGGGTTGCTAGTCCCAGTTCCATCTTCGCCTTACCCTTCCTAACAGCCCCACTACAAACCCGAGCAACGGCTGTATAGTCCTCCCTGGTGATGGCCCCTCCTTTCCATTGGGTGTATGCCTCCTTTTTAGCCTTGAGACATTCCTAGATGTTTTTTGTTAGCCAAGGGGGCTTTTGAGCACTCTTGCTCCCTTTGACCCTTGTTGGGATTGCTACCCTTTGAGCTTGGAGGATTGTCTCCTTAGGAAACGACCACTCTTCTTGGACTCCCAACTCCCTTCCCCTCCAGGACCTCAGTCTCTCCCCGACTAATCTCCTTACCTCATTGAAATCCGCCCTCCTGAAGTCCAGGGTTACTGTCTTGCTGCAGGCCTTTGCCACCCTCCGCTGGATGGTGAATTCCAGTAGGCGATGATCACTATCGCCCAGGTGATCGAGGCACTGATTTTAATAGCCTCCACATCACATTAACAGTCCTCTCAGTCATCTCCAAAAAAAACCCAACAAAACAAAACAAACAAAACCATGCATTTACATCAGTAGATAAGAGTATCATATGCATTTAAGCTAGGAATGCCCTTTCAATTGCCTCTTCGAACTGCATCTTGGTACACCCTTTGGTAACTCATTTACATAGTAACCTGTACCTCCTTTAGCTATAAGAGTACCCTTGGTTGTAAGTAACAGTAAGGTGCACCTCTTAGCAATTCTCTTATATTGAGAAGGGAGATGCTTTTGAAAAGGCATTGCTTTTTCCATTTAATTCCCAACTGCATATTGCTCTAACTTTCCTGCCTGCAACACCATGCTTGGAAATGTTTTATTTCCTGAGAGTAAAATGTATTACATATTTACTCCAAATCTGGAATACCATCACTGATTTCAGGGGAGTTACACCATATTTATGCCAGGTCAGAATTTGACCTTGTGTTCAGGTTTATAGCCCTACAGTGAAGTTTTTCCTTGAAGAGGATAGCTCACTAACTAGTAAGAATTGTTTTTGTACTGCCGTCATCTTCTTCATGCGTATGACTTCAGAAAGTCAACTCCTCCAACCATTTAAAAGTGGATCCATCAATATTACTGCAATCTTTCAGACTGTTCACTCCCTCTGGTGGACCATATAGAGGGCAGTCAGTATATGCTGAGCTGTCTGATCTTCTTTGCTTCAGGGGCACGATGGTGAGTTTGTAAGGCCTATTTTATGTTTGATTTTGTTGAAGGCTCCATAGGCTGATCACAGTCAATTCAGGTTTACTCATACCTCATGTGGGAGTTTATGACCAGGATGGTATGAAGATGGTAGTTGTATGTAGTTGTGTAGTGGGGTGTGGTTGTTATTCCATTGATCTTCCCACCTTCTCTGGGGCCATGATGACAGTATGGTGTCTCCTGCTTCCTCTATGATATTTCTGGCGGATACTGGTAGGGGTTTTCTGCTTTTTAGACATTTCTGCATTGGGTATTTTTGAGTCATGTCATGTAGTGGACGGTCTTCCTGTTGGGCTTTGATTGCCAGGTCAAGAAGTATTCCAGATCTCTTCCTTATGAGGAAGGATTTCTGCCAAGATGAACATGTTTTCCTGTTTCATGTATACCAGGCAGCCACTTATTGTTTGTAATGCGGAATTCAGATCACTGTCCGATTGGCAGCTGTGGGCACTATTTGCCCACAAAGGAAGGTAGTATTCTGCTGTTGCATAAACCATAGCTAGTGTAGTTGTTCTCAAGGTAGAGAAGTCGGCTCCCAGTGTTGTGCCAGCTAATTTCTTCATGGCTGCTGCCCTTGAGGTTATCTTGTGCCTCAACTTCTCCAGGTGGTGGCAGAAGGTTAGGCTTCTGTCTAGAGTGACACCCAGATAGGTTGGTGTCTTCTCGAAGGGTAACTCTTTTTCCCTCCACAACATCTCTTATCTTGGCATTCACAGCATGATTGTTCAGGTAAAAAAGAGTTAAGGTGGTCTTCTGTATATTCAGCTTCAATCACCACTGTTTTAGGTAGGAAGCTATGAGTTCCATGTCATGGTTCAGTTTGGCCTGTATTGATAATATGTTATTGCTGGCAACAGCAAGTGCCAGGTCATCTGCATACATGTATTTGGGTGATATGGTGCTTATGCAGTCTGCCGTGTAGGTATTAAACAGTGTGGGAGCTAGGATAGACCCTTGTGGTACTCTATTCCTGAGTCTCTTGTGACAACTTGTCTTTCCACATGATGTACTCAAAGTAAAATACCAATTTGAGATCATCTCCATGATAAACTTAACCAGACTTCTGTCTGGTAGTGTGGTAAATAGCTTATACTGAAGGCCTGGGTGCCAGACCATGTCATAGGCTGCTCTTAGGTCAGCTAGAACCACTCCAAGCTTTGTGTTGCTGTTAATTTAAATCAGTTTAAAAAATAACATCAGGACGGCTTCTGTGCAGAGTATATACAAACACTGAAGAAAGATCCTTTGGTTCACTATGTAACAAGCCAAAGCCCAAAAGTTCATGCGCATGCTGTTGTCAGCATAAAGAGATAGTTACTGACCTTTTTTGGAAGAACAGTCTCTTGGCATGTGACAACGAGAAACCTGTTTGAAATTTTGTGTACGTGTGTGTGTGTGTGTGTGTGTGTATGTAAACAGACTTCAATACAATATGTGTACTGTAGCAGTGAACTAGCCAATGAAAAGAGCTGAGGGGCAGACTCAAACTTGGCTCTGTGCTCATGAATGAAGAGGAGCCAAGGAAGAGCAAAGGACACTGAGAGTATTCTGGCATAGATTTCTGGCAGTTTGTGATCACTTCAATATTTCTCTTTCAAGGTGTGTACAGGCACATCCAGTGACTCACCTGTATTTACGTACAGAGAGCCAAGTCAGACCCTTGCCTTGGCCTTAAGCTGTATCAAGTGCCCATATTATTGCCTGACTAGATTTAGTAAATACAAAATAGGCAGGAAAATCACTTCTTAAATCATCAGTCTGTAAAACTGATAATTTATTTTGAATATCCCTGTAATTTTCCATGTAGGGTTGGGTCTGACTTGGACTATTGCAGTCACTTTGAAATGTAGAGAGAGCCACCAGCTGACAGGCTGACCATTCTTCTTTCTCTTCATGGAAACTATAGACCTTCTGGGTCCTTAATTGTTCTCATAATTTCTTCCCACCTCTCCTTTCAAAGGTGTATTTTTTCCTATACTAGATATTTCACATTAAGAATTATCTCTTGCTCAGCATTATCCCTTCATCTTCATCTGAGCACCTCAGTCCCTGGAAAAATTATGGAGCAGATCCTCAAGGAATCCATTTCAAAGCACTTAGATGAGAAAAAGGTGATTAGGAGCAGTCAGCATTGATTCACCAAGGGCAGGTCATGCCTGACCAACCTCATTGCCTTCTATGAGGAGATAACTGGCTCTGTGCATGTGGGGAGACTGGAGGATGAGGTTGTGAAGAGGCTGGCAGCGCCTCTTCAGAGGAGACATATGATCCCAGCCAGGGTTTACCTAAGAGGGCAGTGACGATGTTGAGGAGGAAACTCCTGACGTGCCCGAGACTGAAGCTACCTGAGCACCAGGTGTGTCTCATTGGATCCTCCTTGTGCCTCGGGGCTACGTCCGGTAGGAGAGCAAGTGGAGAGGAGCGAGAACACCGGCAGGATGGAAGCTCTGGTTGAGAGTGAGGAGGCTATCCCCGGGAACAGGGCTTGAGACCAAGATGGTCTATGATCTTGGAGGAGCTCTGTGAGCACTGCCATCTGGCAATCACAGTGGTGGTGAGGGTTAAAATCCTGAAGCCTTGCAGACTGCTGAGTATACAGGGAAGTTTTTCTTCTTTTGAGTTGCACTGGCAATGTGGATCAGGAGACTGGGTAGCCCTGGGGGGGCGGGGGACGGGCATTGCCTTGTGTTAATGTGGGCAATTAGTGGAGCCCGGGGGTGAATCCTAGCCAGCTGAAGAGGGATTGCAGCTGAAAGGACCCACACCTGTGGAGAGGCAGCATTAGAAGCACTGAGTTCATTTTTTTTTTGTGTTCCATTTTTTTTTGGCTTACTAAGAAGGGGAGGATTTCCCCACAGTGGGTTTTCTTTGCCCCATCAAGGGAAGGAAGTCCTACAGGGTGACTGGATCCTGGGTATCCAGCTCTAGAAAAGAGGGGAATAAAAGATACGAAGAGGGATAGGATTTGGTTGATTGGGCAGACCAGTCTGGATCTGAGTTCTGGACAGTTTAAAGACTCTTTTTTTTTATGGCAGAGGTAATTATCCAGAGGAGGAAACGATAACTGGCATTGAGTTAGAGAACCTGGCCAGGCCGACCACATGCATATGTTCTGGTTTATATCCATTCCCATGATGATGACTGGTAGGTGTATGACTGAGATAAAAGGGGAGGTTGAAGCCCCACTGGGAAGATGCCTAGCACCACAACAAGGTTCGTGAAGACAACATCACCTACCAAAAGAACAATCCATCAAGTCATGGTAGATGAGAATTAGGTGGAGATCAGAGTTTAATTTGCTGGCCAAGACACCCCCGACAACCATGGCCAGGTGAATGTCATCCAAATGTCACGGGGCATGCCCTTATGCAGTGATCCTATGACAGTGGTGTACCTTGATTTTAGCAAGGCTTTTGATACGGTCTCCCACAACATTCTCACAGGCAAGCTAAGGAAGCACAGGCAGGATGAATGGACTGTAAGATGGATAGAAAACTGGCTGGAGCATTGGGCTCAGAGTAGTAATCAATGGCTTGGTGCTTAGTTGGCAGCCACTATCAAGTGGGTGCCCCAGGGGTTGGTCCTGGAGCTGGTCTTGTTCAATGTCTTCATCAGTGACCTGGACAATGGCATAGAGTGCACCCTCAGCAAGTCTGCAGATGACACCAAGCTGTGGGGAGTAGTAGATATGCTGGAGGGTAGGGCTAGGATTCAGAGTGACCTTTTTAAATTGGAGGGTTGGGCCAAAAGAAATCTCATGAGGTTCAACAAGGACAAGTGCAAAGTCCTGCACTTAGGACGGAACAATCCCATGCACCAGTACAGGCTGGGGGCTGACTGGCTGGACATTAGCTCTGCAAAAAAGGACCTGGGATTTATAGTGGACAATAAGCTGAATATGAGCTGAAGGCTCACGAAGGCTAGAAGGCTAATGGCATACTGGGCTTCATTGGTAGGTGTGTTGCCAGCAGGTCAAAGGAAGTGATTATTCCCCTCTATTCAGCACTGGTGAGGCCACATCTGGAGTACTGTGTTCAGTTTTGGGCCCCCCACTACAGAAAGGATATGGACAAATTGGAGAGAGTCCAGTGAAGGACAACAAAAAAGGTGAAGGGTTTGAGGGACATGACTTATGAGGAAAGACAGAGGGAACTGGGCTTATTTAGTTTAGAGAAGAGGAGACTGAGAAGGGACTTAATAGCTGCCTTCAACTACTTGAAGGGGGGTTCAAAAGAGGATGGAGCTGGGCTGTTCTCAGTGGTGGCAGATGACAGAACAAGGAGCAATGGTCTCCAGGTGAAGCAAGGGAAGTTTAGCTTAACTATTAGGAAGAATTTTCTCACTAGGAGGGTAGTAAGACACTGGAACAGGTTATCCAGAGAGGTGGTGGAAGCTCCGTCCTGGGAGGTTTTTAAAACCCAGCTAAACAGAGCTTTGGCTGGGATGATCTAGTTGGGAATGGTCCTGCTTTGAGCAGGGAGTTGGACAAGATGCCCTCCGGAGGTCCCTTCCAACCCTAATTTTCTATGATTCTGTGCTTCTAAGGTTGAACACAATAGGAATGGCCTTACAAGAAACACTTTGCTACTCTATCTTCTTGACCACATACCCTGCCCACTGAAGTCTTTGGTTTTTCTTGGCTCCTCAGTGCTTCTTGGTTCCACAATCAAATATTAGTTCACAGTCCTTCATAAATGATTTCCCCTTATTTGGCCTCAAAATTTGTATCAGTACTCTTATTTTCAGATATGTGGTTAACTTTATTCCTTCATAGTTAGTGTCTAGGTCTCAAAAATCTCCTTCAACAAGAACTACGGTTTACAAAGGGAATGAAGTAGATGTAGTGTATCTGGATTTCAGCAAGGCTTTTGACAAAGTCCCACATGACCTCTCATTAACAAATGGGAGAAATGTGTGCTAGATAAAACTACTACAAGATAGACAGACAACTGGCTCAATAGCTGCAAGCAAAAGGTAGTTATAAATTGATCCATGTCAGAACGGGAAGAGACTTTGAATGGAATCCCACACGGATCTATCCTGGGCTAGTGCTGTTCTACATGTTCATTAACAATTTGGGTGCTGCAGTAGAGAGTTTTTTGAGCAACTTAGTAGATGACACTAAACTAGGAAGGTTTATAAACGTACTGGAGGACAGGAGCAAAATTCAGAAGGATCTTCATAGATTGGAGAGCTGGGATGGAGCTAACAGGATGAATTTTAGTGCTGACAAATGCAAGGTGCTTGGGAAGAATAATCACAAATAAAATACAAAATGTGTGACAACTGGCTGGATGGTAGCACTGTGGAGATCTAGTCTTGGTGGATCACCAACTTACTATGAGCCTGCAGTCTGATGCAGCAGCACAAAAGGCAAATACAATTTTGGGCTGCATCAACAGGAGCCTTAGATGCAAGACATGGGAGGTAAGAGTGTGTCTTTACTTGAAACTAGTTAGGCCTCATCTCAAGTATTGTATGACGTTTTGGGCTCTAAATTTTAAAAAAGGACATAGAGAAGTTGAGAGGGAAGGCAAGGCATATATGGAGAAGTTGAAGGAAATAGGCATGGTCAGCTTGCCAAAAAGACATAAGAGGGGATGTGATAACAGTTTTCAGATATCTGGACTGCCATAAAGAAGAAGGAAAACACTTTTACTCTCTTGCTGCAGACAGCAGAATGGAGACAAGTGGCTTGGAGTTGCAGTAAAATAGGTTTAAATTGGACATCAGGAAAAACTTCACTGTTAGAACAATGAGGCAATGGAGTAGATGCGTAGGGAAGTTGTGGAATCGTCATCACTGGAGGTGTTTGAGAAGAGGTTGGCTAAAAATTGGTTGGGGATGGCCTAATAGCTATGTCTATGCTGTGCTATGAATATTTTCCATGCTTCTGGGCTTTGCTGCTTGCTACATAGAGCTGGGAAGGAATTTTTTCCCTCCTGTTGCTACACGTGTCAGGGTTTGTTTTTTCCACCTTCCTCAGAAGCATTGGGTGTTGGCTGCAGCCAAGGCTAGGGATCCTGACTGGGGTGTGCCAGTGCTTCAGCTGGAACTAAAACCTGGAGATTCCTAGTTTGAGAGTCTGCCCCTCTGCTCAGGATCAGACCAATTGCCACATTTAGGGGCAGGAAGGAATTTTACCCTATGGGCACCTTGTTACAGACTGTGCGAGGGAGGGGGTTAACTTCCTCTGTAGTAGTGGGGTAGGGGTGGCCCTCTTGAATGTATTTTAACAACCCTTGCAGCAGCAAGATACTGACTGCCATTCCCCCCAGCCCTGCTTTACCTGTGGACAGATAGGGCACTGTGCCTTGTAGTTGCATGGCAGGGTTGATTGTGTAGCTTTAGTAATAGCTTTTGTCATTTTAGTAATAGAGAGGGATTCATATGGGATGTTTGGATAGGGATGATCCTGCCTCAGGCAGGGGATTAGACTAGATGACCTCCCTTCTAGCCCTACTTTTCTAAGATTATATGAAATGTTTTATCATACATAAAATAAGTAAATAGGCTGGCACCATGGCTTAGTGATCAACACCACCATTTTTTGGCAGTGACATCACTGAGAACAATACAGTTCCTTCTGCCCTCCCTTTTAAATGTTTCCTTAATGTACACTTCTTTCTGCTAGCATTTGGTCCTATTTATTTTTTCTCTCACTTGTACCTGATAAAGCAGAGGAAGGAAGAGCAAAATCATTTACAATACATAGTGCAAGTCAGAAAGGTACTATAGCTTCTCCTTTCCTTGGTTTCTTTCCATCTTACTCATTCTGCGTCCTCTTCCCTTGCATGTTTTATCATTATTTCTACTTAGTTCAGGGGCTATGGCATAGTAGGACTATCCTTTTCTGCTTTGCATTTGTACAGCTTCTTGTTCAGTAGGAATCCAGTTCGTGACTTGGGCTTTTAGATGGTAGAGCCATTTATGTAATTATTACTAACCATAATTCATTGATTATAATATGTGTAATAATTATAATAATTTAGAGATATTCTGCAACCTTCTTCTCAAGTGAGCAGCCACATATGGCCAAAATCAAATGTGATGCAATTGGAGCCATCAAATTGGATATCAGTGGTGACACCAATTGTTGATTTATTTAACAGGTATTGTTCAGAATGGAAACAAGGACTAGGATTGCCTCCTGCCTTTTTAACCTGCAGCTGAATCAGCTCAGGCTGCATTCTCACGAGACATTAGAACCAGGGTCAGACACAGCATTGCTCGGATGGGAGACATCCAATTAAAATCTCCAGTACAGGGAGAAATGGTGTCCATTAGGGCTCTGCGAAGCTTTGGTCCCTGATTCAATTCAGCAGAGATTCGGCCCAATTCGGTGGCTGAATCTCCGAATCCAAATCAAATCAGAGGACCCTTTCATTTCTCCAAATCATTTTGGACAGATTAGGTGATTCGGACATAGACACAGCTTTAAATTATTTTTCTACATACCTCTAGGTAGCAGGGGCTTTGAACGCTGTGATGCTGGGGGCAGATGCAGCATCCCACAGAAGCACGGGGGGGCTCCCCAGCGCACTTGACAGCAGACGCAGAAGTGGACCAGAAGTACTTCCAGTCCACTTCCAGGTTCACTGCCGAGCACGCTGGAGAGCCCCCCCGTGCTCCTGTGGGACGCTTCATCTGCCCCAGCACTACAACGATCACATTTTGGGTGAGTTTGGACCTTCTAGAGCAGAACCTAAAAGGCTTGGGGTTTTTCAGCCTTCAGTTCTGGTTTTTATGTGAACTATGCAAAAAGAAACTTGTGTCCCTGTATAAAGAGCGATCACAAGCTGCGCATGCTACCTCAAGGTATGTAGGAAAAAACTTTTTAAGCTGTGCCTGTGTCTGAATTGTTGATTAGTTGAATCAGCATTGAATCTTCAGCTTCAGATTTGGCTGAATTGAATCAGGGACAGTGATCCGAGTCAATAAATTGAATCACTGTCCCTGATTCGGGCTGAATCCGAATCAAATAGGGCCCATTTCACACAGCCCTAGTGTCCATAGTTTAGTACGTGACATTTGGCAGAAGAGACATCATTGGATACGATGACTAGTTTATTTTAAAGAGTTGACAGTTTCTGCTCTTTATACAGGGACACAGGTTTCTTTTTGCATGGCTCACATAAAAACCAGAACTGAAGGCTGAAAACCCCCAAGCCTTTTAGGTTCTGCTCTAGAAGGTCCAAGCTCACTCAAAATCCACAGGCTTATTTCAAACCACAGCTGAAAAAAAATGGTTAACATAAGAAAAGAATTGGGGAACAAAACAAGCCATGTTCCATATATAGTTGGTGATGGCAATGTTGTGACAATCAGGTAGATAGCAGGGCAGTGCAAAGCTTTGGTCCCTGATTTGATTCGGCCTGATTCAGTGGCTTAATCTCCAAATCTGAACTGAATCAAAGGACCCTTTAATCTCTCTGAATCAAATTGGAACCCGCTGAATCGATTCGGAAAGATTCAGCTATTTGGACATAGACATAGCTTTAAATGTTTTTTCTACATACCTCTAGGTACCAGGTGGCTCGTCAATGCTGTGATGCTGGGGCACATGGAGTGTCCCACAGGAGTGCGGGGGGCTCCCCAGCGTGCTCGGCGCAGACCCGGAGTGGATCAGAAGCACTTCTGGGTCTTCTGGGGAGTGCGCGGGGGCGCCCCTCACACGCCCTGACTTGGCGACTGGTGCCTCCTGGGTCTGAGGGGGCTCCCAGGTCCCCCCTGCAGCTGGTCACCAAAGTACTTTTGGTTCACTTCTGGGTTCGCCGCCAAGCACATGGAGGGCCCCCCCCCCCCTGCACTCCTGTGGGACGCTCCATGCACCCCAGCATTGTAACATTCACAAGCCATGCTGGTACCTCAAAGTATGTAGAAAAAACATTTAAAGCTGTGTCTATGTCCGAATCGCTGGTTCTTTGAATCAGCATCAGATCTTCAGATTCGGATTCGGCCGAATCGAATCGGGGACAGTGATCTGAATCAACTAATTGAATCGCTATCCCTGATTTGGGCCAAATCCGAATCCGAATTGAATAGGGCCTGCTTCGCACACCCCTAGTAGATAGAGGCATTGGGTCTTGTCAGATGCCAGGGCTAGGAATTTTGAATGGCTGTGCCAATGTTGCTGCTGGGACCCTAAAGCCAGAGGTTCCTGGCTAGAGGGTCTTGCCCCTCCACTCAGGGCCAGACCGATCACCATATTTGGGGTCAGGAAAAATTTTTAACCCATGGTCAGATTGGTACGGACTGTGGAGTTTTTGCCTTTTCCTGGGACAAGGCCCTCTTCCTGGGATCTCTTGAGCCTATCTTAACAACTTTCATGGCAATAGACATTGGCTGCCATGGTTCCCCTGCTTTACCTGTGGAAGGTTAGGCTGTTATGTCTTGTGCTGTGTCAGAGATGACTGTGTAGTTTTGCTAAGAGGTTAGACAGGGGATTTGTGTAAGATGGTTTGGATAGAGATGATCCTGCCTCTGGCAGGGGGGTTGGACTACATGACCCTGGAGGTCCCTTTTAACCCTACTTTTCTATGATTCTGTGATTCCTCGCAATACTTTTCATGTGGTAGGAAGATGTATCCTCTCTGTAATTGCCTAGGGACACACAATATTTTTCTGGTTGTCTGCAATACTTATCCAAAGGTCACTGTCTCCACATTTCTTTCTCTTTCTCCTGCTTTAGAAAATATCCTCTTTTGTATATTCTGCATCACTTGTGATATTGCAGCCATTTTGGTTTCTGCTTAATTGTGAGAAAGCTATTTAATTAATCAAGTATCCCCCTACAAAAAAATTCACAACCTACTGATCTCTTATTTTAAGTCTTATCTTAGGCAGTTTTGATTGATCAATTCCTGGGACAAAAGAGGAGCCACACAGGTCTTTAGACATGTTACCCCTCTGGCAATTAACTTAAATGGGCTGTGACTACACATTTTATTTTGTACATTTCACAAATACTTAAAGTGGGATCATGGGCTTGTACTTCTGTATGATTCCAGGACAACAGGCTTTCTTCCTGAAGAAATGCAATGTCTGTTTTTACCTTTAAACTTAAACTTTCCATTTTAGTTTTGAAGGGCAAAAAATTGTTGAAAACAAGCAAAAAAAAAAAAAGCATTCAACACACAGTATAGATGTAAGGAATACAATAAGTAAGATTACTAGTTCTGTGCAAATAATTGAATTGGAATAGCGTTATAAATATAAATAAAAATAATTACAGAATCAGGAAGAAGTAAGGCTGGAAAGGACCTCAGGAGGTCATCTAATTCAACCCCCGCGTCAAGGTAGGGATCTGAATCATTCCAGACAAGTGCTTGTCCAATCTACAGTGCCTTGTAAGTTGATGAGCCATCTGCAAACCAAGTTCTCCTGGTTTCTGCACAAGTGCTCACTATTTCAGACTTATTGAACAGTTTCACATATACATTTTAAACTATACATTTTTTCATGGATGATTTGATAAAAATATTTGGCATGCATATTAAGTGACTAGTCACTACAGTCACATAATGATTCTGCTCTCTCATTGGCTAGCTAAAACATCTTTAGGCCAGTGAGAAATAAAGAAAAATAAACCTTGTGATTTTCTGTCCAAGTTTTCAGAGTATCAAACCATCCACACTAAAAGGAATGAAAACAGAGAGGAACAAACAGATGCCAGTGTTCTGATTATTCCTATATACAGAATAGTATGACCTCAAAAACCAATGAGAATAATACACACTTCCTTCACTTGTGAATCTATTAGTGAATCAGGGTTTGGGTTTAGTTTAGTTTAATTTACTTTTTCTATTTAACCTCTCCAAGTGGTAGGTGATGTAAATAAATAATAGAAAGTAAAGAATTGAGAGGTAGCGAAAAGGTGTTAGAGGAAAAAAAGATTGAACCATAGAGAGTTCGAATGGGAAGAAAGGAAGTGAAAACTTAGAGTCATGTTGCTGGAAGAAGAAATCATGCTGAAAACTATTAGTGGATCAAATATGAGAGCTAAACTGTGATCAGCTCTGGAAGCTCCAAGGAGACAGTGAGTTCGTCCTGGCAGTTATGGTGGTGGTTGTTATTTACTCTTTGTGTTACCATAGAACCATAAGGTTGGATGGGATCAGCATGGGCTTGAGTTGCTGTGGGTGTGGGATGGGCTCCTTCCACACTGGCTGCAGCAGCCCCCAAGGCACGGACTACTTTGGGGAGGCCACCTAGGTCTCATGGCCTGCTTACTGACCCCTAGTTATACTACTGATTTGATAATGACTTTTATACCTCTAAATTAATCTCCTGTTCTCCTTAACTAAACATACCATATTCATTTGAATATAAGATGAACTTGAATATAAAATGACACCCCCCCCAATAATTAGATTCTATATATGGAAAAAATATAAATACATTATATTTTTTCCAGATATAGAATTTAATTATTGGAAGTTAGCCTTAAATTTATCCCACTCCCACTGCCACTGCACGGAAAATAAATTTGGGGAGGGGGGTCAGATAGACCCCTTGCCCCTCCTAACTTCTGCCTCCTGCTGCGCATTCCCTCTCTTCTTAATGGCAGACCCTGCTCTCCCTGGACACATGGAAGTGAGGGGCAAATTTGAAAACACTGGCCTTGAAATAAACATCATGTAGTAATTTGCATATAGTACCCATAGGCTTAGTTCATCGAGAATTGATGTATTTTACCTCTTTGAAACTGCTGCAAGTTTTAGCATAGGTACTTCATAATCACACTTTTAAGCAGCACTTTTGTACCTACAAACTAGTCATAATATTAGTCCAAAGCCAAAAGGCTCATTATGATTTACCATATAGTTCATTGGTCAACAGTATCTCAAGCCATGGTGACCCCACAGCTCAGCACTTCACAGTATGTGTCTACTCCAGATACTGCCCCCAAAGGATACATGTGCTAATTAGCTCCCACTTGTAGACCCTGCCATTGGTCTTAAAAACCTGAAAGCCTGAAGCCATTTTTAAGGCCTTAGCATGAGCTGGTGACCTTTAAGTGACCCAATGACCTACATAGCTGCCTGCATAACTGCTTGTATACCTGACCTAGGAAAATGACAGATGGACAGAAAATGAGTTACAAAAGTAATGGGGTGCTAGCTGCTGCAGATGATTGGCTATGAGAGGGACGAATGTCAAGCTAGTTGCAATGAGAGAGTGATCGACAGGGTATAGTTGCTATGGGATAGTGATTGGTGAAGGATAGTTGCTGGGTATGAGTGGTTAAAGCCTGTGATATCATTGTATAGGGAGGCTGTCAATTATGTGGATGCATAAAAGGTTATTGAAGCAATCTGACCTGTGTGGTGTGTGACGGGAAACTAAGACGTGAAGAGAGGGGACATCTTAGTGTTGGCGGTGGAGACTCCTGGGTTGGAGAAGCCCAGCAGTGAAAAAGGTCAGCTGAAGATACTGTGCTGTTTGGGGCTGAGAGCCTCTTCTCCACCCAAGTGCTTGGAAGACACCTGGCCAGCCAAACCCTTGCCATGTAATGAAAGGCATATAAATTGGGTTTTTGAAGCCAGAATAGCTTCACCAGTCAATCAAATTCATACTTGCCACCCCTTTAATAAATTCATTAATTAGTTAATTAAATGTGGTGTAATACACTCATTCCTGGAACTGGGTGTTCTTGTCATGAGCACTGGGATCCTTCAAAAATGTATATGCAGATAAGGCACAGGGCAACCTGATCTAGCTCCTTCTCTTGGAGGATAGGGCCACACTAGTCATATGTGACAGGGGGCTGAGAGAGGGGGTGACAAAGGGATTCTGGGTGAAATGTTTGAGACCCTGTTTGGTGATATTTGCCAGACATTTGAGGCTGGTGAAGAAACAGGAATGATTGGACATGGGAAAGAAAGATATATCTCAGCTGCGGGAGTGAAGAGGAAGTAAAAAGGTATTTGATGTAGTGGCTCACCATGACTTGCAAAAAAAGTCAATGCCAAGGGGGACTGAGCTCAATGGGTACTGTCATATATTGTATTCAGATAAGTTGCACTAACCTATTCTTCTGGTAGGTTCCCATCAGCAAGTTTGACCCATATAGGCCATGTGTTCTATAGTCATGGTCAGTGTTGGCTGTATTCAACTCAACTTCATAGCTGATTTCCATGACTGAGCATATATTGCTTTTAAAGCAGTTTAATGATAGACTATGAGGTTTCCTTGTATGCAAATATAAGAGGAGAGGTTTTTTTCCCTCCATGTTGTTTTGCGAAAAAAATTGCCATATATTAAAGTAAATATAGTATCTAGTAGGCCTCTGCGAAGTGGCTAATATTCACTTTGGATTTGGATTCAGCTGATTCGGGGGAGAGTGATTCAATTTGGTGATTTGAATCACAGTCCCAAATCAATTTGGCCAAATCTGATTTGGAGATTCAGCCGCAGTCGAATCGGCTGAATCTCTGAATCAGCCCCATCTCCTAGGCGCTCTCAATGGCTGCCCGCTCACTCCCCCAGCTCCCAGTTCTTTAAAAAAAATGTTTTTTTAAAAAGGCAGCACTCACAGGCTGCTGCCAGATGTGTGTGTGTGTGGGGGTGACCTCCCCTGACCCCCATTGCCCCATGATGTGTGGGGGGCTCTGCCACGAACCCCTCAACCCTGGCCCACTTTTCCAGCCCCACCATGGCTGCCCCGCCCACCCCAGCTACCAGACCTTTAAAAAAAAAGAAAAAGCCCCCACTCACCAGTTGCTGCCAGGTTGGGGGGAAGGGGGAACAATTCCCACTGCCCCCCAATGCCCCACGCTGCATGGGGGCTCTGCCATGACCCCTCAGAAGCCCATGAGACTGATGCAGCATTTGGTGAGACCAGGTTTTTCTTTCTTTTTTTTTTTTTTTAAGTTCTGGGAGTTGGGGCCATGTGGGGCAGCCATGGGAGGGGCTGGGAGAGCGGGTGGGGTAAGGGGGTCTTGTGGCAGAGCTCCCCACACATCTTTGGCCAGTGGGGAGCAGCAGGGATCACCCCCCCGACCTGGCAGCAGCCAGTAAGTGGGGGCTTTTTTTTAAAGAGCCAGGAGCTGGTACAGGTGGGACAGCCATGTAGGGGGCTGGGACTGGGCATGGGGGGCACTCAGGGAAGGCTGGGGGAGCAGGCAGGGGCTGGGGCCTGGCAGGGGTCCCCCTATGGTCTCCTCTCCCTGCCCCTTCCTCTGCCCCCATATACCAGCATGGAGTCCAGGTCCAGCTTCCTGCTACAGCGAGTGGAGACTGCCTGATTTGTCAAGGCTCTCCGAATCATTTCCAAATCAATTTGGAGAGCTTTGAATCAATTCAGACCTTTTCACTGGTCTTCTGATTCAATTCGGATTCAGATTCAGCCACCAAATCAGGCCGAATCTCCTCCTAATTGAATAAGTACCTGAAGCTTTGCACAGCCCTAGCATCTAGTTTGTTCAGTTTTTGACCATCCCTGTTATTTGCTTGTGGATACTCTCCAGTTTCTCTGTCAATCATTTTAAAATGCAGTACCACAAAGTGGATATAGGCCTTCAGCTGAGGCCCAACAAGTTTTAAGTAGTGTGGTACTTCCAATGCCTGTCTTGCATGCAATGATCCTGTTGATGCAACTAGAACTAGACAGCATCACATTGCTCACTCATCCTGCATTTGAGAGCAAGCAAACCATCTTCACAGCAGTGCTACTGGGGCCATGGACCAGGTAGCAGCTAAGACCCCTGGTTAAGAGATGATTATGTAAGGTGTAAGACAAAAAAAATGCCTCAAACAGCTTATGGTTCACATATAGGACATCAGGCATAGATTCATAAAAATGGGATGTTACCAGGAAATGCTTTTACACCCCTTTAATGGTGTCAGTGTTTGCATGCCTTGGCGGTGTATTGCACATTAATTCCAGCTGCTGTAGGAAATTTGGTGGTACAATGTACCTTAAGTGGTTTGGGGTGCAGCAAACTAAAACACCTCAGAAGAGTTTTATTTTACTACCCCTACAGCCGCAGAATGAAGCACTGGGCTCTGTGCAGCTCAGCTCTGCAGGAAGCCTTGCAGCAGCCCAGGAAGGCAGGCTCTGCCCAAGACAAGCAGCGAGCCTGCTTCCCCCCCGGAGCCTGCCTGCCTGTCTGACTCTGATGCTTCCCTCCATGGCTGCAGTGCCCGCAGGACCACCCAAGCCAGGTGCCTTCAGGCAGGTGCCACCGGGGTGGGGGGCGCTGCTTCCTCAGAGGGAAATATCAGCCCCTCCTCCCCCCTGCAGCCCAGGGACCACTCTGCCCACTGGCAGTTCCCCCTCCCTGCCACCGGAGAGGCAGGTAAGTGTGGGGTGTGTGCATGACACAGGGGTTTTAAGGGCCCTAAATTGAAGTGGTGGGTTTCAAAATCCACCACTTCAATTTAGGGCTCCCGTTTTGTCTACACATGCCCTTAAATACAACAGATCCTGGAGAGCAACAATGAATATCCATATGCATAGCATGCCCCAACAGAACACACTGTTTTGGGACAGAGATTTTTTTTTAAATGCCATTCAAAATCACAAACAACAAGTGAGAACAAAGTCCCTTTTTTCTTCATCTTTCTCTCACATGAACATTCCTGCCTTTATTAGAGCAGGTGCTCTTAATTCCTTTTATTAAAGATGGGTCGGTATTTTACTTTATTTTAAACCTTATTATTTGGAATGTGTGTGGGTCCAAGGTAAATAGAAACTTTCCACTGAACTCAAGAAACCAGCATTTCTATGTAAAGCTTGATGGAAAACCGGACAGTTTATCTTAAAAAATTGCTTAATTGATTAGTTGACGAAATCATAATATATTCCAATTTATTCTGCCAGCTCGAGCAAAGTAAAATGGACATTCAGTAGGACTGGACATTTGTAGGTATCAAAGTAATCCAGGAAAAAGGGCAGGTATCATTACTGCACCCTTCCACACACCCATACTTTTCCACATTAGATATCTGATTTACCCAAAGAACCTTGTCTTTCTTTCCACATAAGACAAATTTGAACACAGAGAGTGCCAGTGATTTTACACAGCTTGGAGGAATAAGGGATCCAGAATCAGATTCTCTATATTTAATAATGCTAGATGTAGCAAATCTGTTTTTATAGTGTTGCCATTTCCATTACATGTAAAATAAAAAACCTTATCCACTACATTTTTCAGAAAAAGGTCCTTGGGGAACATCACAATATCTGGCCTCAGTTGGAGTACTGCGTCCAGTTCTGGGCACCGCACTTTAACAAGGATGTGGCCTGCCTTGAGAGGGTTCAGAGGAGGGCCACCTGCTTGGTTGGAGGGCAGCAAGGCAGGCCCTATTAGGAGAGGCTGAGGGACCTGAACCTGTTTAGCCTCAGCAAATGGAGGCTGAGGGGAGATTTGGTGGGTGCCTACAAACTAGTTAGGGGAGATCAGCAGCAAATAGGAAGGGTCCTATTCCCCCCAGCAGCACCCGGGGTGCCGAGGAACAATGGCCAGAAGCTGTTGGAGCATAGGTTCAGGTAAGAGATTAGGAGGCACTATTTCACTGTTAGGGTGGCTAGGATCTGGAACCAACTTCCTAGGGAAGTGGGCCTCACTCCTACCTTGGGTAAATTCAAAAAGAGGTTGGATGAACACCTGTCTGGGGTCGTGTGATCCCAGCGTATGCTCTGGCCAGTGGCGGGGGGTCAGACTAGATGATCTATTTAGGTCCCTTCTGACCCCTAACTACTATGAAACTATGTAATAAGCTGTCTCCTAATGCACTGCATATACACGTGTAGGAGAGGAATGCCTCAGTCACAAGAGACAGACTCAAAAAAAATGGCACATCTTTAGTGTGAATGAGCTCTTGTTGAAGGACTCTGCCTTAAGCAGGTATGAAGTGACCCCTTTGTGAGTCATGAAGGACTAGATCCACAGAATGACTTATGCCTGTAAGCATCGCCTCACGGCCTTTGTAAATGCTTTGAAACTTTGAAAATTAGATCTTTAGAAGCCCCTACTCAACTGTTACCTACCCCTGCAGACATCTGTAAAGTCCTCAGGTGCCTAAGTTTCCAGCAGTAAAGTTCCCTAAACAACTCAAGTCTGCTCTGGGCATGTCTGAAACTGCCTAAGGCCCAATGTTGCTGATCAGCTAGGTCAGCCAGGTGTCTGGCTCATGCCTAAGCCCCATCAAGATTGATGCACAAGACAGTTTCTCATATGTCTTTCTTGGGACTGGGGTTTTCTCAGAGCACACCTATTGGACTGGGGTCCAAATAAACATGACTGGAGGAGGAGCTAGTGTACTCCCTTTTCTTCAAGGCTAGAGCACTTGCCCAGACCATGGGAGACTAGGGTCAAGTCTCTACTCTGCCTGAGAAGACGTGCATGCATCTCCCATGTGAATGCTTCAGCTACCCGACAACACATTCTTCTGTTGTGGGGCTCTCTCAGTTCCCCCTGTTGAAGCTGTTCCTCTTTGCCTGGCATAGTTTAATATTCATTTGGCCAGAAACAGAGAAAGGGTATATGTGCTCATGACTTCAGACTAGTAATTAATATGATCTGGAAGAGGGGAAACCAGTCCCTATTCCCATTAATGTCTCTAATCTAAACGTACTAGGTAGAAACTGGAATCCAGCTCTCTCTCTCTTTCTCTTATCTCTCGCTCTGTCCTGCTAAATAAACAGTTTATTATTTTGTGCAAAGTGGAACCACTGCAGGAGTTGCACACCGGAAAGCCCCGTAGTCTGGCAGTTCTAGAGGTCACCAGGAGTGATAGTTCACATCCCTGTATGTAGAGCAGGAATTTGAGTCCTGGTATTTCACTTCTTAGCTGAGTGGTCTACCCAATTACTACTACATCCTCCAATTGTGTTTCATGAGAAAGGATTGGTATAAGTGCCTGCCTCAAGGTGAGGGTTCAGGGTTGTAAATCCCAACCAGAGAGCAGTAAGTCTGTAAGAGAGGAGGATATCTACATGAGATGCTTACTGGGCACATCTACACAAGATGCTTCATTGCTGTAGCGATGAGCAGTGGCAATGTAGCGTCGGTGGGCACAAACTGTGACACCAACACTACTGCATAGTAGTAATGAGTTGTTGCACGGTAGCTTGTTGCTACTGTGCAGTAGGGTTGAGAACAACCCATGCACTGGGTGCATGTCATTTAGTACTTGCTTTAGTAACAACTGCGCAGTCGGGCACATGTGTAGACATGCCCACAGTGGAATTGCCTACTTAGCTCCTCAGTAAAGCATCACCCGTCTACACATGTGGAACTATTAGGCCTGAGTAAATGAATTAACTCAGCCATAGGTTAGTACTGCCAGATACAAGTACTGTCCCACAGTGGAGTTACTTCCTCCGCTGCAACACACGTGTAGACACTGATGGGGCTGGCTGGGGCACAAGGGTGCTTCAGTGAGGGGGCTACCTCATGCCCCAGCCAGCCAGCCCCTCTGCAGTACATTGAGCTGGGTCAGAGCAGCCCAGGGCTGGCAGGCTGCCTCTCGGGCCTCCTGCTCACCCGGGCTGCTCTGCCCTGCCTTGCCTCAACATGCTGTGGTACTAGGCACACATGTAAATACTGTGCCCGGGAGCCATAAACTCCAGCCCAATATACACCAGAGTTTATTGTGTCACAATAATTTGCATGTGTTAGATGCACCCAGGAAGAGCTTCAGGCACATTTATCTTTGTCATTTCTTGTCAATCCAAAAGTAGATTAAGCTTGCCTGCTGTGTTAGCTTTTGTGGATCCCATTCTTGGGCACCTAACGCTCTCTGGGTTCCATACAGGAAACCTGGGAGCCCAGCTTGGGATTGTGGATTCGATAAGGTGGCTATGGACCTCAAAGTTAGGTGCACTACTGTGACAGCCTGGCACACCCGGGCTCAGAGGAGCTTCGTTGTGATTGGTGGAGCATGTCTGCCAATCAGGTGATTGTTGGGAGGGGCTGGCCCTGCCTCTGACTGAGGGGGCAAAGATCTCCAGACCTGATTGAAGCAGGTCCAACAGCACTCCAGGGGCAGAGCCTCTGGAGAAAATAAAAGGAGCAGCATGCCCAGCACGCGGCAAATGTGCCAGGGGACAACAAAGAGAATGGAGCTTAGATCGGTTGGGAGAGCTGCCTAGTGGGACAAACGCGGTTGCCCCTGAAGTGCTCCTGAAGACTTCCTGCAGCAGCAGGGAGTGGTGGTCAGCTCCAGCTTCAGCACTCGGTGCACAGCGCAGCATACGGGACAAGACCCTGGGAGCGGTGCCAGGCAGTTCAGGTCTCTGGCCACTCAGTGCACAAGTAATGCACGGAGTTCAGACCCTGGGAGCTTCTCCGGGCAGCTCGGGTCTGCAACCCCAGCATGAGGCTGGAACCTCGGTGCACGTGACGGTGCACCGGGCCAGAAGGGCCCCAGAACGCGGTGCGGGCAGTGCTGCACGGAGGATCCAGGAGGGGGCTGAGCCCCAGTGCCTGCATGAGGCAGGCAGGGCCTCCAACCACCAGCAGAAGGGGAAGCCTTCGGTGTACATGACCGAGCACAAGGCCACCAGTAGCTAAAGGGGAATCCAGGAGCCCCGTGGGCTCCCACAGGTGGGGAGCATCTCAATCTGAGGAGGACCATTCATCTGGGCCCACCCTGGAGTCGAGAGTGCCAAGGGAAAAGGGTCCCACAGGGGAGGGGCAGTCCCCCATACCTAGCCAGGGAAATATCCCTGAGTTACATGTTCTCCTATGGGGGTGGTAAGAGATCCCAAGGGGTATTCAGGGTTTCCTCATTAGTTCCTTTGACACTGTCAGGGCTCCAGGGGCTAGCCTGGACCTTGGGATCCTTTACTAAGTTCAGTTTATTGCTACTATTATGTGCTTCAAATTTTGTGACAGCGCCTCATATTTTGTTGTTCCTGTGAAACTGATAGTTGTTGGTTCACGCACGTATGACTCCCTGAAATCCCCACTGAGACCTCTTCCCTGCCACACTCGTGTTACTTACCTGTCCCCCTTCCACTCATGCTTACCGGTATTGATTGATTACTTACCTATGTGTTATTTGTGCCTGTGTTAATTCATAATTTCCTGTTCCTGAGTTACACCACAAAGAACATTGTGACTCCTAGGCCTTTGTGAATTTAGCCTTTAACTTACAATGTGCTACACACAACTCCTTATTGAACAGGAGTATAATCGAAACTCTCAGGTGCAACTGGAAGAGACGGGGAAGAGGCTTCAGGTCTTCCTATTAATAGAACTGGTCTGAAAATAATGCAAGGAAAAAAACCCCAGATATCTTTGCTAACCCATACTTAAAATTTCTCCTACCTCTAAAGAACCTAAAATTCCTATAGATGTTGAAAGAGAGAAATCAGTCCCGAATTTATCAGCGTTCTCCAGAAGTCATTTCAGTTCAGTGCAATAAAAAAATGACAGGTTCTTTTTCGCACATTACTGAACATATTTAAATAGGTGCTGCTGCTACCATAAATCTATCTTAATCATCAGACCAAGGTTCCCTTTTTGCATATAAGAGTGATCTTGAGAATTGCCTGAAAGTTTGCCAAACTTTTTTAATATATGTAACCTTCTGAGAGGTTTTTAGAAGGGAGAGCATACAAGTGACTTAAAAAATCAAACTGTGCTGTCTAGTCATCAGTGCAACAGACAGGAAGGGGTCCAACAACCACATGTGGTAAAGGATCCCTGACAACAACAAGCCAAATTGGAATAGCTCTGCCTCAGCTACAGGTAAGTGTTATATTCCTTAGCATGCAGTCTGTCAAGTGACAGACACTGACACAGCTTGCTTCTTTATGCAACTCCTCTCTTCTCAGGAAGACAGCTTCCAATTATATTAAGTATTTACAATAGGTACACGCTTGGATAGCCTGCCTTTGATATATGCTTGATTTGAACCACTTCAGATTTCGCACCTTTCTACTCCATTTTGAGTTACTAAAAATGGCCTTATTTTCAGAAGTTAAAGCCACTAGGTGTCATAACTATTCAACACCTCTGAAATTCAGTTTCTTAAGGAATAAAGACTTGGGATGCTGCACGATAAAGCTTCGAAGAGTAAGCTGCATCCAAACTGTTTCAGATAGTCCAGAGTCTTCAACAATGTGATGCAGCAAGAGATCATTTTATGTTTCCCTATGGGATTTGAAAGATGATATTAAAACAAGATATAAATGTACATATGTGTAAAATAACCTTAACATGTTATGTTAGAGTGCAGGACTTAATTCTTTAAAAAGTCATTTGCTACACTGAAGAATGTTCCCTTTACTGCAAAATGTTTTAAACATAAAAGGGCTGTTTTAGATAAGGTGTCTAAAATCTGCAGGCTCCGTTTTGTACCTGTGGTTGATTATAACTGCTTTTATTTGCATTGTAGATACAAAGATAAGTTCTCTCCATGATCTTCAGATACAATCATGGAGTTAGAGATTTGGATCCTATCTTTTTTGCCTATAACAAGTTAACAACTAATAATGTATAAAAAGTTGGGCCCATGGTGGAGGCCTATTGACATATTGTGCCCCAAATATACAGGGAAGGATATACAGCTTTCTATTAATAAGCTTCACTAAAAAGGTGGAGCGTTACAGAACAGCACCGATAGATCCCTTAACAGGGTTGGGCAAAATGCGGCCTGCAGGCCAGATGCGGCCCGCCAGGACATTTTATCCAGCCTGCGGGACCCCTAAAAAATTTAGAAAATCAATATTGTGACCCCTGGCTGCATCATGCGGCCCTTGATGGCTTGTCAAAACTCAGTGGCCCTCCGCCCAAAATAATTGCCCACCCCTGCCTTAGAAAGTGAGATACTATATTTATGTTTCAATATCTAGCCTATTTGAAATATTCCATATTGTTGTCATTGGCTTGCAAAATACTGTTTACCTAAGGGTATTAGAATGCCTTTAGAAACTTCCATTTGTACAATATCCAATCATTAGGACCTTGATTCAAGTTAATTCTTAATCATATGCTTGTGCGTATTGCTATTCAGGAAAACCCTTAAGTATGTGCATACATTTAAACATATACCTATATCCTAATAGGTTTCAATGACTTAAGCATATACTGAAAGCATGGGCTTAAGGATGACATTATACATTATACTTCAAACATGTTAAGAGTAATTAAAATGTGAGCACCCAACTCATGGTAAGTGCATTTTGGGCATCTCAAAATTATACCACTTCAGGGGAGGGTTAACTCTGGGCTGTGCTACCTAGTTCATGTTAGGGTAACTTCAGTCTGCTCCAGGGAGATAAACGAGCAATTTGCAATCCTCCATCATCCCAGGATGCACCAATCCCAGCCCCTCCACCTCCTGCAAGGAGAGAGCCCAGGTGTCCTGGCTCCTAGCCACACCCTGGCTCACCAGCCCTTTAGTGGCACATCAGAGCTGTGCAGGCAAGAAATGGTATTAACCCTTAACATGTGACTGCTCACAGCACATTCAAATGTTAACACTGCTTGATAGATTTAGTATGGCCCAAGTGTAACATGTACCTTCACCCTAAGTGGTTTTGTGACAAGGGATGGTTTCCTGACCCAGATCTTGGCGATGATTATGAAAGCAATAACAGAAAATAATCTACAGTTGTGACATTCTGATATCCTCGTCTTGATAAGCAAATCTGCCCATCACAAATATCATCAGCACATTCTTATAAGTAACATAATTTAGACTAAGCCCTTTGATGATATTTGTTAAAATACAGAAGGTGCTTCTTACATGACACCGGATATCGCAGGGCTTGATTGCTATGTCTGAGGGCTTAAGGCATTTCATAATGAAAGAGTTATGATTTCAAAAATCCCCCAAATTATAAACAGAGTATCCTGGCTTCTGTTTTGACTTTGAAGGGGATAACATTGCTTTGCTTACATAAGCCACCAGGCGTAGCTCCTCTGTCAGACTGTGTTTGTGTTTGTCTTCGCCGGTTTGTCCGTGGGCTTCTATTGTGTTCTTCGTTTGCACTGTGGTGGCAGCAGCATTGCACACGGGAGGCCCTATAGCCATAGCGTGGGCCTCGCTTCTTCCTGCGTGAATCCAGATTCAGACTGAGTGTTGGGCTTGTTCATGATCAGAGGGGGCCAAATCATGGCTGTAACACTGATACATAAATGTGACTCCTCCTCGTTCTCCTCATCCTCCTCTCTGCTTTCTTGTCTTTTAATTTGTTTCCTTTTCCATAATTCAATTACAGTGCAAGGAAACCCACCAAAGGCCGCTTATTTCCACAGCTATAGATATGTAGGTAGGCTTCCCTAATTCCAGAAGCTTCAGAGTTGGGACCTACAAATCATTGATACATCTTTTACCTTTGGCGCACTAATTTTTTCAGTGGAGGGAGCCTCCATGAGCAGGGTAGTGTGAATGCTCCTGCAGTAACCCCTGAACAAAAGTGGATTTTGGCAAGGGAGAAGGGTGAGCCATCACACCCAGGGGGTGCCAACAGAAGCGTGCAGGCAGCAAGAACAAACATGTAGTTCTGGTCTATGAATACCTGGGAGACTATGCAACCATTTTCAGTTAAGTTATGAAATTACAATCCCTTGCATTTAAAACAAATGATTGGTCTGAACCATAAGTTTATATCTGAGTCTGAATTCCTCAGTCTTGTAGGGTTTGGGGCAAACAGGTTAGTTCATTTCTGAAATCTCCCACACCTATCATAAATTACTGCTGACTGAGAGCTGCCAGCCTAAACTATGGCACGCAGGCCAATTAATGCTGTAGGTTTAAATTCTCATTAGTTTAGCTATCTCTCCCAGAATTAGGCAGGAGATGACCATCCTACGTGTAGTTGGTCCTGTATCTGATAGTGCAGGTACAGTAGTGAGTTCAGTGCTGGGCACAAAATTCTGACAGGAGAGAGAAGTCAGAGAGGATCTCGGAGAAAAGGAACATAAATGATTAAGCAGCGGAATGATTGATTTATGTTGAAAGATGAAAGGAGCTAAATATGTATAGCTAAAGGGAGACATGTTAAATGCCTATAAGTAGGTGGAGGCTGGAAGCACCAAGGTAGGGAGTGGAATAGGTTGGAGTGGCCTCCAGAGGAATATACAGGAACAACCAGGTGAAGATTGAGAAAAGGAAAATGTTTGGCAAATATCAGTCAGAATTGAATAGTGAGACATTGGAAATGACCTTCAGTTAAGAGCCCAGAAACATTGCCAATGGTACATTTTAGATCATTATAACTCTGCTGAACACTCCCCTTTTGGGCTGAAATTTTTCACGCTTTATCTTTACTCATGGATATTTGGAAAGTTGATTAGAAATGGTTTACATTTTTGAGCGTAAGTGAAAGGATACTCTCCCCCATCTTAGAAAAGTTATTGTGGCTTCACTCATCTCAATTGAAAGTTGCCCCACAGTGATTTGCATCCCTACCCTGTCCATAAAGATAGCTTCCTCATTCTCGTTATGTCACAGAGGTACAAAGACAATGAGAGCTGAACTGGCTGAAGTTTAAAAGTGTATGGAAATAGTCCTTACTTTGTTCTGGAGGGAATTTGCCTACTTGTAAGCATTTGAACATCACGTAAAGAACCTGCACACATTACATGTTCTGGTGGCCTCTGACAAGGTTGGCCTTGTTCTGTAAGTAGGTAGCCAAACATTTCTATTTAATGGAGCATTTACAGTTTAAGCAGGAAAGTGGACTGACCTGTGTCTGCATGGCTGGGATAGCATAAAGCAGCCAGAAAGTTATCAGTAAATCTTGCTTTCAACTTGCAGTTTTTAGAAGCCACCAAAAGCCCCAAATCAAGAAAAATAAGTATCCTTCTATTTCATTGCTCAACCCTCCCCCTTATCTCTGAAGTAACAAAACACTGAGAAAATGAAGAGCTTTATTATGGCTGCATAGTATAATTAATCACAAGATGTGGGCTCAAAATTAAGATTTAAAAAGCACCTTTAACTCTGCCCTCCAGTTCATGTGTTTTACAATGCAATCTATAGTTTTATACTATTTCTCAAAAAATATATTTTTTCTACATCTTAAGTACTGATGTGTAACTTCTTGTAGTAATTATACTATTTTGTGTATTACAGGCAATAGAATTTTTTAAAAAAGGTAAACTCTACTTAAAAACAAATGAGGGATGGGGTATACCACCATAATAATAAAAGTAAATGGTGTTGACAATGCTAGTTAAATGCAGATTGTAGAGAGAGAGAGCAGAACTTAAAAAAAACCTTAAGATGATATACTGAAACTAATGCAAATATATGGCAGAATGGATGGCAGGGAATTACCAAAGGTTAGAAATGTGTATCTATGTATCTAGAAAAAAAAAGTGAGAGTATAATTGAAAACTGTATTGTAATATCTATGGACAAAGGGAACAAGAGTTCTGGCCGTCTGTTCTGGCATTTCCTGGCTTATATAATATGAGCGCTTAACTATGCAGTTTTAATGTTCTCTTAATGTAGTTTTATATGTAACGATGGTACAAGGGATAAAGTTACCTAGACCCATGCTGCCTTGATAAATATTGTCTCTTCATTTTTTATTGGTTGTGCGTTCACTTTGCCATTGCTACATTATAAAGGACATAAGGGTGTATTGTCTAGACAAAAGCGCTAGAGAGTGGAGAAGCAGATGTTCTCAGTTCTGCTCAGCCACAGTTTTGCTGTGTGATTTGGAGGAATTCCTGTATCTCTGTCTCAGTTTCCCCATTTGTAGAATGATCATGTGATGCATTACTAGGATTGATTAACTAGTCTACATGAAGTTTTATTCACTAATAATTGTAAAGCTGTCCAAGTTTCTTGAAGAAATGCAAAATATTTTTAGTTTACTTTTATAACATATGTTCTCTGTTCATTCTGAATAACACTGTTGCACTAACATCTATTTTTGCTTTTAATGAAAGTTGGCAGGAAAAATTTGAGGCTGATTTGCAAAAATGCTCAGTGTAACTGCAAGAGATGTTCTTCAACCATTCGCAGTTCTTCTGTATCAGCTGATATTCTATTCTCTAAGCTATGAATTCAGAATGACATCACATGTTGGCAGAAATAACTTGTCGTCTTATCTTCCCACTATACCCTGGCAATGGGACTGACACATCTGTTGGTGTTTCAGCCTTTAAATTTGTCATCCTACTTATTTCCACAATGCAAACATGTGTTAACTGTGATTTTAGTGTTGAGTCTAACAAACAAGTGTACAATTTGGGGTCTGCTGTCAGTTTGCAGGACTGTATCAGAAAAAGAAGCAGCAAAAACAAATTATCTCCCTCTCTCAAAAAGAACTCAGTCAGAGGGGGATTATTAAAGAGGTTTAATAGATGCGATGCAAAAGCCATAGGTGTTGAGCTACAGATTCATTTAACTATGCAGCAGAGTTTACCTGAAAATGAATCAAATCTATTCTAAACAGTTAAAGAAGCTCTTTATATATCCAGAAGATAATGCTGGAAAATGCATGATAGGACACATAAGATATGGACAGCTGCCAGGTCCCTGAACAGCTGTGTGGTGCATAAGAATTACTGCAGCTGTATTTAAACTAGAAATTAAATCTTTTTTTTATTGAATCCGTGCAGCCTTTTTACTTATCAAAAAGGAAACATTAGCCATTATGAAATGTTTATTTCACTGGACTGCATGCTGGTTTGGGTTTTGCTGTCTGTGACTTCTGATGTTAGGGAGATGTCCATGCTAGTCCTTAGGGACTGGCACTGCACAGAGCAGAGAGAGAGAGACTCTTAATACTTAAATACTTCATGCATTAATGGGAGTAGAGCATTCAAACTGGCCTTGGGAGTGGCCCCTGAATGTGCGAGGTAATCAGGCCTTCAGTGTTGAGGACTTCTTTGGAAAACATTCATAAGCAAGTCATGCAGTGGAGGGGGAGAGGAGAGGTTCGACCTCCTTATGAGACCACCAACTTCAGATGATAGTCACAAATACTGACTCATGATATGATCTTGTTTGGGGGCTGGAGTGACTGGTTCCCTGGGTGTGGAGTGTGCTAGTGGTCCCCCATGGAAATCCTCTTCCCACTCTTGTAAAGAGAAGTAGCAGGGTTCTTCATATAAAAACTGGGTGGGTTAGAATTGAACCACCCTTAGCTATGGCTACTTTTTCCATCCCAGCCTTACCCCAATTCATTAAAACCCATGCAGTGGCATTTGTGCACCTTGTCATATCCAGTATATTCACCCCCTGAAATGCACAGGGGAGTCCTATTCCCTCCGTTTGAGGCACTGAGGCAGGGAGAGATTTGCTGAAGGTTCCACACACTGATGGGGGAGGGAGTTGAGCCCAACTCCCCTGAATCTCAGGTTACTGCCTTAACCACTGAACTGCCATCCACCCGCACCTCCTGTGTACATATTGAGCCTTGCTCCTGTCCGCCCACAGGAGACACCGTGGCATCAAGGCTCCAAAAGAGATTTAATTTATAATAAATATCATATACAATTAATTGGTCAATGCATTTTGGTGACAGGTATCATGTTCTTTGTCCCTTTTGATACTTATTTATACCATGCCAGTTATTACTGATGTACTTTCTGATGTCTGCTGCTTTTTCCCTTTTATTTCAGGTCAATAAAAACAGAAGTATCAATAAGCACAAATGCCAAGGATGTGTTTAACAGTATGCCACAATTGAGGTATCCTTGTTTAATATGTTTCTTTGATGCCTCAGCTCATTTCATTTCTAATTGCAGAACAAAGGGTGAAAGTGGCAGTGGATGGTTATTAATAGAGACTGTGTCAGTCCAGTGGGGTTATAACGATCACAGAGATGAACCTTCCAGTATATGCAACTAGATATTGAATTGATTTTACAGGCAAGCAGAGCTCTGCAGCATATTTAGGCTTGAGTCATTTGACCACCTTTCCAGGGATATAAATACAGTCATGATCCATCCATATGATGTTTGATCACATAACCTGCTTCATTTATAAGGAATCAACATCATCATTAAAAACAAATTGGCAATTTTGTTCCACAGACATGGACTTCATGAATTTTTAACCAATTACCAATTTAAAGAATAATGGCCACTAGGAATAGGTTATTGAGGTTGACTTTAGGTAGCACTGGCTCTGCTGCCCAGCCCAGCGAGGTGCTGACAGCTCCATTGCTGCCCAGCCCAAGAGCATTGGACCGTGCTGTCCTGCTGGTTTCCTCCCAGCAATGTCACCTGCCTTCCTTGCAGCCCCGCACAGATGCAGGCAGCATGCTGGTTGCTCACTGCAATGAGGCAGTACCTTCACCTCCTCTTCCTCTTCCTTCCTCCCATTGCCACCACCACCACCGCAGGGGTTGCTAATTGCTCCCACCAGCCATGGCATGGTGCTGCAGGAGGAAACCAGTGGGGCGGTGCAGTGCAACACTCCCAGGCCAGGTAGTGATGGAGCTGTCAGCACCTCTCTGGGCTAGGCAATAAAGCCAGTGCCATAGCCCACCCTGTGCAGTGCCCTCTGCATCCTTGGCACCGCCTCATGTGGCTTTCCTCTTTTTTTGTGCTGAGTCATGCTCTGCCTGCCCTGCAGTAGCATCCTGGTGCACCAGCTCTGACTTTCCATGCCTCCCCCCACCACTCCCTGCCAGCCCCAACCTGCCTCAAGTTGTTGCTGTCTTTAGCTGCATGAAGAAATACCATGTGGGGAGGAGGGACCACTGGATCCTGGGATACTGGAGGACTTCAACCTGAATGGCACAGCTGTGTGGAGTGGCCACACCTGAATGGAACAGAAGCAAGGTTATATGGATTAGAGTAATCCTGCCCTGGAGTGACATAACTTTGACCCACATAACGAGTGCTTTAAGCCACTTAAAGGTGTTAACATGTGGCCAGTCCCAGGTTTAAGAGCTCCAAGAGCAGCCTAAAATTACTGTAATTACACGGTAATTTTAGACAGTTTCTGGAGCTCTTAACCCCTGGATTGATGGCACATTAACACCTTTTAAGTGGCTTAAAGCATTTGTTATTTGGCTTAAAGTTATGCCACTCCAGGGCAGGATTATCTCTGATCTGCCTAATTTTGCTGCTGTTCCATTAAGGTGTGGCCACTCCAGACAGCTAGTCAGACCAAGCTGAAGTCCTCCAGCATCCCAGAACGCAGGGGCCCCCTCTGAGTCATTGCAAGCGGAGATGCTGGGATGCAGCAGGGCAAGGCACAGCACCTTTGCCTCACTGCCCCTCCCAGGCAGCACCAATGCTGCAGCCCTGGAGCATCCAGTGGCCATGGTGTCTCTGGGCTGGCTTATTGCTCTGAATGCTAGGGTGGACTCAGGCTGTGGGAGCTGGCAGGCTGGTGCTCACCCCTCCCACTGACCTATGTTTGAACCTGCAGCCAGCTCCACACTTTCCTGCAATGCATCCTCCACCTGGTACCTGCACTCCTAGGACCTGGACACATGCCCTACTGGGGCTGGTGGCTACAGCAGGGCAAAGCTTGGTGAGCTCCAAAGAAAAAAGGATCGGGCCCCTTGGAGCTCAAGCAGCAAGCTGGTCCTTCCCCTACCGCCCCTAGCACCTAGTCTTGCCCCTGCTCACCATGGCTGTAGTGGCAAGTCACAGCTGCGAGGGTCAAAGACAATCAGAGATGGTTTTTTGCCTCAAGGTGTGACTGCTTCACTAAGCCAAACAACATTAAGCCAATTAATGTTCGGCTTCCAGGTTAAGGTGAAATAAGGTCCTAACAAGGCCCTTAGATAAGCTTTTGAATGCAAGACATTCTTCTTCAGGTCTCTGATTACAAGGAGCCAGGCAGTGGCTCTGGACAGGACAGTGAAAAACAGCAGAGGGAAAGGGATGAGAGAAATTCTCAGGGGTAGCAGATACACAATTAGCAGAAGGAAAGAAGCTGATTACTGGCAGATCAATGCCTACCAAAAAGGAGGATTGTCATGTTCACCTTTTCTGTATGGAAAGTATTCAGGACTTGGGTAAAATGTTATATGTCATAAACCAATATCCAAGTTTAGTCCTGGGTTCTTAAGTGTCCAGCCAGCTTATGAATTTTTGTCCCCAAGATCACCTTTTAAAGGTTTTAAGTTGATTTCCCTTGAGTACGACAATAGTGAGGACAGAGAGGGAGTGGTTGTTCTGTGAGAAACGTTCTCCTAATGGTGCGTGTATGTCTCTGCCCTTTATATTTTTTTCTGTGAGAGTTCATTCTGGTGTGTAGTAGCTGTTTAGTTTCTCTCACATAGTTGTCATAATGGTGCACTGGATCAGGTACATCACATTTCGGGAAAAGAGGCATGTGTAGGAGCCATAGATTCAGAAGGTTTCTTTATGGGGGCGTGTTCATAGTAGTGGCAATGGAGATGTGCTGACAGGTTAAGCATTTCTCAGCAAAGCAAAGCTGTGTCCCACTTAATGTCTTTTGGGTAGTAGAAAATTTGCTTCTGATGATGAATTAGGCAAGGTTAGGGCCCTGTTTAAAAGCCAGGAATGGAGGGGCTAGGAATATTTATCTCAAGGTCTGATCTTTGTGGAGTATAGGCTATAGTTGTTCAGTGAGTCTTCTGATCAGCTCCAGTGTGGAGTGGTAAGTTGATATCACTCCAAGAAATCTTTGCCGCTTACATAATTATGTTATTTCTAATGTCCTTGCATAGAATTATATTTCTGTAGTAGGAAAAGGTTGTATGAGAGATGGAGAAAACTAGAAACATAACATTATTATGTTTACAACTATACTCTTCTGTCTGGAAGGTTAAATACTGTCTTAGCGGCTGCTGATAAAGAAAATAACCTGGCCCTGATCCTTTAGGTAGGAAATGCAAAGTGGATATGAAATTCTCCCATCTTCATCTGATATCCAACCCCCCAGTATAAACATACAAATGACTTCCCAAAGAGCAGAACAGTGGAAGACAAGACCAGGGGTTGCCAATTATGCTTTTGAGACTGGTTTGAAGAATTGTACAGGAACAACTTCACTTTCTGACTTGTAGGTCACTGACACATTATCTGTATTGTGCAATTAGCTGGTTAACTGCACAATAAGTTTAGACATGCTACACATGTCATTATTACAAGGTAAAAATGGCCAAACAGACACAAAAGCATTGCTTAAACAACACAGAATATTTTTTTAGTTGGTTTCTATGAAGCTTTATTTTGAATGTATGGCATGTTATACATCAGGTGTTAGGTCTTTGCTGGGTCCTTCAGTATCCCAAGATGCAATACACCTTTTCCCACCTCACCAGCATCTATCTGATGATGGTTTGCAGCAATGGCTTGGGGCTAGGAGTCAGCATCAGGACTGGGACAGCCTAGGTTCAGATGCTGAAAATGTACTTCTGGGGGAGCGGATTTAAATATTCCACAATAGGGGAAGCTGAGGAGCTCCCCCTTCTAGAAACCTGGCATCCCTCAAGCATAGCAATATTTTTTGCCTTGCTATGGAGTGCAGTGGTGAAGCATAGTGGGTGCACAGGGGTGCACATGCACCCCCTAACAGCGCTGGTGAACCCCCTGTCAGGCCACACTCCCTGCTTAGGTGACGGGCAGGGGGGCAAGTGGCGGTGCTGGTGCCCCCCCTGTGAGCGCTGGCCAGGGAGCGGGACTGCCCTTCCCCAGTCGCTGACTGGTGTCGGGGGGGCACATGGCAAGAGGCACCAGTCGCCCATGATGGAGCCCCTGCTGGATTGTGGTGAGCTGAGCTGAACACACATTTTTTAGATGTCCAAGACCTGATTATCAGGCCTGGTCCCTAGCAGTTTCTGTTCTCAAACTGGCTCTAGGACTGCTGATTGTCAGAGCAGCTCTAGACAGACCAAACTCTGGAACTGGCTGTTGGCAGCTCTGTGTCCAGAAAAGAGCTGCTCAATGCCTGCTCTGCGGAACTGGGCTGGAGGCAATTGGTATCAGAGGAATTTAATGCCCCATCCTAAACATAGCATCTCGCCGTGTACATTTAGCACAGTAGGAGGCGTTCTGTTTGGGATGACATTACTAGGCTAGGCTAGTGACAGACATTACTCATAAACTGGTTTAAGTGATCAGAAACTAGTTTAAACCTGTAACTGAACAGATGATCAGTGCACATAAACCAGTTTGAAAATGGCTGCAACCAGTTTGATATAAACCTGGTTGAATGTAGTATCAGACTTAACTGATTTGGGTCAAACCGGTTTATGCAGTGTCTGTCCTAGACCCCTTCCTGGTTTAAGTTAACTCAGATTCCCCCAGCATCCTGGCATGCTCTCTAGGCTGGGTGGGGCTCTCTGCTCCTTGGCTGCAGCTCTGTCAGATATTGCAGGTTGCTCCCCACTCCCACTCAGAACTCCCTGCTAAAACGGGATTCCTCCCTCCCCTCTGCCTTGCTGAGAGGTGTCTGTATATTAGCTAGCAGACCACATGCTGGCTACGGTCTGTGCTGTGGTAGACGGGACAAAGGGAGAATCAATAGATAGCTGGTAATGCCCCTTTGTTGTTTTCTTAATGGGGTGATAAACACTGAATTAGGGGTGATAAACACTGTTATCAGTTCTCTACTGGGCTGGTCAGAAGGGAGGGGAGCACCTCCCTAACCAGACGCCTGGCCATGCCCCGCTCAGCTGAGCACTATGCAAGGGAAGGAAGGGCTGTTCTAGCGTCCCCCACCCTCCCACCTGGCTTCTAGCCTGAGCCATGCAGTTACAAACTGATTTAGCCTAGCCAAGTTAGACTAACTTGCAAAGATTGAACCAATTTAGGGTCAGGCTTTTGAATATCTGTCCCTAGCCTTAATGTCTGCCAGGAGCCATAGACTCTGCTGCATGGATCAGCCAGTTATCAGAGGTGTTTTATCAAAAAAGGTTGAAATTTAGAGCTGGGTAGAAAGATATTTCTCTTCCTGTGAAAATATTTGTGGGGTTTTTTTAATGATGTTTCTTATTATATAATAAAATATAAATAAAATTAAAATCTGCAACATTTTCATGGACCAAAATTTAATAAGAATTTATGTTTGAGTGGATCAAAACTGTTAAAATAATTTTAAACATTTGTCTAATTTTAAAACATTTCATGATGTTTTTAATCACCTTTATTTTATTTTTTTCCCTGTAATCAGGTTAGTGTTTGAAGCTGAAAGCCATTTCATCTTGGAAAACCTCACTCCCCCATGGAGATTTTTTTTCAAAATGTTTCCAAGTCCAGACATTTGTCAAATCCACCTCTTTTTCTCTCTCCTTCTCTCCCTGGCAAAAGTTACAGGTCCAATGAATCAGAATTTTCCATCCAAACCATTACATTATGTATATCCTTGTACCCTAGGTTAAATCCTGCTCCTTCTGAAGTCCCTGGAAAATGTCCATTGATTTCAGTAAGATCAGGACTTGATTACATGAGAGTCAACATTCTTTTCCTTTCTGTTAATAATCACTTCTGCAAACTCTAACACCTTTTTTGCTGGTGGGTCAGTGGACTTTTGAGGCTACCTCTAATAACTTTAAAGGAACCAGCAGGGGGTGCTCTTGAAAGAGAGTACCTGTGACTATAAAAAATGAATTATAAAAGACAGGTATGTTCATGATAGAAAACTGACAAATACCTTTAAAATGTCACTTGAAAAAGCTCACAACACTTCAAATTAGACAAATCAACACAGTGCCATACAAACCTACACATTCTACTGATTTCCAGGACTTTATGCTTTTCAAATGAGTCGCTAGATGACACTATGAGAGCACTTCTTTTGTATTTCAGTGGGAGCATCTACATATGCATTTACTCCAGCCTAGATTTACTGTGCAGAAAGCTACCATACAGAAGGTGCATTTACACATGCCGCTACATTACTGTACCAATGTGCTACAGTGACATAGTGTCAGTGGTCACAAACCATAATGCTGCAACTACATTGCCATAGCAACGTGCTCCCTCATTATAGTGCGTTGCTACAGCGACGTAACAGCTAAAAATAACCGTGTGTGATATGCATGACACAGTACGGGCTGTTACTAAGCCATCATTTAGTACTTTCAAAAGGAAATACTAAATGGCAGCTCAGTAACAAAGGCACCGTAGGGGCACATTTAGGCGTGCCCACTAAGGGTTTTTGGGTAGGTATCTACACATGTGGATATTAAGGAGCAGATTTGCTCCCAGGTCCCTGCAGCCCTGCAATATGCCACTGCTGCCACTGGGGGAAGCTCTAGGCTCCCTCTGGGTCTGGCAGGGAGCACCAAGCCAGGATGCAGCTGATCCATCAGTGGGGCAGTGAGCAATTAGCAGCCCACTGCTAGCTGCCCCACCAGTGGACTGGGGCAGGGGGTTGGGACCTACCCCATCCCTGCAGCTCTTTCTGACCCCTGTGCCTCGATCACCTGATTGGGACATGGAGCTGGGACCTGCTCCTGACCAGGACAGTTTTCAACCAGGCCCAGGCTGCGTGGGAAAGTCTGGATGAGCTGGCTGGGAACTGTCCAAAATGAGACAGTCCCCAGCCACATCTAGGCTGCACATGCTTCCCTGCACTGCCTGGGGCTGGCTGGGTACTGTCCCTGTCAGGGGAAGGTCCCAGACAACTCGAAGCTGGGTGGGGAACTGTCCCCATGCAATGAGGGCTGGGGAGTTTGTTTCCAGCCTGTTCCCAGCCCCCACTCTGTGATTGCACTCCATGATTATGATTGGGAAGCAGGGACTGGAAGTGTCCTGGTACTGGAGCAGTGGGACATTGTCCACACCTGGACATGCAGGGTGAGGGCTGGGGAGCTTGTTCCCCACCAGGTCCATGAGCATAGAGCTGGAGGGGAAGGAACAAGCTCCCCATCCCCCGCTAGGAGGGAGCTCCCAGTCCCAGCTCCACAACCATGGGGCCTCTGCTGGGAAACCCTTACCTCCCAGCCCGAGCTCTGCAGTCACGGGGCTTAGCCTAGGAGACCCTTATCTCTGAGAGATAATGGTCTGCTAGAGATAAGGGTCTCACAGCCTGAGTCCCATGACCGTGTGGCTTGGGCTAGGAGATAAGCATCTCCCAGCAATGGTCCCATGGTCACGGAGCTGGCACTCGGAAATAAAGGTCTCTGGGCAGTGGCCCCAGGGTCACGAAGCCGGCACTGGGCGATAAGGGTCTCCCCGCCTCCTGCTCCCCAATTGCAATCCTTATCTCCCAGCACCTGCTGCCCAAACACAATCTTGGAGTGGGGGGCTTGGAGCTCCCTGCTGCTGGGGCAGGGGGACACAGTCTCTGGCTGGGCTATGGTGGCAGAGCCTGCCCCAGCAGCAGGCAGCTCCTGGGGGCAGGGAGCAATCTCCCGCCCCCTGGTGTAGCTGACCGGGAGCAGATTTTGCTCCTGGTCAGGCATCTACATAAGCGCTACAGCACTGTTCCTAATGCCGAGTAAATTTCCTACTTGCATTTACAAGTAGCAAATTCACTCGGTATTAGAGAGGTTTACTGTGAAGTAAACATGTGCACGTGTAGATGTACATGCTTACTTTGCAGTAAACTATGCTAACGTGAAGTTAAGCATCTCATGTAGATGCACCTAGTGTCTCAAATTCAGGGTAGAACTCAGACACGGATAAGAGTAAAATAAAATAATATTAAATACTCATTTAAATTAGAACTTTATGTAAAGAAGCATTTTTTATTCCAACTAAACCATTATTTATGAACATTATCTACTATCATTAAATTTATCTGCTATATTCACTGCTTGGGAAATTGCAGTGTTGCTCTGGAGACAGTGGGCCAGCTCCTCAGGTGGTATAAATTGATCTGCCTCCACTGAATTCAATAAAATCAAGTTAATTTACATTTGCAGGGGATCTGTCTCCATGTTTAGATCAACTAGGCAGCTCACTGCACTGATGTATTATCAGTTTGCTCTTGGGGTATGTTATGATTTGCATTAAAAGGAGCTTTACAATGGTTATGTTAAAATCACAATATGTACTGCACAGTAACTTCTTTTTCAAAGTAGTGTATTGGGGAAAATGGTATTATGTCAGTTGTCACTATGAGGTAATCATTGACACATGCGGACTTTTTAATAGAAAGTAAGTCAAGTTGAATTAGTCATAATGAACTATGTGCATTATAAAATCATCTCCCCTTTTGATTAGCAAACTGTCTGTAAATCAGTCATTTTTATTCATCAGGCTGAATATGTATCAGTTTTGGTCAACATTTTTTTACTAATGGATTGTTCATTTCTAGTATCCACCATTGATTCTCCAGCATCCACCATCTTTTCCATTCCATATTATTTCTACTCACAGATTGCATGATCAAACAAGAAAATAGCACATAATACAATTTTGGTATGAATTTTGGGAAAGAGAATACAAGTTCTAAAATTAATGGAAGTTAGGAGATTCACAAGCGTTTTCACAAAGTCATTTCCTGACTACAGGCATTTTAAAACAAGCTGAGCTCAGGAATAACGGATAAGCCAGTTATATACTTCTATTTGCAAAGATACTTACATTTGTTACTTTGACTCACCGAATGACACCCACTTATGTTTTTGTTACAGTTTTTGCACCGATAAGGCAACTCTTTGCTATTCAGCAGCTGCCTCCTTTAAAAAACAAAAACAAAAACAACCCAACCTGAATTAAGTAAAATCACTCTGTGCAATCATATCTGAACCCTCTCAAGCTCAAGAAAAACAAGACATAGATTTATCTACTAGTATTTTTCCTAACAAATCTCCTACAGAAGCATCTCTAAGTCTGTACTAATTGAGCCATTTTCTGAATGCTAGCACTGAATGGACCTTAGTGAGAATGAGACCAACAAGCATATGAATGTGTCATTAGTGGGGAATGGCAGTTTTCCGAGAAGATTTTTGACAGGGTGTTTTGAAAGTGCAATTGAAGAAGTGTAATTTACTGCAAGTCTGCGTTAAGCTCTGACCTTCACACTACTTAGTAGTAAGCCAAGAAGCAAAGATGTTAAAACACAAAGGAAGGCTTAAACAGAAGTGGCCATAATTAATATACTGGCTCTGGAAGAGAACTGTGCACAGTTTTAATAAAAACATTACTATGCTGCTGACATTACAATTTAAATCCCCCTGAAAAGAAATCACAGACATACACACATGGCATAATTCTCCAGACAGATATAATGAGATGCTCCTGCTCTTCTTTTGCTAAGTTACCTTCCCAGCTGCAAGGACTTTATTCATAATTTTTTCTCTCATGTCAGCATTCTACGTCGTCGTCTTTTTTTTAACACAGTATTTTGAGGTCCACCACCAGGCATATTTGCAGAATGAGCGCCTCCATAACACCATCATTGAACAAGAGTCTCCATAACACGTTACGAGTCTCTATGAAGAGTTGACCAACTCTCCATAGAGAAAGAAGTCTCACAAATAAGGGAACACGGCATCCTTTCCTTGTGTGACCATGCATATTTGCCAAAGTAAGTGCCAAGCGTTGGCAAGAATCTCACAGTGACCCATATCATGTTGATGAAGAGTATCTTATAAGAGAAAGGTGTGGTGCTATAAGGAATATGTGAACCAGTTTGCGTTAAAGACAAAAGGAAACAATTTAGAGCTTCAACCAACCTTTAGCTTTCAACCAATTTTTGTTATGAGATTGAAAAAAAGATTGGTAAAATCTTATGTGCATTTGCTCCCCTGTTTTAGACAAAATCTGTTACCAAGATTTCCCTGTGCTGCATATTTGTAGTGTGGGCACATTTTAACATGCTGGGTGTATGGTTTGTGGCACCAGAAAGAGTACTGCAGTATCACAAACTGCATGTGCCTGCACATCTGGATCTGCCCAAAAGCTCTTAATGCAAGCTACTGGTATGAGATTTCATTCTGATACATCATATAAGAAGTGAACATTTTCCCCTTCATTTAGACTAATGCAATCCTAAAGAAATCAAGGTAGTTGTGCTGTATAACTGACAACAGGTTGGTGTCAGAATTGATATATACATTCAGCTTATCTGAGCCATATCTCACAGTATATTGCTATTCACCTCATGTTAGCTGTAAGGAAAATTTTTCATATCTTTCTTCCCACAGGAGAAAAAGAAAAAGTACTGACTCATTCTCAAATGCACTCAAACTTTCCCTTTATACAAGCATTTATTTTTATCTGAGAAAAAACAAAACATTTTAGCTATTTTGCACTGTAATCTTAATCTGACAGTTAACTTTATATCCTTGGATCCCAGTGACATAACTGAAACTGTGTGAGTGGACCTATAGGCTGTGCTAATCCAATAGTTTAATCAAAACTTTCAGGTATGTCTATGCTGATATTGAGGCCCACCCAGCAGGTTGCCTTCACCAACCTAACTTGTTTCAGCAGTACTGCCGTCATTTTTCTAGGATGGTTTAGGTAGATATGATCCTGTCTTGAGCAAGGGACTAGATGATCTCTTCAGAATCCTTCCACAAGACTGTGATCTACTACATTGCATTTTGCAGTCTGCTCCAAACCTGTCTACATGGTGATTCCTGTTTCTTGGGCCATTCGTGGTAGAAGTTAGTTTGCTGGTGGTGTGTCTCATTCTGTGTTTGGCTCTGATTATGGCAGTACAGACAGAGTGTGTGTTGCACAAAGGCTGAAAGTCAAGAACAAGAAATTGCTGCTGACAGACTTCCTGTGTTTGTAGCCTGCAGCCTGGGTAAACCCCTAAAGTTTAGTAGAGATTGGGTTGGACTGGACTGGGGTTCAAGAGCAGTGTAGGGCAGCCTTAAGGTCAATCCTTACTAGCAGTGCAGACACAGCTTTGACATCCTCTCTCAGAAGTATATTTGAAGCCCTAGTTCAGCCTGCTTACTTATCACCCCACTCTGATTCACTTGGATTGCTGGGTAATAGGGCCGTGCGAAATTTCACCGGCTGTTTTGATTTGACACTGTTTTGACTAATTTTGAGCTTGAGACAGTGAAATCAAATAAAAATGAAGGGCTTCAAAGCAGCCTCAAAACAAGGCTAGTCTAAATGTTTCAAAAGTTTCAAAACATTTCGAGTTTTGAAGCCAGCAGCAAGATATAGGGGAGAACCAGGGCTGTGCTCCCAGCAGCATCCAGGAGCACAACCCTGCCTCTCCCCGTCTCCCGCTGCCAGAAGCCAATAACAGCGCAGGGGAAGGGAACTGAACCCAGGCTCAGTTCCCCTCCCCAGCGCTGCGATCCAGTGGGCGGGGGGCAGGATGCAGAGAATCAGCCCAGCTGGGCTCACTTCCACCCCCTGCGCTGCAATCAGGCATGGGGGCGGAGTGTCAGCCCAGCTGGGCTCACTTCCACCCCATCCCCCCACGCTGCAATTGGGCAGAGGGACAGAGAGTCAGCCCAGCTGGGCTCACTTCCCCTCTCCCCCTGTGCTGCGATCAGGCATGGGGGTGGAGAGACAGCCCATCTGGGCTCCCTTCCCCCCTCCCCCTGTGCTGCAATCGGGCATGGGAGTGGAGAGACAGCCCAGCTGAGGGATCTCAGCCCAGCTGGGTTCACTCCCCTCCCCATGCTGCAATCGGGCATGGGGATGGAGAATCAGCCCAGCTGAGCTCACTTCCCCCTATCCCCATGCTGAGATCGGGCATGGGCAGAGCATCAGCCCAGCTGGGATCACTTCCATCCTCTCTGCACTGTGATAGGGTGCGCGGGAGGGATGGGAGTGAGCCCAGCTGGACTGTATCTCTGCCCCCATGCCTGATCACAGCACAGGGGAGGGCGGAAGTGAGCCCAGCTGGGCTGACTCTCCGCCCCCCAACCTGATCTAGCACCGGGGATGGGAAGTCAACTCAGCTGGGCTGACTTCCCACCCCCACGCGATCTAGTACCCCCAGCAAAACATTGAAACAGCATCAAAACAGCCTTTCAGTTTCAACAGAACAGAACAGAAGAGCTGTTTCAAATTTAAATGAAATTCAAAACAGAATACTGTTCCTTCAAACCATCGAAACTGAAGGCGAAACAGAATGGTATCATTTTGCACAGCGTACTGTGTAAGAAAAACACCCACATTTACTAATCAACAAGGGTGTTTTGCAAGCTGATTTTAGGTCTGAGAAACCAGCTACGTTTGGGTTTTTTCATTATATGAGTTGGGGTTTTTTTTGTTTAATTCCCAGGACAACTCCAAAAAGTAGGACTATTTTAATATAAAATTATCACTGCATTTTTGTTAGGGAGATAAGCATCATTTCTATTTCTATCATGACCTAAGCATTTTCATGTACGCATCAGAATACTCTGAAGCAACTTTTCAGTATACCATTCTTGTAGGTATAAATTTAATGTAGTTTGCCTCCTTTTCCTTATAATTTCCCATCTCCTCTGTCTCTTTATTCCCTGCAGTCAAGAGCCTACAAGTTCATATCTCTGCATGAGGTTGTTGAAATATCTGATATGTATGATAAATACCACTATAGTTTTTAACATGTTAACACTGACAGTAGATACTATAGTGCACCTGCAAAAGTATTTGAGTTGTGTCCACTGTCATTGCCTGGTGACCTGTCTTATTTCTTCATCTCTTAAATTTCCATTTATTTGAAACATGAAGGCACAGTGACTTAAAGGAAATGCGTCTTTAAGAAAAGTAGAACTAGTCTCTTGGAAGACGATGGCATTTTGACAGGTAGGCAGGGACTTGGATTATAGATTTCTTATTTTATTATTTTTTTTCTCTTAAATAACAAGTTCCTTATATTGTTACTTGCATTCTCTTAAAGCTAATGAAAATCATACTGTTTGATCCTTACTCGCTGCTCAGTCTGATCTTCATTTTTTTTTCTTTCATTCAATCCTTTTTCTTTTTTATCTTTTCTTATTCTGAGAAATTGTTAGCTCTATGCTGGATTTTATAGATACATATATAAGTACATATATTTCCTTATTGATAGATACAGGAGGAACAGGGGTGATCTACAGAACATCACATTGCCATCATGTGAGGTGTTTTGCATTTGTCATTGTTTTTATATAAGCAAAAATGAGATTAAGCCCCATTTAGTTCATCTCACCTATGGTGAACAGCACACTTAATGGATGTGTTCAGATTTTTACAGTATGTTAGTGATGTACCTATAATATTAATGCACCTTCCTTCTTAGTTCTCCCACCAATGTGTCACCCTTCTACCGACCTATCAAGATGAAGGCAGTTTCAGCCTCCATGGCTCTTGTATTCTTGTTGTCTCTCATAAGAAGCTCATAAAGACATACCCAATTAAAACTATTGCACTTGTTTCACACAGGCCATGCAAGGAGCCAACCAAAATACTAATAGGTTCAGTCGCTACAAAACTGGGCTACATCTGAACTAAAGTTGAATCCCCTGTGTAAAGACTGTAAATAGTTGTAGGCCTCTGCTTCCTTTTAGGGGGAGTACTGCAACTTTATCAATTATATGTAACATACTAGATACAGACCTTACTGCTTTACATTTAGCTGTACAACAGAGGGTACTTTTAATTTGGCATTACAACACTTAGTACCTCCTGCCTCACTGGGCAATGATTAGGAAGTTTAGTAGGAACAATATGGCAGACATTTGGCCAATAAGATTTATATTTTTGATAATATATGAAGTAAGGAGCTATATCTTACCTCAGTTTGCATTTAATTTGGGCAAAGAAAAGTAAAAATGGCATCTGCATCACTGATTATTGGGGTCTTCATTTACAGAATGAAAAAAAATAAAAAGTTTTGTGTTATCAACACTGCATGTGTAACAAGAGTTTAAAGAGCTTGAAGTATATAAAAGAGGAGAAATGTATTAAGGATTGTGTTATTAGCCCAGGTTCAGAGGACTATACTTGTCAAAATTGGTTGAATGTCCAAATTAAGTTGAAGTTAATCCCTATACGATCCTATAAAAATCAGTTCCCAACAAGCCTGCATAATAAATTCTTTGTGCCAGGAAATATGAATTAAATTGTTTTAAAGCAATAATGTTTAGGTAAGTAAAAAAAAAAAGTTTCCCACTGAGAGATATTTTATGAACAAAATTAAATATTATAAAACCATATTATTAAATTCTGTCAAAAAGGTATTAATCTTGTTACTCTGGCATAGGTACCTAGGTTCTCCATAATTATGGATTATTGTAAACTTAACCTTTTATGATGTCTTGGAACTAAAAATATAATGTGCAAGGTGTTAGTCAAAGTTCCTGAAAAAGAAAATAAAAGAATAAACCATTAGACTTGTAATACATCATCTTACTGCTATTAACTTATTAACTGTGAAATGCTGACAATATATTCAATGCTGTATCAATGCTCAAAATGAAGACCAGTGCAGGCTTACTGAGACCACAAGTTATTGGACACATACCAGTGAGGACAGAATTGAAAACTCAAACTAATAACTTGGTACTTGATCAATGGCCACTGAACTCAATGGAAAGCACTGATTGGGTGCATTGGATCAATGTGCATCCTATTTGGTCCTTTGAATGTGATTTTCTATGGAAGTGTTAGGAATATTATGAAAGAAGTGAACTTTTAAGGATAGACTTGAATGTAAAGAGCATCATAGAGGATGTTAACACTGAGATCAGACAGGTATTTCATATATAGGGAGTGTAATGGAAATAGAAGTGGATATACAAATTGGAGAAGAGAAAAACAATTTGAAAAAAGAGTCTTATTAGTAGGTATACTATGTATGCTCATTATACCCTTAAGTATACCTCAAACCCTAAAAGAACATGGGGTTCCAGAATAAAGCAACAGTACTATCTATCTATGTAGCAGTTTCCTACACAAGCCTAGTGATTTTGATCCAGATCCTCCAAATGACCTATCTCCCACTGAAATCAGTGGGACTTAGATCTAGGCCTTAACGCAGGGAGACATACAGCATAGATGAATTTGGTCCAACAAGTTCAGTAGAAGCTGCTCAAGCCTAGATTTCCCCTGGAGAGTTGTCCCTATGTAGGGGAGTCTTTGCCAGCATAAACATTAGCGGTGGGCGAAACGGGCTGTATTTGACTCAGATTCGGATTTGGCCCGATTCGGGGAATAGTCATGCAATTCACTGATTTGGATCACTGTCCCGATTCAATTCGGCTGAATCTGAATCTGAAGATTTGCTTCTGGTTTGGAGAATCAGCAATTCTGCCATAGACACAGTTTTATATGTGTCCCTCCTCCCTCCAGCTCGTACCAGGGATGGACTTGCTCCGCTGTTGTCTGTATGAGCCAAAGCTGCTTCAGCCACTGCGCTCTGGCCCGAGAGGGACAGAGACAGATGGAGGCCCCCTCTGGAAGGGCAGGGGGGGCAAGGGGCTGTGGGTTAGGAGTGAGGGGTACCAACATGACCCAGGGGGGCAGGGGACTGTGGGTGAGGAGTGAGGGCACCAGCAAAGTCAGGGGTCTGTGGTTTGGGAGTGAAGGGCACCAACAAGGCCAGGGCACTGTGGGTCAGGATTGATGGGCACTGGCAGGGCCAGGGGGCTGTGGATGGGGACTGGCCTTTGACAAATGGGGCCCCCCACCCCACCACACACATTCCCCCACATACAATATATAACAGTAAGACTTTATTTCGACCTATTATTCAATCACCTCTATATACAGTATACAAACTCACATAGATCAGGACAAAAATATTTTTTAAATAAAATTAAAATATGTTATAGTAGGTGTTTGACTTTTAGTATATGATTTGGTATTTTTTCCGGTTCCAAGATGGCAACCCCTCCAGGAAGTACTTCTGGGGGCAAGGGGAGGGACTTCTGGTGGCAAAGGTCAGGGGCTTGGGGTGGGGCTTCTAGTGCCAAGATGGCAACCAGGGGGCAGGGCAATCATCAAGAGTGAAACTACCCTTGCAGCCCTTGACAGCACATCAAAACTCATTAAGTGGTCCTCCAGCCAAAATAATTGCCTACATCTGATCTACTGTCTCCTGTGCCACTCTGCTACTGGTTTTGACACTTCCATCACCAGAACCTCCATCCCTGAAAGAGGAAGAAAAGGTCATATTGGAAGTATAACCAGGGAGGAAGAGAAAGGAGAGGGTGCATGATAAAGCCAAGCTCCATTACTTCTAATTCTTCACTGGCATGAGGTCTGTGAGGAGACTTAATGTGACCCTTGATTCTTCAGCTCACAGTGGGGTTGAATGGATAAGCACCAAAGAGCTACAACCAGATCACTGATCACCCCCAACTTTTCCATGCCCCTGAGCAGAGGCTGAGAGTCAACTGCATAGTGAATATGTAACACATTTTCTGAAAAGGAGAAAAGGAGTTAAAAGATTACATTGAGAGACTTCTTTGCCTGGAACCTACTGTGTTAAAGTCTCTACACAGAAATTTCTTTTCCTTGACGTGAATGGTCCCTCCTGATCTTTTCTTAATTCCTCCACTTGTAACTAAAATGTGTATTTGCACACTTACTACATTCCCTAATAGGATTATCTTTGTCTGCATGTGATAGGTAGATTGGATCTGCATTAGTGCGTGCACATCAGAGCTGTTTCCCTCCTCTCTCTAAGCCATTGTTAATGGACCATAGGTCTGGAATTCAGTCAACAAATTTCAGTAGAACTGAGGTCATTTGTCATGATTATTTGTTGATAATGTAGCATTCTTGGATTTTATTACAGTTTTAATTATAAATTAGTGAAGCACTTGCAGACAAATATTAAACACCGGGACAATATTCTACCATATTTTTATATGTAACACATGCAGGTTTGTTCTGCATAATCCCCATAACACACATGAGCACGGTAACAAATTAAGTCACAGATGGGATTATTCTGTTATTTCGTTGTTAGCATGATAGGGAATAGAGTTACTCAAAGAGGTCAACAGTTGGCTATAGGGTCTGTCACCTCCAAATAATCAGTTTGAATCAAGCCCCAGATTCTGTTAACTGAACATGGTTATTTGATAGCTGTTAATTTAGGCTATGCAGAATGAATTGGCAGCCTCAATCCAATTTCTAGGGTGTAAAAGTCCTCTTCATACTTACTACAAATAACATTACCTCTGTAGGCTGCAGGCATGGTCAGGCGGTAGGCTGTGAAATCAGCACAAGGCTAAAGTATGGATAATATCTGCTTATTAGCATTCAAATCAGCTTACATTTAAGCCATAAGCAGTAGCTTGGGAAAGTAGAATAAGAATTGAATCTGTTAATCAAGGCCACTAATATTAGGCTAGGCTAAGTGTGAATAACTGCTTTCTGGAAAGCACTTAATAGTAGTTAAAAATCATAACTGATGTTTTGCCTTTTGATAAAGATTGAGTTGTCTGTAGTCAGCTAGCATCTTATTGAGATAATAATGTGTCTTTGTTAACTAAATATGATAAAGCCCAAATGTGCTGCGTGTAGAAAAGAAATGAGAAGGGCAGTCAGAAGTCTTCCAGGGACCACAGAGGAAAAAGAGACGTTTACCATTGACATGACCCATTATCTTCCTTGGTCATTTTCAAGAGACTTATGCGGAGCTGCTGCTTTAACTTCTGGTTAAAGCAGAAGTTCCCAAAGCCTTTTTCAAAGTGAACCTTTTTAGAAGTTACGACTAGCCTGGTCAGCAAAAAAACAGGACATGGCAAGTAGCATTCCCAGATGGTGAGGGATGATAACTTTCACAAGGACACAAATCCCAGATAATTGCCATCGTCCAAGTCTGAAGGAAAAAAACATTCAGGCCAGTTCCTGAAGTCTCAGGGAAACAAAGACATTTGAATGAAACCAAACAGTAAAAAAGTTTAGTAAAATCAGCCACATATAAATCTTGAGTGTGGACTAGAGGAGGAAGGGTAGGGGTGGAATTTGGGGGATGTCAGCAAATTCAAGATGACATGCTGCATACCACCCTCCTCCTCCCTCCTGAATCTCCCCAGTCAGTACAGATGAGAATCTGCTGTTTTGGGTAGCTAGACAGACATTGAGACAAGTGTTTATTCTTGTGTTTTGGGTTATAAACAATAAAAAGTTGTGCTATAGACCTGTCTTTTGCCTCTTTATTAGTAATCTGACTTGGTGGGTGGCATGGGTAGATACAGGATTTTGTAAAGGAGGGTACAGGAGAAGCCACTGGTACCACAGGAGTAGCTGCACCCCTGCTCCCATATTACCATATCCCTGGAGGAAGGAAGAGGGGGAATGAGAGGGCAAGGGACATGCCATTGAGCATGAAAAGGAAGGGGGAGGGGGGAATCTGGGGACTTAAAATTATCTCAAGCTTCTGCTGCCACAGCACAGTCCAAATAGAAAGTCTGAGAGTGGCACTGCACCCACTCTGGATTTACCCCTGGATGGAAGTGATACCCTAATGAAGGATCATTGGGGAATGTAGCTGTATATTAATTTAGAGTGCAAAGATGGTAATCATTAAGGGAATTGTAACTGGCCCTGAATTCTGTGTGTAAACTTGCAGAAAAAGGTCCTAATCATAGATGGGCTGTAGCCTTCTCCCTCTAAAAACCAAACGGTCCTGAGTTTGAGGTAACACCTCTCATTTGCAGCCTCTTCAGAGATGCCAAGAAAACTAAGTTTCACCTTGGGGCAGGTTTTCCTGGAACTCTGCTGAAGCTGGGTGTGGAGAGTGCATTGTTGCTTGGTAATACTGAATCCTTTCTCCTTGCAAATAGAGGAATTAAGTTTCTAGGGCTATGAATAGAACTTCCCATCCCCAAAACAGCTCGTAAATTTGAAAAACCCATTCTAGGCTGCCTTGATGAAATCTGGAGACTTCAAAAAGGTCTCCTTCATAGCCAAGCAGATATAAGCATCTTCTTGCTAATGTAAAACTCACTATGACAAATTAACAACCCATTCCATTTTCACAAGGTTCGTAAACAACTGCCAGCACAAGAACTGCAGGCTTTGTTCTCAAGGGTAACCTACTGTAATGTACTTCTATCTGTTGTTTTCTTCTCTGCTGTGCACCTCTCTGCCGATCCTCCATAAGTATGTTCACCAATATTAGCCCCCGTGTTCTCAGACCTACTGAACAAAACTGAAAGGAAAGGAAAAAGGATACAAGTTACATGTTAGTTAATGTGCTAATCCTGGAGAAGTGAAAGCCTCTGTTTTGGTATCTTTCCTGCACCCTCTATAGTTATCTATAGCATTTATATTTGAAAGGCAGAAGCACAGATAATATGGCTGATGTGATGGGCTAGCTGGTAGTGACTTAGCCCAGGGGTTTTGAAAGTGCAAAAGATGATTGGAGGGCTTGGGATTCTCTTTCCTCACCAATCAGGCCCCAGAGACTCACCCTCCATGTCCCCTGATTGGCCCCTTGAGTCATCTGGAGGGGGATAAAAGGGACAGTGCAGCTGACTTGAGAGGGAGCAGTGAAGGACCATGAGGAAGGAGTTTCAAAGAGCTGGGCCAGCGGGGCAGAAGCAGTTGCCCCAGAAGAACCTGAAGGAGTGGGACCTGCAGGCAGCAGTAGGACACTCAGCAGCACGGTGTGTGGCCAGCAGGAGAGGCTTCCTGCTGGGCTCCAGGATCACCTATGAGAGGCTGCAGCCAGAAGGAGAGGTTTCCCAGATCCAGCAAGAGGCCAGGAAGTTTGACATGAGGCAGGGGCTCCTGGAAGGTCAAAACCTCTAGCAGTTTAGAGCAGTGCTAGCACTAGTGGTTGTGTGGTAGCATTCCCCCCCATTATGTGGGAGATCTGAGTTCAAGTCCCAGCTGGGATAGGTTGGGCTGAGTGAAGTGATAGGGAGAAATTCTTGTTGCAGTGGAAAAGGGACCGTTGTTTTCCCTCTCTCCACCCCCCCCCCCCCCGCGCATATTATTTGACATTTTGTATTTTGTGCGTTTTATATTTCGCCCACCAGTATTGTTTGTTCTGCTGTTTGTGTTTTATATTTTGTTAAACCTGTCTTTTGTCAACTGGAGGAATATGTGTATGATTGTAAGTGCCTAACCTTTATCGAATCCTGCCCCCTCGGGGCATTGTAGTGTCCCCTATACCCCCTGGTTTATACATATTATGTTCCCACTACTGTTTTCTCATTAAAACATATATGGTTAAGTCCCCATTGGTGGTCTGGCTCTGCTCTATAGGGGAAGGAGGGTCCCTACACTCCCCACAGTGCTTGTGTACCTGCTCTGATCCCTTCAATTGGATAGGGGGTCATCTTGGAATATCGCCCGGGTTACACTAAGGACAGACATCTAAAAAGCCTGAGCCTGAATTGATTCAATCTTTGCAGGTTAGTCTAACCTGGCTAGGCTGAACCAATTTGTAACTGTACAGACATTCCCTCTGGACTAAGGAAATGCAGGCACATACCTTCAGTGGCTCAGGCTGAAAGCTGGGTGGGGGGGACTAGAGCAGGCCTCCTTTCCCTTCCCTTCCCTTCCCTTCCCTTCCATACTGCTGAGCTGAAGTGGGGGGGGGGGCATGGTGAGGCCCTGGCAGGACACTGATTAGGGAGGGGTCCCCTCCAGCAGCCCAGCAGGAAGTTGATAACATAATGTTTATCACCCCTAACTCAGTGTTTATCAGCCCACTAAGAAAACAAAGTCTCTCTCATTAAGTCAAACTCTTCTTAAACAACTTTTTACAAGGTAGGGATGGAGGTACCTTACCAGCTACCTGTTGATTAGCTCCCACAAGCCCTAAGCTGATACTGTGCTGTTTGCCTTCGTCCTGTCTCCCACAGCAGGGACAGTAGCTAGCATGTGGTATGCTAACTAATGCTGAGAGGTCTCTGTGTAAGGCAGAAGGGAGGAGGGAATCCCTGCTTCAGCAAGGAGTGGTGAGGCGGAGGGAGGGAGCAGGAGGAAGCCAGGCAGACCCTGCTGTACCTGCAGTCTCTGCCAGAGCTGCAGCCAGGGAGCAGAGGGGAGGGGCCAGCCTAGCTCTCTGAAGCAGAGAGCCCCTCCCAGCCCAGAGAGCATACTGGGATGCTGGGGGACTCTGACCTAACTTAAACCAGGAAGGGGCCTAGGACAGACATTGCATAAACCGGTTTGACCCAAATCAGTTAAGTCTGATATTACATTAAACCAGGTTTATCTCAAACCAGTTTCAGCCATTTTCAAACTGGTTTATGTGTACTGAACATCTGTTCTGTTACAGGTTTAAATCAGTTTCTGATCACTTAAATCAGTTTATGTGTAATGTCTGTCCCTAGCCTAGTCAGCAAAAGAACAGTAGCAACAGTCCCTCATACACATGTATCTATAAATGTTATGGCAATCAGGACTCATAGTAGAGATGATATCTTTTATTAAACCAACATGATTTTTGCAAAAAAAATCTTTAATTGCAAGCCTCTGGGCACAAACACCCTTCATCAAGCATTGGAGAAAAGATTGTAAAAGTTTTCCTACATAGAAATGAAATATATCTCCTGGGTAGAAATATTTCATAGGATTTCACAGAGGAGTCAATAGATGGAAAACTGCTCTGGGCAGTCAGTTCATAACTGGTATGAAGCCTTTCATCTCATGTGAGGACCTGTGATAATGCAAATTACCTTGAAACAAAGGCAGGAGCAGGATCTCAGGTTTCAGGTGGTCACAGTTGCTTCCTGCTTGGGAAAATATGAAGATTTCATTTTTAAAAATCAGCTAAAATTCTATATCTTCCATGTGTCAGGTATCCAGGTTGTAGCCATATTGGTCTAGAGGAAAAGGCAAAGGCAAATTTGAAGAATACTATGAAGAATACTATTCAGTTCACATTTTGACATTCCTTTCTCTCCTTTTGAAAGGATGGTAGAAGGACATTTAGCTTTTATAGTCATCATTATTTGACCCCAAGTCCCTCTCCTAAGGCAAAAGTGGTGAAGAAACAATTAAAAATGTGATCAATCTTGTCTTACCTGCTTGAGATACTTTGTCAGTTGATCCTGGTCGCCAGAGATGAGATTGTCATTCAGTACAGAAAAAGGAGATGACCCTGTCTAAGTTGATCTCACACATCTTTTGGTGACATGATTGCAAATAAGAATGTTCTTATAGGACAGTGTCTTAAGAAATTGAAAAGAGAGTAAGGAGTGGCAGCTAATCAAGGCAAGAGTAAACTTAAGAAGCAAAGGTCATTTTGATAAAAGTGATTGCTCACCTTTGGCAGGCAAGGTTCTTTGGGTAGATGTGATATCTTTTATTTGACCAACTAAATAGCTGGAAAAAAGACCCAAAAGTTTGCAAAGACCCTTTTTTTCAACTATTTAGTTGGTCTAATAAAAGATATCACATCTACCCAAAGAACCTTTCCTGTCTATGTCCTTAGACCAACATGGCTACAACCAACAACATTGCTTATCTTTTATACCTGAAGGCAAAAAATGGCCACCAGGTTGGATCTAAGAGTAATTATCCATCATGTTTTACTATATTTTCTCACATATGATGCACCATAGAATAAGAATGAAGGAAAAAAGACCTTTCCTTGTAGTAAGTTACTGACTGGAAGCACCAAGGGAACCAAACCTGTTAATTGTTCTGCTGCCTGTGGATTGATGGAACCTTTACTTTTGCTTTTGTCTAGTAAATGCAGAAACTGTTCTTACCATATTTCTCTCATATAATAGCCGTTTTAATTTCCAGCAGCTGTTTTTTTGGAAAATAGGCGTGTGTTGGCTGTAAGAAAATATGGTAGTATTTCATACTTTGGTGTGTTTTGCAGATTTTGTATCTTCTGAAGTAGCAGCAGTTATCTGAAGGGTTGCTTGACCGGATAGTCCATTGATCCGGTCTGATAAAGCATTTTTTTGTGTTCCAAAGAAGTTTCCAAAGTTCAACAAATCCTGCCATTAAACTTTTGAATGGAATCTTTGCCAGATGGTCCAGAAGAGGATAAAATACATGAAAAATAATTGTTTTCTGTGGCCCTTGTTCTGCCAACACCAGAAATGAGGCATGACCCAGTATAATCTTGCTGTGATGAGTTTCTGATGAACAGAACAGGCAAAGAAAAAACAGCACCTCCCTTATTAATGTTTTCAGTATCACAAGCAAGATCCTTGAGTCCAGATAAGCCTTGAGTTATCTTCCTGGTTCCTTGATCTCCAGCTCCAAATAATTCCTCTAAATTAAATTGTCAAGGCAGTCTTCTAGGGGATTTTCTCTTTCTGGGATTCTCTGTCTGATGCCCATCATGCCCCTTATACTTGAGGATGGAATGATTCCCGCTACATTCAAGGACTACCTGGATGCCCAATTAAGGCAGCTTTTTTAGCTTTTTAGTCCTTTTAAGAAGTACTAACAGTTATAAATAATTAATTCAGAAGGTGTTTGATATTGATATGTATATTACTTAGAGAAGGGATTGGGAAATATTCCTTTTCCTATGAAAAATTATTTTAAAATTATTTTTGTTTTTGTTTAAAATGTTATTGGTAGTTTTTCAGATTGTCATTGGAAAAGACTGAAAACCAAGAATTTTTAGGCCTAGAAGAAAACCCAAAATTATTTTGAGAAACAACCACTCTTT